>NC_089655.1:10579166-10888333 GCF_037042795.1 Molothrus aeneus | reverse complement strand
ACTGACTTCACTTGTTTTAGAAAACACATGCTGGGAATGGCCTAAACATCTTCCTTTTGCTTTTAAAACCAAAACCCACAAATTGTGTTTTACACTTAACAGTAGGAGTAAAACAGCACTGCTCCTGAGAACTACCTGTGGATGCAGTTTGCTCCCAGCTCAGTGCCATGATGACTACAGTAACATGGCTCTAAGAAAATATTTCCCCAACATGCATGGAGAGTTTTAGAACATTTTTGTCATTTTGTTTGTTGAGAGCAGTGTGATGGTTTCCTCAAGTTGCTGATCTGCAGATCTTTATCAGAACTTCTGACATAATATGCAACTGGGCTTTAAATGTGGCTGTACAGAAGGCTGGTTTATTTACTTAGTATTCTCACATTTGCATTTATCTTTCAGGAACTAGTGGAGAAAGGACAAAGTTTCAAGAAAACAAGATTAATATGAACTCATAATACTGTGAATAGCAGCAAAACAAAAACCAGCTAATATCAAAACACAGAGCAGCTGCTTTCTAAAAGTCTCACCACTAACATTCCTGGTGTACAGGCTGCTAATTATACCAAAGTTAACCTGTGAAGAATAGATGTATATAAAAAGTACACTTTTCTCGAAAAAAATGCAGATGTATAGAAAACCCCCAAAACAATCCCAACTAAGCAACTGCAATGTGGAGTCCTGTGCATATCCATGGAACACAAAATACTTTTCTGCTATTCTATTGCATTGCACACATCATAAATTTTTGAGGGAATCAGAGGAAAAAAAATCAACTACATGTATAGTGCCATGAGGAAAAGAAAACAACTTTTTTTTCCCTCCAAACTGATTTACCTTTATCAATATTTCATGCACTTTTTCTGCACATGTACAATATAAAAGTCCACTACTTTCAGCCATGTCCAGCCAACAACCACGGACATCTCAGAATATATTTCAGTACTGTAAAGCACATCCAAACCAACAAGATTCAGCCAGATGTGGCAGATGGGAACTGGTCTCAGCTACGCCCTGAAGACTTTTATGGAAAAAAAACAGGACAGGAGAAACCTACCCAAATGCCTTGACTCAAGTAAAGATAAATATGAGGAGCATACACCTAAGCAGAAAAGGTCATCTCTTAATGGAAGTGTAATGCAGGACAGTGCTTTGCATGGCACAGTCATAAAAAAGTAAGAGTTTACATTCTGCTGTGAGTCACAAAGCCAAGGAAAACTATAAACTTTTTATTTCCAATATGTAAGAAATCACTAAATTCTATTAATGGAATATTCTAATTGAATTTTCACATACTCATGTAGTGTTATGACAAAAATTAATACCTTCTCAATACATTTTTATGACAGAAAAAACAGCAAGCATGATGATGTTTAAGTCAAAGTCAAAGTGGAAACTACCTTTCAGTTTGTATCTGGAAAGGGCTTTCTAGAATTTTCAGAGTTATTAAAGGATTCAAAGAAGACACTGTGTAGCTGGACTAGATGATCTCTAGGTCCCTTCCAAATGAACCTTTCTATTCCATTTGATCATAATTGAAAGAGGACTGATTTTCAACAGAGAAGAGGAAGTGGTATTCAGATGTTTTGAAAATCTCTCTTCACGTAAAGCAACCACATGCCCTCCTATACCCAAGAGCTGCAGGCTAAACTTGTGACACATAAATGAATCATCAGTGGAAATAACAAGAGAATTCTGTGCACATTCAGATCTCTAAAAGTAGCCAGGATTCTCCCTACCCAAAGGGACTTTCAGGTTACTAAAAAAATACAAACACCGTCAAGTCTAAGACTTTTGCCCTCAGGCAAATCTGGAAAAAACCCCTATTAAAATCTACTCGTTTTTCACAGCAAAAGGCTAAGAGATTCTCAAGAATTCTGTTTTGTTCTTGAAACCAAAAAGAGAATTGCCACAACTTCTAGAGCCATCTCACTTTTAACTATTCCTAGAACAATCCTGTTTGAAGAACTGGAACCACAGGCTGAAATAAAACTGTGAAGTGTAAGTTGTTTGATACTGAATGCAGAAAGTGTTTCAGGTTAAGATACATGAACACAGCACAAGTGCATCCAAGTGTTAGTACATTAGTTTTGAAGACTAACCATTTTAATGTCATTATTTCAGTTAACACCAAAAATTACCAAAAAAAGGTATTCAAGAGTTTTAGGATCCATTCATGTGCCTCAAGTACATGACCCCTCTCACAAGCATTCCAGACATCAAAATACTGTTATGACATTTCCCAAACAGTTGCTTCATGTTTTCTGCCAGTTTTAAGTACCTTGAGGAATAATACCAGCTTAGGTGTAGAGTGCATTATTCTCTAACCAAACTGAAGACACAACTGCCTCACAAGAAATACAGATACTAAACCTTATCTCCTACAGCTCGATGGAATCTTCTACCATGATGTCCTTATCTGTACTTAACTTTCAAAATGTAAATGTGCAATAGTTACCTGAACCTCTGAATTAGAATCAACAGGTTGAAGCATAAACCAGTTCTCTTTTCCTGTGTAGTTGCATAAATCTTCTTTTTTGATTGACACCTTTCCTGAGAGAGGGTGGCAGGGGGGAGAGAAGCATAAATATTACCTTCATCTGAATAGAACAACTATTTAATTATGTTTGAAATTTGTTTTTTTTTCTAAACTCTTTTAAGTTTTTCTTTAAATTTATGATGCTATATGAAGAACATAAAACAAGGAATGTTATGGGTAAGTAAAGCAGAAAATAGTTTGCATAAAGCCTGATGACATTAATTATTATTTGTTATCCTGGATATTACCAATAGGAAGGTAAAATAAAGAACACACTTGAGGCTGGAAATAACATAATAGATTTGGGAGAACAAAACCGGTGTTCAAGAATGCTTAAACAGGAAACTGAAGTAGATGCCTTTTACTCTTCTGATTGCTATTTGGAAAGCTGTTATTATATCAAATTATCTGACATCCTGGTGCAAATTATTTCCTTCCTCAATTCAAGTAAAGCAAAGGCTTGTTCCACTGCAGACTATTAGAGTTTTGTAGCAACTGTATCCAAAAAGCAGCTGCAACAAAATCATTACGCAGTGGTGAAAGAAACAGAAATCTGCCTCCTGTGATTTTTCACTTAAGCTACACAAGTTCCTGCCAAATGCTTTGTAAGTCACTAAGTTACAGGTTGCACTGACAAGGAAAAAAATTATCTATAAATGATTTTAAGAATTATTCCACAATTGCAATTATTATGGAATGATTCCACAATTTATTCTTTAAATATCTGTAAGTACTGACAATTATTCACACATATTCCAATGAAGTAAAAGTGGAGAATAAAGAATTTTAAAAAATGTATTCAGACCACAATAAGACTATAAAATGTCCTACTAGCCTGAAAAACAAAACATATTTTAGTATAATAGAATGAAGCAAGGAAACAAAATCCTAATTTTTGAACTTTAAAGGAACACTTAAGTGCACTATACACAGTTTTGAAAGATGCTTCACCAATAATTGTATCCTTAATTCTACAGATAATGCTACTGAAAATAACCAAGTGCTCTGCAAGATGCAGACAGCACCTCACAGACACTTACCTATACGCAGGTCCTTTTGTAAAACACTTTTATCATAAATGTAGAAGGACAACCACTGGAATGTTCTTGGAATCTCAAAGTAAAACTCCTCTCCAAAATAAGGACTGAAAAGAAGGATTTGAAGTTAAAATAGAGAAACTCTTTATGCAATTTATATAGAACATGAACATCAAAAAAAAAAAGCATTTTACTGCTGCCCCAGCCCATGGCCCTCAGCACTAGACTGAGCTGTCATCAAAGGTGCCCAAAACCATTTCAATACAAGAGCACACAGTAATATGGCAATGTCTTCTGTTTGTTTAATCAAAGGTAAGAATCAGAGCACACAGAGAATGGTGTCTCCTCTGCAATTTCAATTCTATTTTTCCGTCTTGAAATTATTCTAGCTGGTTCTCTAGACTTCCTGAGACATGCACAAGTTTTGTTTCATTTTGATATTCAGTACATAATTAAACTACATTTAATCTTAATATATTTTAAACTTATTGATTACTTAAGTAACTGACATTTGTTTAGCTCTGACGTCCACGTCAAAACTGCTGCTCTAAGATTCAGACCTGTAAGAAGTTATCACTAGACACTGTAAGATAGAACAGTGAAAAAGAGAAGCATTAATCTCAAAAACACAAGATCTCCTCACACCAAAACGATCCCCACATTTCTCCATCTAAAGCAGTCCAATATCATGTTTGCAGTTCACCCTATTTAACTGCCATATGCACAGCCCTCTACAGAAAAAGACTCTGGGTTCCTCTATGCTATATATATATATATATATAAAATACCTATTTCATACAATGTGTTGGTATCTTCACTCCCAGAACTGGTACCCTCATTAAAGTTAAGGAGTACTTATTGATGTAATCAGAGCCAGCAGCCAGAAAATTGTATTTCAAGACTGAACAAAACCACAATGTTGTTTGTGTTACTGCAAGTGATGAATTCCGAAAGTCAAGCAGATCCACAGAAAAACCCTGCTATTCTAGAACTGGGCTTTTAAAATAGTTTCAGTTACAATGTATTAATATCACCAGGGAAAGATGTTCATGAAAGTACTTTTATGCAGAAAAGTACTGTGATATCAGTTATACCAAGTCTTAGGGTTTTTTCTGACCCTATTGCTATAGTACTTTCTTAAACTAATAAAAATATGACAAATATTGATTGGAACAAGCAGTTCATGTTATTACCTACCCAAAGGATACCAGGAAGAACAGGCCACCATTCCTTCTCTTTTCCCTCCAAAATAATCATGGAAAAAGACCACCCCATGCTTAAGGACAATGGCTTATTAAATAAATTAAAAAGAGCTGATAACTAACTTGAAAAGTGGGAAAGAACACATATAAAAGAATCGAGTATTTCTAATGTCTCGAATAGATTTTTAGAAACAAGAACTTTAAGGGCAGGAATTCATTATAAGGAATTCCACAAGTAAAAATGTTCGTTTTGTTAAAACACAGACCTTCTACCACAGGCTTCAAAGCAGACAAATCAGTATTAGCCTTTGGACTACACTGAGAAATAATTTAAGAATTCTCAGTTGAAAAATTCAGCTGTGGTTTTTTTCAGCTCCCCTCTTTTTTTTAGAATTTCAAAGCCAACAAACTCTGCTTTGATTACAAGGGCTGGGTTCTTCTTGTCAGCACCATGACTGAAGGTTTAAACTCACGAGCATTACCTTTAGCAGCAGTGCAGCCCTAAAGAGCCTCAGCTTCCTTATTACCATCACTGCTCATTTTAATTGTATTGACACAATAAGTCAGACCAAAACCAAGGATGAAACAAAGGCTTATTTTAAACTTAGGTCAAGTCCATGGTCTGCTTCCTCCTCGCAGCTATACAAATAAAGTTGCAGCAGTACAAACAAAGAGATGCTGCAGCACAAAGAGTGAACAGTGGGGGAATGAGCTGGCACTCGTGTCAGGGGAAACTGCTCCAGCTCAGCATCAGACAGATATCCTGAGGGAACAGCAGACTCCAGTGCACACCAACAAGTGCCAAGGGTTTAATACCTACTCTGGATGGACCTATGGTACTCTATGCTTCCAATTATAATTAGGCTGGGATGGAGACTATAAGCAGAGACCTCCAAAAATCTATTTAGCACCTTTATCTTGCACCTAAGAGAGCAAACTTTGCAGCTGCCCACATCCCCCAGCCCCCAAAGGATGAACAGCCATTAACTCTATTATTATTATTATTATTATTATTATTTTGACCTCAACACTACATTAAGTCTCAGATTCAGCAAGAAAGAACAAGCCAAAAACAGGAGCACAAATAGAAGGTAATACATTCTTTTACTCATGTTCATACATTTTTCATTATCTAAATTAACAGAGGTTATCAGTTGTTGATTCATAAGCAAAGTACAAGGCAGAGAAAATTTAAGGTAAAGAATACAATGTATTAGTAAAGAAATTCTTATGCAGGTACAGAATAGGTTGGCAGGGTACAACAGTTTACACCAATGAAGAATAATTAAAATGGAGAACTCACTCATCCTGTTCCTCAGGGATTCAGTCAGTTTAGTACTTTCATTTGTGACTTTGATGCAAGAACTTTAAAGACTGTGATGGATACAAAATTAGAAGATAGCACTAATTCAAAGGATGACCAGACTGCCATACAGGAAGAACTGGATTACAGCAGTGCAGAAGATTAAATTTCACTGGGTAACACACTCCTCTGCTCTTCCCTTCCTTGCTGCAGTAACCTGGCAGTTCTGTGAGGACACTGATCAATGCCCCAGCCTGCCAGTTAATAAAAGCAATGGTTACATAAACTAGGAAATTCATTTCTGCCATAACCTTGCACTACCACAAAGTTAAGTGGAAAAAAGAAACTCAACTTAGTTTAAATTAAAAAAAAAAAAAAGACACACACGTACCACAATACCCCTTCCTCATATTTGACCACAGACATCTGAGGAGGCTCACAGATATTCTTTCAACTTTCCAAGGGAAAAAAAAAAAAATTCTTTCTTCAGAGCTCACAGAAATCCCACACCATGTCAGGAAATATTTCTTAAGTCATTAGCCAAAATATCCCTCTTTCACTTCAGTATTATTTCATGTTTTTTTAACTTTGGAAAGTTTGTTTTACATCTGCACTCCAACAACTCTCCCAGTGCTGGTGAAAGGCCAAACCTATTTGCACATTTAAAAGATACACTTCTTAATAGTTTTCAATCACGGTAGTCAAAACTAATTTGAATTCTAGTGATAATTACTTCCACAGACATTTAATTAGTTGATATTCACAGGACTAAAATTTAGATTAAAAATTGTATAAATTTGCAACCCATAATACAGTGACAAAAACAGACTGTGAATTATGTGTGTAAGAAAAAGCAAGCAAATAATATGAAATTCAAAGTTGCATCTATGACTAAAATGATATTGTACTACACCTCACTGAAAAGCAATTTCTAAAGTTTTCAGGTTAATAAGAGATTGAAGCTTTCATCTCCTGTCCCAGTACCTCTAGGTTAGTAGGGTTTCTAGTTTAACACAGCAATAAGAAACAAGATGTTGTCATTAAGTTTCTGGAATGAGAGTCAACCTTCCTAACTGCATACACAGCAACAATCAAGTACAGGCACCCAACTCTGGCTGCTGGTAATAGAGGATGAGTTATTTTATTACATTACTGGTTTGTAGGGAACCCTCCCCTAATTCAGAGGATGAAGGAGTCACCTATGAAGTCAGTGGAGACAGAAAGGAAAAAAGCAATTCTAAACACCAGGTTCTAACTTCTAATACAAAGCTGTCATCACCTGAAAAGTTCTGTATTTGAGGCATGTTATTTGAGACTCCTCTCTCCCCAACTGTTTTGTTAGAGTGAGATTTTTTACTTCATTTCCTCTCTCAAGTATTAATGACATTGCAATCAAATTTCAGTTAGAACTTCAATACTATTGAAATATTTTTGATGGATCTATGGTGTTTTACTTTATCAAATATTTTATTATGCAACTAATACTTCTTTCTTTGGTGATGAAAGTACATAACTTTAGTAATTTTTAAATAGAACATAATAAAAATGTCTGTGTATACTTCAAATGTAACAGATCTTGTTTCTAAGCATAGTAGTAACTTCTAGGATTTCCATTATTAACACCAAAATCAGAAAGCAAAGTCTTCCAGAGATGGGTTGGGGTCTTTTGCTCATGAAACCGTTTTCTATTTGAAGGGGAAATTTTAAGTTTCTCCTTTGTCAATACAGTCTCTTCAACATTTTTCTCTGAAGGATTACTCAGTTGATTTTGTTTTGGTAATCAATTGCAGCCTGTTAAATTCGGAAAATTTTATGGATCTAACTACAGCAGCTACAGATTACGAATATAAGCAAAATATTTGTTCCTGACTGTACATATGTGACATTTGCTTTTCATGCAGAAGCATAAGGAGGCTCTGAAATGATGTCCTGAAAAAATTAAATTCCCTATTCAAGTTTGTCATCTGAGCTGTTCCTCACCTGTAAACATTTGGAGAGAGAGCTCAAAGAATGAACACTAACAGCAAAACCACTGGAAAAAGGAATTAAGAAAACTTTCAGGAGTTTGAACAGACTGTCTGGGTTTTAAAAGCAAGGCTTAATGTCACCTCCACATAACTGAAACTGTCACTCAGACATTCTCAACAATGAACCTGCAGTGATGCTTTTTTGGGTCCTCTGTAAACTTCAGAGCTGTGAGACATGAAAGCCCTTACACTGCTGCAACTGTGCCATCCTGACTTTTTATTTGATTCTTTTAAGGCTCTAAATCAGCAGCAGAATCTACAGCCCAGGGAAGCAAAGCAAGGAATTCTGTGTAGATCCTGTTACAGTTCCCAGAACAAGAATTGCAGGAGAGAGCAAGGCCTGTTCAGGGGACACCCCACAGCACAGAAAACTCTCATACACGGCAAAGTTCCAGTTCCTTCCTTCTAGAAACAGGTTTTACCAGATACACAGTGAGCAGAATTCCACCAATACACCTCAACTGCTTGTCAGAAGAAGGAAATAACATGGGGAGCATGTATCAAGTAGATTTCTTTCCCTAGAAAACAACCTAGCAAGAAAAAGAATGTTATGCTGCCCACTGGAACAGAATAGAGTAATTGTGAAATATATTCTCGCATATTTCATTTAAAAGCTCACAAGACTCAATTTTGACTTCTTGCAACACTCTCCTGATTTACACATTGCTGTAACATCTGAGTAGCTGCCACAAGTCAGTTCTCATTTTAAAGCAGTACAAGCAAAAGCCATACACAATGGTATTGGGCAGTCTTGCTTATCATTTCCATTTAAAAATTGAGCTTACCTTAAAGACTTTTCAACTACCTGTGTACGAAAAACTTCTTCTTGGTCCAAGTTTATGGTACAGAAAAAGTCTCTCATTTTGTTGGGCACTAAGTGTTTGGCGTCATCTGTAAATAAAAAAAAATTACTGTAAATATTGCAGGGGAAAAATTACAAAATATTAGGTACAAGAATGTAACAGGTTTAGTGTGTTCAAAAAATTTACTTTTCCATTCAGCATGCATTTTGATAATCATTTTCAATTCATGAGCTTCAGGAGGGCAGAGAAGTTGCTACATCCAGCTTCCCATGGAATGAGAGTCGACAGGAAGAGACACACTCTGACTCATGAACAGCACTTCTAGCAGCACCTGCACTTTCCCTTGAAAGGTCTCATCTCTGGCTTGACCCTGCACAACTTGTTAAATCCGAGACACTCACAGCCTGAGGTCATATGGCATTAGGTCATTACACCAAGGCATGATCTGCCTGAGCTATTGTTCACTTGGTATTTTCTCTGCAAATACTTTGGCTAAAGGAAGCTGATTAATAAGAACTTGCTCATCAAATCTTTATTTCATTTTCCATGATGAACAGCAGATTGTGAATTGGCTGAGCCTTTGAAAATATATCCCTCATGAGTACTGTTCACTTTTTCCTAACTAGTAGAAGGGGAAAATAATCACCTCCTATTTCAACGTAACATGGAAAAGAATAAAAGGAAGTTTCTAATAAGAAGGAAAGATTGGCAGCACAAGAATACAAAGATTTGCTGGGTATTGAATCTAGGTCAGTGCAATTACATGCTGGACATAAGACAGATCTGTTAGGAAATGGTTCCCTCTAAACACTCCCAGCTAAAACCCGTTGAAGTTGCTCTTCCAAAATCCAAATGCTACAGACATCTGTGTTAATTTATAGCAACACCATTCTCTAGATTAAACAGAGACTTTCTGCCCAGATGTCTCCTCCCCCTTTGAATGTCTGAAGACAACAAAAAGACACTTTCCACCTTTTATTTTGCTAAAAGAAATTACAAGCTTTTCTGGCACTCTCTCCCATGAGAGACTGCTAAACAGAGCAGGTGATCTGCCCCTTTTCCACTTGGGTGTCCAAATCACAGGCAACCAGAATTGCATTAGCACCTCTCACATCCTTGCCTGCTGCTGGAAATACCTCTCCTGATGACATGTGGAATCAACTTTATCTAAACATTATCTATTTATATAAGATATTAAAAATAGGATGAAAAGTACATCTAAGTATTGAGTTTTATGTCTGAATAGCATAAGACCTTTCAGAAAGCACAGTTTGAAACTAGATTTGAAATGTCATGCATGTTTATTTTTTAAAAATGCAGATATGAAGCACAGTGAGTAAGCTTTATTCTTTATGCTGGTAAGATGTGAAATCAAAGTTCTGCTTTCTCTCTCCTCCACACTCTTTTTGTGTTAGATGGTTAATTTAGGTTAACCTATTACAGTCTTGGAGGTTAAGTCAGTAATGCCCAGCAATAGAAGGGCTGCTCTGTCTCTGAGCAGAGAATGTGACAGTTTAACAGGAACACAGACTGAACTTCAATCATGGCATTTTCCAGGTCAGGGATATGTACACTGATGGAAAGCATGAACAGACACTTAAGGAACTTCCACAGTTGAAACCTGTGCTCTTAGAAGCATCAACAAGCTTTTCATCAGCTTGGGTGCGGGAGAGGAGGAAGTATACACATTATTTTTAAACACCACACTTCATGTTGAAATATTGAGAAACGTGGTTTTAATGGCTTTAGACTCCAAAAAATGGCTAAACACCAAGTTACCCTTAAGTGAGATATTGCAGGAGAATCAAGGAAAGCATCAGATTACCACTACCTTAACTTTTTTTAAGGAGCTAATTTAATAAAACATATGACACATAAAAATCAATTCATCAGTCTGGATGTAATCCCTGGAGAGCTCCTGTACCAGAAGTTTGTAATTAAGAAACATGAATTGGATGTTTCAGCTGTTCCTGAGAACAGCTTTATTTTTTAGTTAATACTTGGCACGGTCCTATTTTCCCATAAAATATTTAAAATACAACATTATTTAATCATCACTGTAAAGGCACAGTACAGTAGACTTTGAAAGGAAGTTACAGTTATTACACTTTCATATTTTCTTAAAATGAGTAGAAATTAAATATTTATGAATAACTCACTATTTGTCTGTATACTATAGTGCAGTTTTTCAGTTTTGAAAGAAAATTTCCACCCAGAGGAATACACAAAACACAAGTTTTGATTTCAGTTGGTTCGAGCATGGTGCTAATAACACCAAGGCTGTGGGTTCAATCCCCATAGGAGCCACTCACTTAAGAGCAGAAATTGATGATTTGTAGGTAGGGTATCTTTCAACTCAGAATACTCTGTGATCTGATTTTCTAATCAGTTAAAAACCTTTATTTTGTAGCCCAAGTGTCTGGCTTTAAAGAACAAACTTTTGGGAGGAAGAGGATCCTCAATCCTGAGTTAAAAATAACCTCAGAGCACTTGTTAGGTAAAATACAGAGCATGAGATTTCACATTGTTTATAACACCTCTTAATATCTGTGACTGTGGGAGACATTTCACCCATACAGCGACCCAACTCTTCCAAGAAGCTTATTTCCTTAAAAAAAAAAAGGCTCAAGTCTTCGATTACACTGCATCTTCCTTTTTCTGAGAAACCTAAGGCTATAATGGTTGCATAAAAATCAAGTATTAACAACATCAGATATCTGCTTGAATGTTTACATTTTCTGTACATATATGTAATATCCTCTGTCAAGTAAAAGTGTTAAATTAGTGTCCATCTTCTAAATTTCTTTGTTCTGGGTCCCTGCCAAAGAACATTTATGCACACAAACTCTGGAGTATTTGCTTCACAGGATTAAAGATATTATATAGCAACAATAAATTCCACTCTAGGAGTGCAGCATAATCCAAGATAACCACACACTGTTAAAAACACGGTGCAAGTTTGAAAAGAATGCATCCTGAATTTTGTCAAATGAGCTCTAGGAGACAACAGGGACATTTTTCCAAGTGCTTCACTAATGCAGGTTTCAGCAAGCACTCCAAAAATCAAGGCAACTAAAATCACTTACTGTACTTCCGTATGGCATAAAATGAAAACAGAAGCCACAGCCTGAAACACTACACTACAAGATATGCCTAAAGCTACTTGACACCACATACCTTTGTAAAGCATTTTTGTCATTACTATGGCACATAAAATAGAGCCATCAATACAAAAGCATTGCCAAAAGGAAGAGACAATATTTACTGGATTTTTGGTGAAAACCTGCTTAAGAGTAATACTGCACTTTCCAAAATTATTACAGGGTCTTAAACAGGCAAGACCAGTTCACCTCACTTGAAAACTGGAGGCAGAAGACTGGTTGCAAACACTGACAGCCCACAAAAACAGGGTACCAGGGACTGCAAACATGTCCTTACTCAGATTCTTCACTGCTAGGTACGCAATGGCTGCTTAAGCCACCTTTAAGAACATGTCTCAATTCTAAATCTGGTGTAATGATTTGTATAACATGGCTAAATTTAGATTTTGCCACCAATTTGTGCGTTGCAAAACACAGTATAAATAACAACTTTCTGCAGATGGTGTTTTCTATACATGCAGAATTGCACAGAACTGACATTACCTCATTAAAACTAACATGCTCTCTCATGCAACACACATAAAATTAGCAAGTGTCAAATTTTAATTGCCAGCAAAGCTTGGGCACCAGAAATGTTTCTCCTTGTAAGAAACATGCCATAAGGAATTCCTTCAGACTACGAACATCAGCTTTCCAAAGTGAGGTCTGCTATTATTAATCCCTCCAGATCAAGGAGGATTACATTATTACATTTGTTTATTATTCTTCATTCAGAGGGTTTTCTCCTACAAAACACAGTATTAAAATACTAGTAAGAAGTGAAAATAACACAGTATTTGTGATGTGAAAAAGCCAAAAGAGCATCCAGGCATCAGAGGGTTCCCAAACTTCCACAGCATATTTAACTCATTGAGTTTTTAAACAGTTTTTGTTTTCTTAGAAGAAGTAAGTAGGTTTACAAAGTGATTTTCACACTGTTCCAAGACATGTCTTTTATTGCACCTGTTACTTCCACTCATTTTTCAAAGGGGTTCTTACAGGTCCATCTTCAGCAATGAACTTTTCATATATTCCCCAGGAAGAAGGTCACAGTCCTCTGTTTACTGACACTTTTGTCAGTTAACTGAACATTCAAAGTTACCATACAACCACAGGCTCAATCCATAACACATAAATGGGACAATAAAGTCTGGTTTCAACATAAGTCTCAAGACATTTTGCCTTGTTTTTTAATGTCTAGTGGAAAACTTTCATCAATATCCCAAAATGTAAAACTCACTGAATGTTGTGTAGTCCAGTGTTAACAAAACCTTACGATAAAAGACAGGAAGTAGAATAATATCAAAAAATAAGCCAGCTTCAATGATCTTTAGCAACCAAGTTCTTATGTACTCCTAGGAAGCAGGTCAGAGTCCTTCTTCCCAGGGAGTACTATGACCTGCTTCCTAGGGAATACATAAAACCTTGGTTGCTAGAGATTACTGAAGACAGATTAAGAAAGGTGGGGCTGCTCAGCCTGGAGAAGGTTGTGTGAAGACCTCACAGCAGCCTTCCAATATCTCATGGGGGAAGCCAGAGAGAGACTCTTCATCAGAAACTGCAGTGACAGAATGAGGAATTCCCATTGTTCCCATTGGAACAAAGTGAAAAAAAGGAAACTTAGGCGAAATATATGGAAGAAATTCTTTACTCTGAGTGTGATGAGGCAGTAGCACAGGTTGCTCAGGCAAGCTGTGGATGCCTCATCCCTGGAAGTGTTCAAGGCCAGTCTGGATGGAGCTCTGAGATGCAGTAGCAGAAGGTGCCCCTGCCCATGGCCACAGCACTGGAATGAGACCATATTTAAGATTCTTTCCAAACAAAACCATTTAATAACCCTATGATTCTATGAATTCATGCGTTAACCCCAAAACTAACAGTATCCTTTTTTAAAGGCTAGCTGGCCTGTATTATTTCTGTGCTAATTGCTAACAGCAGCAGATCTCAGTGTGTGTTCAGCCTTGCCTACCTCACCACGTCCCATTGCTCACACCTCAGACTGAGAGCACCTCCAGCTCCACTCCAGTCCATCTCCTGTTTTCATGACCCAGTCTTCTATTTACTGAAGACACAGCAAATACATCTAGGCTGCATGACGATATTTAAGTAAACACGACTCCACTCCTCCACCAAACCTAATCCTTCAACATGTTTTCACAACCGGTTCTCAGCCCCAGCGCCGTGCCCGAGTCAACTTGTTTCGCTTCATTCTCAAAAAAGTCCATCGGCTGCGTGAGAAAGGAAACAAGCGGGCCGCGTCCGAGCGCAATGAATGTACTCGGTACCCTCAGGAAGCCGCCGCACATCCTGTTTCTCCCGCTCGCTTTGAAGTGCTCCCCAGCCGCCCCGCACTATCTGTGCGCCTCTCCGAGCCCTCCTCCCGGCCCGGCTGACGGCTTCCCACGTTACCGAGGCTATCGGTATCGGCAGTCAGCACTTCCCAGCCACCAAAATAAGGCCACCGGCCTCTCTCTCCGCCTCCTCCCGCTCGCACACACGCTGCACAGAGGCACGGGAGGGCTGGTGACCGCTTCCAGAACAGCCCTTCACCACCAACTTCCTGCACATCGCTAATTTCGCAATTTCAGCCTGACAAACAGATTCTGATGCCCGAGGTCCCGGCGGGAGGGGGCATTTCTGTTCGCCCGCTGACTCCAGGGATCCCTCGGAGCCACGGATGCTTCCCTGGCCCTCCGGGCCTCCCCCGGCCCCGCCGCGTCCATGTATCCATCCGTCCATCCATCCGCTCACCCCCCATCCCGCCCCGGGGCGCGCACACCCCGGCCCGGCCCTCACGTGCCGCCGCTGCCGCCACAAAGCCCCTCCGCGGGGCCGCCGCAGCGCGGCCCGACCCGCACCCGGCCCGCGGCGGCCGCGGCCCCTCCGCGCCCTCCCGCTCCCGCCCCCGCCCCGCCGCCTCCAGGGCCGCCGCGCCAGTGCCCGCCCGTCTGGCCGCGGGGAGGGAGCGGCAGCAGCGGGGCCGGGTCGGGAGCGACACCTGAGCGCAGCGGCCCCGGGCGCTCGGCCCCACCGCAGCGCCGCACTTACAGATCTTCCCCCGCAGGTTCTGCAGCACCCGCACCTCGTCGCTGCCGTCTCCCGCCGCCATCGCGCCAGCGCCGCCGCCTGCGCAGTGCAGCGCCGCGGGGGAAGCGAGGGAAGGAGGGAGGGAGGGAGGGAAGGAGCGGCCCGGCCCCGCCCCGCCCCCGCTGCCCGCGGGCATCACCGGCCCGGGCGGGCGGGGGCGCGGCGCCTGCGCTAGGGCGGCTTTTCCCGCTGCGCTGTGAGGGGGCTCCGCCCGGGGTCCGCCACCCTGACCGCCCCGCCGGCCTGGGGCTGCGCTGCGCTGGGCGGCTCGGCCAGGTCCGGGGCTGGCCCTGACCGCGCCTTCCCCTGCTCTACAGTCAGGAAGACAGGACATAGCCTTAAGCTGCACCAGGGGAGCTTTATGTTAGACGTTAGGATGAAATTCTTCACAGAAAGGGTGATTAGACAGTGGAATGGGCTGCTGAGGGAGGTGATGTAGTCACCGTCCCTAGAGGTATTTAAAAAAAGACTGGATGTGGCACTCAGGGCCAGGGTCTGGTTGACGGGGTGGTGTTGGGTCATAGGTTGGACTCGATGATCTCAGAGGTCTTTTCCAGCCTAATCGGTTCTGTGGTTCTGTGCCTCCCACCGGGGCAGAGGGCTCGGCAGCCCGGCACGTTGAACGCTGTGTTCTCTATGCCGAGATTGGTCACGTTAAATGGCAGGTGGTCACATCAAATGGAACGAGTGTCAGGTCCGGCCATTTTGGCCTGCGGTGTGCCAAACGCCTGTCCCTATGCAAAGCACGGCACGGGCTCCATTGGATCTCCTCTGCTGTCACTGTTCACGTTCAGCTGTCGGCCGTGTGAGGAATGCCATGAAACAAGTAGGAAATGGCTCGGCTGCCAGCACTGCCCCAGGGGCAGATGTCTGTGGTATGCCGCAGGCAAAGCTTCCCTCAGGAGTCACACAGCGCCCAGAGGTGTTTGCAGGCAGCAGCAGCTCTCCTTCCTCAAGAACTAAAGGGCCTTTGGATCATATTTTCTACCATGGATTCTTGAAGACACCAATCCTAATGTGAAACTCGGGGATCTGGCTTACACCCAGACTTTACCCCAGTCCTGCATTGGTGCTGGGTGTCTACCTTGGGCCCTCACAATCCACCCAGCCATCGGCCGCAGGTGACATGTCCGCTTCGGTGTCACTCTGGGTCAAACTGAGGGTACATCTGAGTGTAGACAGAGTCTGGTGAAAGCCTTTCGTGACTGACATGTCCTAAAACACAGGTAGTTCAGTTGGCTAAAGCCGTTTCAGGAAGCAGTATAGGACATGGGTTCTTCACTCTACACAGAAAGGCCTTCTTCAGTCTGTCCTGCTGTTAAAGGCCAGCATCTGTCATTGTCTCTAACTGAAGTCCCCTGCTGTGGTGCTCTGGCCATTTTTTATTTTTCCTCACAAATCTTGCTGTTATCACTATGACATGGTATGGAGGCATATAATGTCGTCATTTCTTGATGGTTTTTCCTGCATCCAACTTCTCCCCCACTGCTTCTTCAGCTGTGGTGACATTCCTTCCTCATCCCTACACTCTACATTGTGGCTGGGGAAGGACAAATGTGTATTTCAAGGCAAGCATTTCAAGGGTAGTGGTGGGGAATGAACTGCTTCATCACACCAGTAACAGGTGGATTTGTGTGAATGCAAAACCTAAACCTGACAAAGACATGAGTTTGCATAAGCTGAATTTTAACCTTTTGGAAATGAGAGGTTCCTCTACAGTAGAAATTGAGGATTTGATTATCTACAGTTGGCTGTCTAGGCTGGCTGCCCTGTCTGGCTGGTGGCTGGTGAACTGAGGCTCACCTGGGCAGAGTCAGAGCTTTGATCTGGAAAAGCAGCAGGGCAGCACCCTGTGAATGGAGATGTGTGCTTGAACTGTGCATTGCCACACTTTGGGAGGTAGAGTGACTCTACTGCCTCCATATTCTCTCAAATGTTATGACTACAGTTGGGGTTTACTGTTTTAACTTAGCACCAGCTTCCTTTAGAGCACTGACCTGCATTATCAATTCAAGTTTTGCCACTGTCTGATTCCTGACACAGTTTTAATAAAAGTTTTGCTTTAGTTTAACATAATAATATTCAGAATACTGTTTCAACTGCATAATATTAATTTTTGGCCTCCTTTAAAGTTACATTTTAGGAGTATCTGTATGACAGGTAGGTCTGCCTAGCTAAGGACATGGTTAAAACAAACACTGCTGTGCTGAGTTGCAAACTTACAGGGAAGATTTCTTCATTTAACAATGGGGATGTACCATGGGGGATCTTTGCTTCTTGTGAGAGAACCTCACAGCCAAGGTGCTGAACTGTCAGCGATAGCTGCAGTGTTAAGAAAGTTTAGAATGAATAATAGTAATGACAGTGCACAGTGGCTAACTTCAAAATGCTTCTGCCTGCATGCAATCTCATTCCACAGAAGACAGCAATATCATTTACTACATTTGTTCTAACTTTGGGTGTATCATAAATGAGGACTGACAAACATTTTGTTTAGATGAACAAATTTCATGATGTTCCACCTGTCTTTTTAATTAGAATTTCAAATAGAGAGAAAAAAAGAGCTTATTACAATTAGCAAACTTGTAACTTTTTTTTAGTTATATATCTCTCCTGACAACCATCCCAAAATGACCTGCATAATTTAGCTAAAGTTTGCTTTTTAATGCAGGTTACAGACTAGTGACACCTAGCTGAAGGGGGAAGTACTTTGAATATGCATGGTCTTCTATTTCGTATGTATCTCCATATTTTCATATGCAATTAGTTATTTGCATTTTGAGCTATATTTCTTGACAGAAGCCCAAAAAAAGTAGAGTGTGTAAAATACACAATCTATACTACAAGGTTACTAGCAGAATTGAAAGAATTTTTCAAGTTTCAGGTCCTCATGAACACGTTTAAGATGTTGCAAAGTATTAAACAAAGTCCACCTGTGTTTCCAGCCCTCTGAAAGACTGAGCAGGTAGATTCTGTTCTGTATTGCATTCACCCTGTATGATGCCAGGAGATACCATCACCTCCCTTGAGCTCTGGCAGGTTCTCAATTCAGTGTTCTGACCTTACTACTCGGTAACTGTGTTGCTTAATCTTCCACTGAAATAACTATCAGAAGATACGTATCTGTGCATCATAGCGATTATATAAGTATTAGAACAATTAAAAAAATTGACAGACTTACAGAAAAATAGGAATATGTTATTTTAATTAAGCAAAAACAGAGTTATAATCACTCTTTCTAAAAATAAAATTAGACTCTTTATCAATCCTTAACATCTGCATTTAATAATTTCTTCTAAACAAAAATACAGATGTGATTATGTAGCAAATTACAGTCTTTGACAACGTATAGCATTTAAGTTCTCTTACACTTACTTTAATTCTAATTTGGTCATTAATACTTGATTCATTACTGCAACATGTTACTTGTAGTAAAAGTGCCACAATTGAACTATAAACATGACATTGCCATCTATAAACTGCTTTGCTATAAACTGTAGAGAATATACAGAGTTACAAAGTTGTTGTGTTTTTATCAAAATATACAAACCCCCCCAAACCTAACACAAGCTAACATTATTTTTCTTATGAACTATACAGTTATATAAAATATTTGTAAAATTATCTTTGTATTTATAAATATTCTACCTTATTTGCTTTGGTCTATATTTATCACCATACAAGTCCACTCAGAAGATATCTTTGTGTACTTTCTTTGAAACATCTTTACACTTTCCTGTGTTTATTATTCTATTATCCTTATTTAAATGGAACCAAAGCTGCCATGAAACCAAAATTTCTCAAAGGGTTCATAGCATTCACCAGTGACAGAATAAGTAAGTGGACTGTATTATTACTTCAATCAATACTGTATTATCATTTCAACTGTAGTTTTATTGTACCCAAGCTATAGTTTCTTTTAAAATATTCAAGAAGACAAAGTTAAGTAACAAATTGTGAACCATCACAGAGAATGAAGTCAAGAATCACTAACCCTTGTCATGACCTAATTTTTTAACACTTCACAGGGATGAACATGACTACCAGAAATGCAGATACGGTACAACAGAGCCCTAGCATATAAAATGCAACTTGCAGACATACACCTGCTTAGACTTTTTGAAGCATCTCAGTTAAAATGAATCACACTTCCACAAAACAGTATTAACTGGAACATTTTGGTGCTGTCTTCCAGAAGCCCATTCTCCCAATTCTTAGTGTCCTGTGCAGCTGCAGGCTCCCCACAGCCTCTGGAGTGGCAGGCTGAGGGAGGCAGGAAGGCTGACACTCCTTCCTCCAGCAGCCCGCTCCCGGCCCCTCTCTGCTGTGGCCACGGGACACTGCTGGAAGGGTTGGTGGGATCACTGAGAAGGGACATCTGAAGGTTAAATGTTGCATTTAAGGCATGGAGATGACAGGGAACCCCACAAACTGGCCCTATACTTGTTTATACACAGGGACAGCCTCAGGGATATATATGGAAGCAAGAGTCTTATTTACCTACTCCTCTCAAACTCAAAGTATTTACGGGGAGTTGCTCTATTGTTTGTGTCCAGGCATTATTCCAGGATGAGGAGGGAAACTGTCTACATGTCCTTCTGTTGAGAAGAATTGTATTTCTAAAAGACAAGAGTTGCAGACCCACCAGGAGGTGGACATTTCTACACAGGATTTCTGTTTCGTAAGAACAATTTTCTTTAGACCAATGCACCTGAAGAGTTCTCCAGGCCACTGACACAGGGATTTATGCAGCTTGGAAGACTGGCTATAGCAAGTTCCACTGAACTTTTATTAAATGTCTGAGAGATATATAAATTGGGAATACTTCTCACACCTCCACTTAGACTTAACAGTTATTATGGTAACTACAAAACCGAATATGGAAAGGAAAAGAGTAGTTTAAACTCCTGAATATGTTTCGTAAAGGCTGAATTACAGAAAAGCATGGCAGAACTCAAATGTACTTCGGCACACCCAAGCCCATGAAACCCCTCCCACCTTCACTTTAGAATACACAAGATTACAATTAGTTCCTTTATAAACACATTACTTTTGTAAAAAAAAATAAAAAATGCGATGTATGGTTTCTGCAGCAAAAATTCCTTCTACAGAATACACCATGAACCTACTCATTACTTTTGCTTCAAACAATTCTGATTCAAAACCAGGACTGTAAAATAGTTCAGTGACGACTTTCTTGTAATATTAAGTAGAAGGGTTTGAGTTGGCCATTTTTCTTTCTCTCTATGCTAGAGTCTGATGTGGCAAAAGTATTTTGGGTGTTGCAAATTAAATATGTATTATTGCAAATACTAGTTTTTCTGTGTTTTTTTTTTTTTGCATATATTGACACACATTTAGATGAAGAAATTTGACCTTACTGATACGTTTCCCCATTCAATACATCTTTATCTTCTCCAATATATATTTTTCTTCTCTTTTGCACAATTGTCACTCAAAGTATAACTTCTGTAGTTACATTTTGTGTATTTTTCACTTTGCTTCCTTCTGAGCCAAGGAAATGCGGATTTTCCAAAAGTTTAGTGCTTTCGTTGCAAAACTGTTCTTTTCTATCTTGTGTGCCTGGACTTTTGAATAGATGTTTCTTCTGGTGCATTCCCAGAGCAGCTGCAGTCTTGCAAATTTTGGGGCACTGAAAGCAAGCGTATCCTTTTCCATTATGTTCACGTACGTGCCTTTGCTCATGGTTCCTTTTGGTAGAAAGATACAAGAAACTCTGAAAGCAAAACTGACAGTGGTAGCGTTTTTCTCCAGTATGAATTCTTTCATGTATTTTGAGTGTTTCATTTAAAGTGAATGCCTTATTACAGTATTGGCAGACAAAATCTTTGACACCCAGGTGAATACGTTCGTGTTTCTGTAGATTACCAGGAACTGAGAAACACTTACCACAGGTTTTGCAAGTGTAGGGCTTTTCCCCAGTGTGACACCTCATATGCATTTTTAAAGTGGATGGACTTTGAAATTGTTTTTGGCATAACTCACAAATGTAAGGCTTTGAAGCAGCTACATGCCAGTGTACATGTTCTTGAGCTTCTGCTGTGGAAGACTGGTCTCTTTCACAGAGCTCACAGTGAAGATTAGGCATTTCTGTGTTATCCTCCTGGCTGACCACCTTTTCCTCAGGAGCATTCCTGAGCGCATACTCTCGACTGCACGTGTTGTGGCTTTCCATACCAGTGCTCTTGCTTCCGTGCTTTTTCCTCCACTTGGTCTTTTTCATTTTTCTTAGCTGTTTGGATTTCTTTTTTGGTTTATAGTTGTAATAAGGTCTCCAGGGTTTATCACTGGAGTCCTGGTCACTAACATCATCACACATTTCTGTCAGTTCCAGGCATTCTGAGCTGTAGAGTCTAGATGGGCTTTTTTCTTTTACCTCCATTTCTGGTTCTTCAGTGAGATTGTCCTGTTTGGACTCGTGTTTGGATTTTCGGCCCCTTTTACAAAACAGCTTAGATCCTAATATATGTCTTTTTACAATGGCTTCATTACCGATTTTTACTGTTATCTGACAAAGAGGTGCGACATTGCTGTCAGCAGACGTTCCAGGTAAGGCAGGCTTTGCAATGTATGTTTCAGTTTTACTGGACTCTTGGACAGTATTTGTAGTTTTGCTACATGAACCTTCAGATCCTGTCATGTGCTGTGTATCCTCAGTTACTTCTGCTCTGTTGTACAGCAGTGTTTTCTTTTTATCCTTAATAGTTTTTGATTTTGTAATGCACTTCCCATAATTATCCGACCCATACTTAGAGTCATCACTGACTGACTGACTGGGTGGGTTATTTGAAGATTCTGTCTTACTGTTTTCTATGGAAGTGACTGTTTTACTGTGCATTATTACTGAAGAAACTCTGCTACTGTGCATTATAACAGAGGGTGCAGAACTGCTGTAACTAATGACAGAGGTTGAATTTTCATTCACATTACCTAAAGACACAACTGAGGAATCACACTCCTGTGAACTTGAGTCATTCGCAGCAGTGGAAACTCTTTTTTCAGCTGGGAAAAAGTCCCTCTGCAGGTCAGAATTTAAGATACCTACTCCTCCAGAGAAAGAATTCTGAGTATTTGTGGAAGATGCTGCATTATTACCTGAAGGTGTATCCAAGGCCAGAGTTCTGTTGTTTGATATTATACTACGTTGGAAATTCAGCGGTGGTAGCTCAGAGCTAATAGAGCTGGGAATGAAACAGTTAGTAGAAGCAGTTTCATTAGCCTGGGTACTCGTTGGAACATTTTCATAGGATGAATTTCGATAGGATTTATAAGGCAGTCGCCTGCATTTCATAGGTAGGAGTCGATACAGTTTGTATGGGTACATATTTGGTTTTAATCCCCCATTGGCTGTCTTTTTATTTACTGACAGGCGATGGTCAATTGCATGGAAAGACTTCTGGTGATTTTTCAGTATGTAGTAAGTCATGAAGGTCTCCAGACAGAAAATGCACTGGTAGCGCCTCTCTCCGGTGTGCCAGATCTCGTGTCGGGTGCGGTACTCAGCTAACGCAAAGACTTTATTGCAGTAGTGACAAGGGTACGTTCTCCTCCAGGAATGCACATTTGCATGTCTGCGAAGGCTGGACAGGGTGACGTAACTACGCTTGCAAACAACGCAAGTGTATAATATCTGCCCATCAACGACTTTAACTAAATGATCTGTTTCTGGTAAAGTGCAGTTTGCATTAGAACAATCAGTGATGCTGTTTTCAGACAAAGGAGGCTCTGTGTTTGCACAGGAGCTTCCATTCCGTCCCTCTGTAGCAGTACAGTTATCTGCAAAATTTTGTTCATTTCCATTGTGAGCTGGTAAGTTACTTGATCTCATGCAGACTTGTTCATGACTTTCCAGTATATTTAAATTTGCAAATTGTTTGCTGCAGTATTTGCATATGAAAGTTTCCTGATGCTCTGAGTGGAGCTGAAGGTGAGCAGTGAGTAACACCCGGTCATTGAATGATTTTGCACAATAGTTACAACTGTAAACAGGTGGAGTGACTGTCGCCCCAGATGCAGAGACATTAGCAGAAGTGTTTCCCTCTTCTCTGGATACATGTAAATCTCCTGTTTTATTCTGAGGTTTTGGAAAGGAAGTAATTGTCTGATCACCAACTGCTTCATGCTGGGCTTCTGCAGCGCTTAGAGTGGAGGCTGGCACTTTGGCTACAGCCAAACCAGTACCCTGGGGCTTAAAGGCTGACTTAGGAGTACTACCTGCTTGTTTTCCCTGCTGAATGACTGGGGTGGCTTGGTGATTTTCATAGCGGTCCTCACCCACCTGGTATGAAGGGCTGCTGTCCTTGTCAGCAAAAGGTGCTCCTTGTGAAGTATCTCCCCCAGAAGAAACTGCATAGGAGTGTTCAGCCAAGGTACTGGCTGGCTCAGCATCTTTGCACACATCGCTTCTGTCGAGGCCGATGCTGGGAGCTTGTATTGTGTCAGATACCTTTTTAAAGCTGGCCCTCAAATCAAGGGGAGAAAACAAATTGTTTTCTGTTTCAAAAATTGAGAATGCATTTGTAATTCGTGGTCCATTTGTCACAGCAGAATCTTCATGTCGCTTTTCATGTTTTTCCTCTTTGACGGTCCCTTTTTCATTAACACAATATGAATAGGGACAGGGGGAACTTGAAAAGTTTACATCTGTAAGATCTTCTAGAAATGATATTCCCAGTTTTTTCCCTGCAGCTGCAAGGTCCGTTACAGTTTCCTGCCTCTTAACAACTACTGTGGAACTGTAGATATAATTCAGTATCTCTGTAAACACTTCAGCTTTGAGATCATCTAACTCCAGTACATGACCTGAAATACAGATAGTACGACTCCAAAAAATGTTTTTAAAATAAAGGCTTGAAGCTGCCAGCACATTACTATGGGCTTTAAATTTGGTGTCTTCCACAATTATGGTGACATCGCATAAAATACCCCGAATGCGCTGTTCATTTAAAATGGACAGTACAGTGTCACTGTGGAAGTCGTCCTTGAGGTCCTTTGAATGGGACATGACTGTCATCTACAAGAGAAAAAAAAGTAAATTAGAAGGCATTTTTCATCCATTTCAGTTACACATTAAGTTTATAGTCTATATTTTTTAATATATTTTTTAGTTTATTAACTTTTAAAGTTTAAGAATGAGTAAAATTTTGTCATAATATTTCAGGTTTAAGCCATACATTCTCTGGTGCCAACACTACTGCAGGAAATGTCTGTCCAGATCAAGGAGGCAGGAGCACCAGTAGCTCCTCAGCAGGAGGCAGAGCATCCCTCTCACTCTCCCCTGGCTTGAGCTTGCTGTCCATCCTGAGCCTTTCACTGAGAATCACCGATGCCTTTTGCTATGCCAGCGGGTGCAGCTGCTCAGGGTCACGCCGAAGGACTCCCTGAAGCCTGGATGGAATTCCCCAGCATGCCACGGGGGCACCTGGCACAGCCGAAGGGGAAGGCTGTGTTGCCAAGGCTCTGTGCAGAGGAGGACTTTGATTCTGGGCTGTTTGTCAGACACCAACTTCACAGCACAGCTGCATCTGACCTCCTTACTAAGCTCATATTTAAATCACAGCAAGAGAGTCTCAGTTTCAGGGAAAGCAAATGAATGCACAAGGAACACAATTTGGTAGACAACAGTGAAGTACCTATAATACTGTTTATGTGAAGAGATTTTTTTTTGAATAGTGATTAAATTCCCTCAATAATTTACACTACTTTAAATTGACTGACAAGTTCTGAGTAAAACAAGTAGAAAATAATGGAATGACAAGTAGAAAATAAGAGAGTTCTTTTCTTCAGTTATAGTTCATACTTAGTGTTCACATTTTATAATTAGATAGTATGTTCTTAGTTTCTTTCAAATAGTAAGATTTAATTGCAGTAATAAATACCATTAAATAACTGCTAATATATAATAATTAGGTTTAATGCTGAAAAAAACTGTTTCGATTAGCCAGGCTGTTACTATATGAATATACTGGTTCATTCCATTGAGAAAAAATATGCAAAATATGAATGAAAAATATTCTAGAAAAAAATGGATTAATTTGCCAGTTGAATTTGAATTTTGACAATTTTTCCCAACTGAATTTTGTATCTGGTGAAAATCGGTTTTCACCAGATGTTTTTTCTCAAATTCAGATCTGTACCACATAATGAGGTTTATTCCTTTTTTCCCCAGGTCTGGAGTAGTCTTTTGAACTACTACTGTCCCTTTCTGACTTCAAGTCATGAAGAAATAGTTGTGCTAGTGGAACTTACCAATCCTACAGTAAAAAAAAATCACACTTCTTAAAGACCCTTTTCTTTAAACTTGTGGAAATTAAATGCACCTTAAAGAATATTACTGACAGAAATTCTGTAAGACAGGCTAAAATATTACAACACTGTAAGTCAGGATTTACCTTCTAAATACTCCATCTGCTGCTCCAAACTTTAATGTTCAGCTTTAAAAATTTTACTATGACTTTTACCCTCAAATACTTTATGTTAAGAATGCCAATATATAAGATAGGTTTGTCCAAATGGCAAAATAAAGGTTTAACCCATATTCACTAAGCAAACAGCAATGGCCATTTAGAACACATTGGCTCATTCACCCAAAATACTGGTGTTATGAATGAAGTTCTATATGTCTAATTTAATAATCAACAAAATTGAATTTAGCAGCAATTTTAATTGAACAGCAATTTTATATAAACGAATACAATCAAGTACATTAAATATAATCAAGCATATGCAAAAAAATTTGGCAGTGATTAATTAAGTATGACTAAGGTTTACACAAGCATAAGCAAAACTGACCAGGGTATGGGGAGGGCTCCTCACCCTGCCTCACATACAAAACAAAGGAATCCAAACTACATTTATCTACTGTATGCTAATACATATTCATTAATATTTCCCAGAAATCTCCTCCTACTTTTGATTCCTGAAATCTACATCACTATACTGCATAGCACATGCTCCACTGCCTGCTAGGGGGTCTCCTGGCTTTTTGGTGGTCTTTTCAGAGGAAGGCTCACCATCTTCCTCACTGTCCTCTGAATAACCTTACAGGTTGTACATGCACACTAAGCTTTGTGTTATGTAAATAAGCCTTATGCTCCAAATAAGCCATATTATTTCATAGATAAAACCACTACTTAGATTCCATACCTGGAATCATCCCAACTTTGCTCATCGCAAGGCTGATTCTGTTTTCTGGAATCATCCCAACTTTGTTCATCCCAAGGCCGATTCTGTTTTGGGATCTTGCTTATCTCAGTATTACATCCTGTATCCTGTTTTTCACGTGTACCATTTACAAAGGGGCCCATCTGCTTTGTAACACTAATCACATATACTTTTCCTTTATTATTTTATAACAATTATTTTCTAAAATATTGATATAGTTACGATTTAATTAGCACGAATCGTATCCATTTAATTAGCACGAATCATATCCATCATATCCATTATCACACTGGGAAGTAATCTGTTCTGGAAAATAGGCCCTTTATCACAAAGTTAAGTAATAGAAGTCATACACACTCTTGCTCTAACTCATCTAATTACACTCAGAACACTTTTATCACAAATCCACAAACTACGTCCCTGCAAATCAAATTACACAAAAAGCAGCAACAACTTTACCGTGAAGACAAACCAAACATACTATGAACCAGACTGTAATTTGGTACATTACAGATGAAGCTTGGAAGTAAAATTTTTACCTTCCAGCATGGCCACTGCTTCTATCAGGAAAGGTGTTGTCTTTGCAATTAGTAAAAATTTCTAATAGACTTTGATGGCTGAGAATTTTCAGTGCACAGAATTCAGAACAAAACTGTGATTCACAAAAAATACCTCTGATGTTTCCCATGATATGCCATGGATGTCAAGAAACAAATTCGTCAATATAATGGTGACAGAAACAAACATGAATATTATTTTGATTATTTGATCACTCTCAGCAGCTGTAAATCTAGATGCAATGTTTTGTGCCTTGAAATGTTAAAATCATACTTTATAATGGGTTTGTTTATGACACTAATTTGGCTTACACTAAGTGATATTTACTCATTTGGAATGGCAACCTGAAATTCACAGTGGTTAGATACAGTTATGTGCTTTGGCTGGGTATCTGAAAATTCAGATGTAACTGTAGATAGTTTTTGGCATATGGAGTCTACAGAAAGCATACTGACAATTCTTTTCTTCCAGCAAGCAGCCACTATTCCATAATTGATTCCTTGTTCTCATTGACAATGTCTGAGATTACATCTGACTTGCTCATGTGATGTGGTATTAGAAACCAACTATCAGCCATCAAAAACATTTCACAACAGGAGCTATTGATAGGGTTATTTCCTGAGTATAGGAAATAAATGATGTCAACTCTACCTCCCAGTGAACTGCCCCACAGGAACTTGCCTGTGTTTTTTCTGTTTCTTTATTGGAGACAGCTGGTTTTAGTTCAAAGACACATCATCTGACAGACTGACTGCTAAGTGTATCAGGCTGCTAATGCCATGCTGAGAGGCATACAAACCTAAGTGGGTTTAGTGCAAGTCTTGTTATTCAACTAATTATCGTAAAATTTATCTTCCTAAGGACAAAAGTGAGTATTTTAAATTTCTACTTGCCATGTACATAGACTGACAGCTTTTGCAGTCCTGGACAATTTTGTATGCTAAGTAAAATACTAAACTAGATTCCTTCTGTCAACATTGTAGAAATGATCATTTGCTATTTGGTCATTTAATTTTTTCTTTCTGTGTGCAAAACCATAAGCTATATATCTCATTGGAAAGTTACACATAAAAATTCCAGAGCAAATCAGTCTTCAGAGCCAACACTTTTTCCTTCTTCATCTCAAACTACACATATCTCAAACCATTTATTCATGTCTGTAATGATTCTCTACTGCCTTCTATTTCACCAGTCTTGCTTCTTGCATTTGGAAAAACCTGTCTGAAATGCTATAAAATCAAAATGCCCTACCTAGCACACAAATATAAATGAAGTATTTTAGAAATTTTTCTACATTCCATTTGCAGCTCATCCTGTAAAATGAAAACCTGCTCTTCACTTTCCAAGGGAGCACTACCAAGAACCAATATACATGGAGATCAAACTTTTCAGACGTGTTAGTATTAAATATTTTTCATTAAAACACTGGAAGGTCCATTCAGAATGTAACTACTCTTCAGTATGATTTTTATTATAGAGTTACAGAAGAAAATTTAGTTTTATTTGTAAATTTTTCCTAATACATATATAAATAGCATTTGGCCTATTAAAGGGCAACAAAACTCCTCAGCCAACTAATCCCTTTTTCCCACAAATCTGTATGTTAATTTCATACTTTTTACTCTCAATCCAGACATAAATAATTTCTTAGGCATCTCAACAGTACCTTTGTAGCATTACCTAATGGTCTTTGGTACACCTATGAATAACTTTGGGCTCAGGACAGCAGAAGTTTTGATTGGGGGTTACAGTAATATTTGCAGATTTTCTGCAAAAACAGTAATAGACTTAACCTGTCCTTAAAAGTTGTTGGAATCACTTGGAAAAATCAGATTTAAATATTCACCTGAAACTTAAGTGTAACGATCAGTAGGTTTATTAAATTATAACAGTACCTTTTCTGACATCAGCAGAACAGCACTCCACAACAGCAGTCACAAATGAAAATAAGTAGTATTAAAAGTTAATGTCAAGATCAGAGATTGATGCATCCAAACACAAATTTGACTACATTCATAGATGACACTGCTAATTATAAATAGAGAAGCCAGCTCTACATGGACAGAGCTGAGAGTAGAAGCTACTGTTAATTTTTATATTAACATTACTCTGAAGTCAACAAAGAGTTCAGAATAAGTTTTACTGGCCCATGAATACCAAATACAAATTTTTTACTACCACAGAGAACAATTACAATCTAGGAATATTCTTTTAACTTCTGCTTATCTTTTGAAACCCATTGTCAGGCGAGTGTACCCCATTACATATGAGATTATTCTATTCCACTTCAGTCAGCTAAATTTGAAAGACAAGCTAGCGGCATAACAAAAAAAACTCCAAAGCATTAGGGGCAGTTGCTAGTACCCAGGCAAAATCAAAACCATCAAGATAAAAGATGAACTGTAGTAAGAATTCTCCCTGTTTTCTTACTCCGTGAATTTCTACTGGGTTTTTAAAGTGTTAGTATATTCTGATACTAACCAACAGGACACTACAGAAATATGTTCATTCCGTATCTTCCCTATGTTCAGTTTCACCCCACTCTGTAAAGGTACTCTGAAGTCTCTGTTTTGTTTCCAGCTGGCTTCTCCAGCTGAGGAGGAACATTCACCTATATCTCAAGTCTCCTTAAGGACACAGGTTTTGTTCTAGAGCTGAAATGGAGGCAGGCATCCCCAACAAATATAAACTCCCAAACAAGTACATCCCCCCCCCTACACACACATCACCCCAGCTCTGACCCTTGCTTACCTGGAAACTTACTGTCCAACCATCACTGCTACGGCGACTGCCCAGTTTTTTATGGAATCATTTCACCAGTCCTATGTCGGCAGCAGGTCTGCCTGGATCAGGGCGCTGCAGCCTCACTGCAACCTTGGGCATGCAGGGCCGTGTTCACGGTGTCTAATGATGTTAATGATGTCTAATGACTTTCAATAGCTCGCAGGAGCGTGTAGCTTAGCGCTCACTCTACAGAGCTACACGTTACTTCTTCAACTGCATTGAGAGACCTTCTCTTTGGACTCTCGCTGCTCACATCCTTCCTTCTCTGTTGCTATAGAAGACCATTACTTTAAATGTTTTTTTGCGTTTTCCTCTTTTAATTCGACAGCTGGGGGGGGCTGGGGTGGGGTGATGGAATGTAGCCTAAAAGTATTTCAGTGTTAACAGACCTCTGATGGGTCGCGATGAAGCATTCCTTCAGAGCGGGGATCTTCCCCACTATTGGCATCCCGACCTTAATTCCCTCACTCCCCGCTTTACGCTTCCCATGGCTCTCCCACCGCACGAACAGCCCGCGCGGCCTCGGCAGCGCCACGCTCGGACACGTAGGACGAGTCCGTGCCCGTGCCCGGGCGCTCCGAGGCGGCTCCGTTCCCGCTCCGTTCCCACCACCGCGGCCCTTCCCGCCGCGGGTGGCCTCCCCCTGGCCCCGGGGCCTCCCCTCCCGCCCCCGGCCCGGCCCGGCCCGGCCGCCGCCGCCCGCGGGGGGGCGCTGCCCCCGCGCAGTGCCGGCCCGGCCCGTCCCGCGCAGCGCGATGCGGGCTTTGCGCTGCGCAGCCACGGGAACGCGGGGCCCGCGGACGGCTCTGCCGTCGCCTCCCCGTCCCGCGCCGGCTGCGCGCCCGCACGCACTGCGAGGCCCCGGTGCGGCGCGGCGGCCTCGCGCTGTTTGTGCGTCTGCGAGCGGCCCCCGCGCGGGCCCCGCATCGCGCCCGCTGATGGCGGAGCCGCGGTGCCCGCGCGGCCCCTCCCGCGGGAGCCGCCACTGACCTGCCGCCGCTCCGTCCCCGCCGGCGCAGCCTCGGCCCGCGCGCAGGAGCGCCCCGTCCCCGCGCCATTAACACCGCGCCCGCGGCCTCTCCGCGGGCGGCAGGCGGGCGGTGGCTGCGGCCGGGGCCGCGATCCCGGCCCGGCGGCGGCCGGACGCCGCGGCCGCCATTTTGCTGTGCCGATCCCGGCAATGGGATTGCCCGAGGTCTGCCGGGCAGGGCCGGGCCCGCGCCCTCCGCCGCCGCCGCGCGTGTTCCCTGTCCTCCCTCCGCAGCGAGCGCGCCGCGCTCAGCCAACGCGGCCAGCGGGGGCCTGGGCCGCTCCGCCAAGCTGCTCGTACGCAATCGGTAAATTCAGACCGACGAGGAAACGCGGCGCTCCCAGAACCCAGCGCCTGCTCCACGGCCATCAGTGCAGTGCTGTGCACGTCCCTGAGAATTCCTCCTGGATCTAACACAGGACTTCATTGCCTGACTCTCCTTCTAGGCCTTTCCGACAGCCAGAAAAAGAAAGTGTCTCTGAGCATAGACAGCTCTGTGCTACCTTCTGCCACTTCCCTCCAGAAAGCATAGATCAAACATATCCTTGAAAAAAAGACCTGAAATAAATTACATTTAAATAGTGAATAATAGTAACATTTACCCTTTTCATTATCTGATTATATTATCTTTTTTAAAAGCATATACAGAAACTCAACATGAGGAATTTTGTTTTAAGCAGTATTCTTACTCATAATTTAGGTTTCTTGATATTTTTTACTGCCTCAGGAAACAAGCACAACGTTACCACTAGTTCTTCATAAGCAGTAACAAACGCTCCCTTAGATAAAGAAGGACAGAGCTTGATTTCATCTGTCCAGATGCTCAACACATTTGGTACAGTTCTCCCAGATACTGTCTGTCTCAGCCTCTCACTGCAAATAGTCAGCAAAGTCTGTTTTTTCAGAACTCAGAATCATAAAGCTTAGAGAAAAACTGGGCTTTGAGACAGCTGAAAAACATTGTTAGGAAAATGAACAGTTTGGTTTTTGTCTTAAAGCTTGCTTTTGTCCAAGGCTAACCTATGTTTATTTTTACAAAGTATTCTGTATAAGGCTTCACGGGACAGAACCTTTATTTTCAAATCTTAAACCTATCCATTAAAAGCCCTGAATAATAGGAAATAATTAATATTAGCAAAAAAAAAAATCCAGAAGCTTTAACTATTTAATCATTGTCACACTTGATGGGCCTGGAAGTTAGAATTTTGGTAGAGCCTCTTCATGATAAATGCTGCTTATCATTGCAGGAAACTGCTTAATATCAACATAATGTACAAGTTCTGTTATAAAGAGGGGAGGTTCTTTCTTTTTTTCCCCAATTCTGTCTTGGAATTATCAGTGCTTTCCCAGTTGGTTAAAAGGTATGGAAGAAATTTTTTCCTGTCAGGAAATTGTCACAATTTCAGTGACTTATCTATACACACATTTTTCACTAACTTATCATTAAAAGTTCATCTTAGAAACACTGAACATTTCTGTGAAGAGTTTAATTCCTTCTGTAATTCTGGATCACTGAAATTCTTCCCTATAAGCTCACCTATTGAAGCAATGAATATGTTTTTAGCTTAGGGCTCTCTGCCACTGAAAAACGATTTCTTTAATCTCATGGCAAATTGAGTGATGAGATGACCAGTAGCTGTTCACCAGCAGCTGTGGGAATGGGAACAAATAAATGAAGAACACAGTGGTTTTGATGGCAAAGGCAGAGTGTGTCCCAGCGTTTTCCCAACGTTCATTTTTATTCCAACCTACATAATGGATAAGCAAAGTTTCATACTTACATGTAGGTTGCTTTTAATCTTGAACTTTGCCTATTGCTTATTTGCTGTTTTTTTTAATTTATTACTGTTTTAGATATGTATATACATAATCATATGTATTAATGAAGATTTTTGACACAAATGCCATAAAAAGTATTTGTGACAAATGTGTTGTCAGTAACAATACAATAAAATGGATTAAATTAAACCTGTTGTAATCCCTTAAAGGAAATAAATGCCTTACTGAACAAGCAACTTGAAACAAATTTAAAGAAGATTAAGTTATTAATTCCCCCTAAATCTTAATTTAAATTGATTAATTTAAATTATTTTGAAAATCAGATCCATAACCATCGTTTGTATAACTGATATGTCCAACTCAGAGACAATAATTTATTTGTACTTAAACACTGGATCCTCTGGCAGTCTATAATATCTATAGACAATATAGATATATTAGTCTATAATATCTATAGACAATATAATAGATATGGAGAATGAAAAAAATGAATCAAGTTTTCTCTCTTTTTTTTAAGGGGTGTTTTCTTAAGGCAACTTTAGCTTATCCACTAAAAAAAGAATCACCTTTTCTGTGACTAGTAGTGTAATTGAAGGTACTAATTTCCATACATACATACATACATACATATATATATATATATAATTTGAGCTTTTGAGCTATTGGGAATTCACAGTCCCATCAGCTCATTGGGTGTGAAAAATATTCTTCAGAAAAAGTAATTCTTTCTCTAAGGCTGTCTTGGCCTCATCCAAGATTTTACATAATCATTCTATTGTGTCATGGAAGACCGGCTGGAAGCAAAGAAAATGGAGGCACTGGTGCTGCAGCTAGAGCTGTGAATGCCCTGCAGTGATATGTGGGAGAAGTCAGACAAGATCCATGTGCTCTGCAGCCCTGATTCCAGGGTGTAATCCCCAACACTAATGATGTACTTTGGAAACAGTGAGTTTGCTAGAGTATATGTACCAATTCCTATTAAACATAAATGATTGTGCACTACAGCACACAAATACTGTGTTCCTTTTAGAAGGAAGTCCAAGGAGTTTAGCATTGGATTATTTCTCATAGGGTAAATCTGCAAGATCTAGAGAAAATTTTCAGCAAATCTCTTTAAAATGTATAAAACATTTCCAAGGTTACTGAAATGGTGGTGTTGGGATGCTTTGCTGAAGTCTGATAATCTCACTTCTGCAAGTTGTGGCATATGGTATTCTTTCTGTAAGAGTATTTAATGAAAAAAATGTGCCAATATTCCTCTCTAGACTAGCAGTTTCAGTTCTTAAGCAACAGCAGAAAACAACATATAGAGCATTACTCAGTCTTGCAAATTCCTCATAAGCAACAGGAGTTTGGCCAGGATTTGACTGGTTTCTGTCTCGGTGCCTAGACCAGCCTATCCAAGAGAAAAATGCTAGGATAGACTGTCATCTTCAGTGCTCTCCCTGCTGAGGTGAGAGCATCCAGGAGTGCTGCTGAGAAGGAAGGAGCTCCTCTGGACCCTCAGGCAGGCCAGCCCTTCACTCAGGAGGGGCACGGCAAAGACCCAGCAGCCCAGAGTGACTCCAGCTCCCCTTTGTGGCCCATGAGCAAGGGAAGGAGTTCATGTGCAGCCCTCTTGCTCTTATTCAGCATCAGGTGGAGGGAGAAGGAGCCCAGTTACAGCATCTGCAGCAGCCCCCTGCCCTTTCAGGTCTGGTGGAGAGGAGAGAAACCTGGGACAACTCGTCCAGCTCTCAAACTGTGTGAGCTGTGCACATGCACTGAACTCAGTCTTTCTCCAAGAAATGCTGCCTTCTTAAAATTTAGCCATGGCCTAATCAGAGTCCCATTAACACTAAACAGGACATATACAAGCAATTTTTAAAGGTGTAACTACATACTTTTCTCTTTTCTAAAAAAGAAAATGAAGCAACAACAATAATCTAAATCCAAATTCTTCTCTTGCACAAAATACAAAAGCTTATCTTGTACTGCTACTAAGAATCAGCTGACTTGACATCTTGCTATCTCTGAAAAATCTTATTATTATTTTCCATTTAAGTCTTTCTTTTTTATGTGCTGCTGGCAAGCTGTTTTCTAGCTGTCTACACTTGTAGGACTATCAGTCCTCAGCTAACAGAGACCAGTTGCAAACATGAAGCTATGTTTACAGGCAGAATGACAACAACAGACATTCTTCTGTTGATGACTGTTGTCAAATGTAGTGATTAATATATTTGAATAGCTTGAAACAAAAGAAGCAAACTAAACATTTAGGTTTTGTTCATTCAGAACAATTACTATGTGGTATTCTGTTGCCTGTTCTGTTATCAGAAAGGTAAAATAAAAGTAGTTTACTTCAGCCTCTATTTTCCAATTTCCAGAGGAAGCATCATTTGAATATGGGAGCCAGCATCCACAATGAAGCTCAGGGCTGCTGTTCTGGGTGAGATATGTGGGGGCCAGGCCAATGCATCAGTTCTTGCCCTTTACTACAGCTGATGTGGCAAATCAGAATGGACTGGAAATAGAGTTCAGTCTGCACCTGCAAACACCTTGTTCAGTTGGTCTGCCAGGTGGCTGGACACAGCCCTTTTGGAAACAGAGCTGGTCTTCACGTTGTTAATTTGCCACCACTAGCCTCCAGTATTCCTTAAAATTTTGCAAAATATTTTTGGTTTTGCTGTTGTTTTGGTAAACCAAAACCAACATACGAGGGATAGCTATTGCTGTCAGTCATCACTTCAGTGTGGCCAATATTATGACAACTTTGTGAACACTCAAGAACTTCATATGCTCTTAAATATACTTATGCTCCATTTTGTGCTGACCAAAGGGGCCCAGCCCAAGCCCTACTCCTCCTTTTCCATCCTACTGCATGATTCCAAACTAAAGGCTGAAGCAGGACCTCTGCTCATGCACTGGAGAAGAACTGTAACAAAAGCAGATAGCACTGGCAGTACAAAGAAAACCGTGGTGTCTCCAGCTCTGGTTTGTGCTGCTTGCTCTGCCACCAATGTGAACTGTTCAGATCTGAGCTCAGCTCAGGTGGGGGACAACAGCAACAACAGCAGTAACAACAACAACAGCAGCAACTACAACAACTACTACTACTGCTGCTGCTGCTATTACTACTACTTCTACAACTACTACTGCTACTGCTGCTACTAAAACCCCAACAGTTGGCTTGCCTCTCCATAATAATTTCCCAAACTCTTATTCACTCAGAAGCCTTAAAAGTAAGTAGCATGTGATAGTACATATCCACAGTGTTTATGGTTCAGGATCATGAAAATTTTCCTGTGGCAGTGTTTAAACTATCTGAAATTAATACTGGATTCTGGTATTGATTCTCATCTTGGCTGTTGAGAGTAAGGGAAATGTTGAAAATTGTCAGGATAATCTTCATTTCCTAAATCTGATTGTTATTATATCTGAAGTCTGCTCTCTTACTAAGCACTCCAAAAAAGTAAATGGGATTATTTTCATTGATTTCAAGGCAAATTCAATGAGGCTACTTGTTACCTAAGCAACTTTTCAGCTTACACCCACTGAATTTAAACCCGAGATTTGCAGATTCCCATTTCCCCATCTTTTTAATTAATAGGATTTTAGACTTCTTTCTTTAAAATATATAATTTGGCGTAACCCAAAAGGTTGGATACACTTTTCATTTTAAATATAAATTAATACTTTAAGAAGAAAGGCCAAAAATAACCTGTACATATACTTGCTGAAGTCAGTAAACAAATTTCTCAGAACTGATCTTATTTATTTAAGCTTCTTTTTAATCCTGGATTGAACACTTGCACAGAAAGTATAAGTGCTGCCTAAATGCTACATCCAGATATTATTCCAAAAGTCCATGATCAACTGTGATTTTGGCTTCCACAACTGTTTCTTGACCCCTGCATTCTCCTGTTGTCTGGCAGAAGACAACACTTGGGTCATATCTCTTTGCCTGGCCACGTTAGCTAGAACCAGAGTGCTACAAGCAACACCAGCTTCATTCTTATTTAGTGGCTTCAGTTTGTCACTGTGTAAAGCAATATGATCATGCTTGCTTCTGAATGCTGGTGCAAGATTCAAATTGAGAGTGCCTGAGCATTTCTGAAAGACACCATTACCCATGATTTCCATCTGTACTTATAGCAGTGCTCTAAGTATTCTGAATCCTAGAGGAAGGTTTCCATTTGCAGGCCAAGCCTACCATGCCCGTTTTATCCAGCTATTCCAAGCCAAATTGAAAGTGCAATAATAAAAAGTCACAAGAGATATTTTCATTGAAAACATGAGGGGTTTTGGTTAAAATCTTTGAGTATTAGGAAACCACACTGGGCCATGCCCAGAAATCTTTTTATATGGTGATTTTCAAGATGCATGCATTATTGTGAGCACATGGTATGTAAATGCATTGGGCTGCTTAATAAGCATTCACTGACACACATCTGCAGCTTTGCTAATGTACCTTTTATTCCTATGTGGTTGTCAAGGAAACAGGTTATGGCCCAGTATTCTGTCTAAAATATACTGAGCAAGTGTTCTAAGATAATTTACTTAAAATAGATACAACTTGGGTTTTGTAGCTCATTGCTTCTTTAAATGCAGGTAACCTGAATTTATCTAATTGTAATGTTTCACTAATTAGTTTAAACCACCAATGCCATTTTATTGCCTCTGAAAATCCTTTACATTTTCTGTAAAGGAACACATAACATTGCATATTAAAAGTAAACTTAATTACAGAAGACATTTTGAGATATTCTAGGAATTGAAGAGGGCTTTTTGACTTGGGATTGTGGTATTGTGTTTTTCTGGGTTTTCTAGAAATTTGATTCCTTCCTGTACATTCTGCCTGGTGACCTTAATTACTTATTTCAGTTTGGAGATACCACAGCGAGAATGGCTCTGATGCAACAAAGCATTTCCTACCGAAATTTGTGCAAATATTGCCACTGAAATTACTGGGACTTCTCCCTTTCTTATACCCTTTGGTACCAAGAACCACATTAAAAATTAATGAACTAGTCAGAATTTCACCAATTCGTTCATTCAATACAAGTATATCTTAAATCTGAAGCACAGATACCAGGCTTATACTTATACTAACCAAGATTATTATTGGACATTCACAATAAGAGAAAATGAAACTGCTAATATTTGAAAAAGCCGTGCAAAATGTGAACTGTTATTTTGAAATATCCTTTGTGATTATTTATCACAATACTATACCTGAATCTACAAACTGCTCTTTCCAGCTCATGAATCAAGAGGCTTTTTTGTGTCCCTGATTAAAGTCATGTATAAAGGTAGAGATTCTATGAACTATACCCAGCTTAACCAACACAGCAGTGTCGGAAACAGGCACTGGCACTGAGAGTTCCTCTGCCTTTGCTGTGTGGCACAGGTTTGTAATGAACACTCGTGACTGGGATCCAGAGCTGACATTCTGGCATGCTCAGGAGGTTTGTGTGCATATCAAAATGTTTGGTTTGTGCAGATCACTGGAGGCTGTAACAACCTGTTTCAAAAACTATTCTGTCTGATTTTATTTGTCCAATCTCTATGGAAATAGAAAGCTGGTAGGAACTGGAAAAATCCAACAATACTGATATGCAAATAGAGCAATGTGGTACCATAGTGAGAACAAATCTTAAATTATTGTAATAAACTAAAAATTAACAGAAAATATACCCAGGTAATGTAGTGGTGATGGTGTTAAATAATGTAGCTCTATTTCTATGTGAAATTACCCCATAAACTTACCCACCTAAAATCAGGTTGTTCTTCTGTTAGAGTCTTTTAAAAGTGGTATTGACAGGTATTTTCAGCAAAACCATCTCAGTAATTTTGTGAACTGTGTGGCTACAGTATATCAGCCTGCAAAGGGAAAAATCCAAATTTAATGACTGAATTATTAGATGAGTACTAATTTCCACATACATTGCGTAATTCATCAGAATTTTCCCTGGGGTGCTGTTGGGCTCCAAATCTACATCTGGGAATTTTAGAACACACCAGTAATAAACCAGTAGCATTAAGCAAACTTCTGCTGCATTGTTTTATTATGGTTTAACCTGTGTTGTGCAGACTGGACATAATGATATGTTCTAGGCAGAAATGTAAGGATGTTTTCAAGTTTAAAGTAATTATTTTGAAAGACATTTTCTTTCTCCTCTTTCTCTTCCACCACTTTTCTTTTGATCTCTCTTGTCACAGATATCACCACAGGATCTGTGATAATGACATTTCTAGGCAGCTCCTGTTCTCTGGAATACACTTCCTGTATTTCTCTGCTTAAATGATTATTCATCACTGTCAAACATCCTGATTTTATTATTATGTATCAAACATACTAAAAAGCTTTTCCTGTAACAGTATAAAGATTATGCGGAACCGGGTTTTGTTTCAAAGATACTGAAAAAAATGAAATTGTTCCATAGAGAAATTGCAAAATCATGCAGATAAGGCCTTATGACTCAGCTGATAGGCACTCATATAGCAGCAAGTATGGAGCAGCAATTAAGAATACATAGCTCCATCCTCCATTTGCAAATACACCGTATGCTCTTAGCAATAACATTGTACAGGAAATACAGGACCCATTACTTTGGCTTGAAAAGGTAAGAAGGTGAGCTAATTTGTTGTTGTTGTTGTTGTTGGTTTAGCCTGGTACATTTTTAGTATATGTTAATTTGAATAAGAAATCTGTAGCTTACACCTGCCCTTAACAAAGGCCAGAATGAAAAAAAAATGCAGTTAGCCATTATTATTACCTCAAATTCCAATAAAGGCATATTCATAAATGACCAAAATATGATAAATGGTAAGCTTAAACATCATGTTTGGAGGAATCCAACAGTTAAGGATCTTACCAACGCTAAAGATTTCCCAAATTTGATAATACTGGAATTCAAATACAATATTATCCATAAGAAAGCCCTTTTAATACTTAGTGAAGCCATTTATGTGAAAAAGCACAACAGACTCTACCTCAAAAGGGTTAATTGGTACCTATTCATTACTACCAGAATCTGTTTAATAGTCTGACAAATATTATCTGAACACACCTAGTTTCCCACTGAGAGACCTGCAGTTTCAAATCTAAATGAAGTTTAGAGGCAGAAGTAACCTTAATTAGAAAGACCATTGAAAAACAAGTAGGACGGTGTCCAAGTAAATATTTTTTTTGTTTGATTTCATTTTTACTCATGCTTTGCTTAGATTTCCCGTTAAGCAGAAATGGAGTTTGCATGGATAGAGGAACAAATTCCAATTATAAAAAGGGCAGTTCAGTACCAACAATTAGATTTCTGTGATAAAATTAAACACTCCCTCCCCCCAACCCACAAACAAAATAAACCCAAAAACCCTAACAGGCCCCACTGACAATAGCATTTGCAGGCTGTGCTGGAGGTGGGAAAAACTGCACCTGCTCCTCCATGCCCTGGTTAGCCCTCTTAGTAAAAGAATAAAAAGGATGAAGTTTACAGAAGATTTTTTATGGCACCTCTGTCAGCAACATTCTGACACTCTGCATTAGCTGGATGTAAGTGTCACTGAAATACATACAGCAACCCACGTACAGCAGTCAAAACTGGAAACAGCTTGCTAATTACTGGACTCCTCCTAAATAAAGAAATCTGTTTCTATCGCTAGAAGAAATTACCGTTCGTGGCTGCCAATGAGTTCTTCTGGACTCATGAAAGCACTTGAGTTCAGTTATATTCATTACAAGAGGACTTGCACCCCTTAACAAAGAGCAAATCTGCAAATGGATTTAAAACAACCATAGGGAAATGTGCTCATGTAATGGAGCTACTTTTTAAAAATGCCTTGAGTGGATATGTTTAGACACAAAGATATAATAAAAACAGTTTATTGCTAAGTGCCCCATCTTTTCTAAAGATAAGTGTCAGAGGCAATAAATAGATTAGACATATCATTTGCTCAGCATTTCCTTTAAAAATAACCACACAAGAAATAAACAAAGAAGTTTACTTTCTTACTACATTTAATGGTGCCCTCCATATTAACATTTTAGACAGGAAAATAATCAGCAGAAGCAAGCTACTGGAGATAAATCAAATTACAAAAATGCAGGCTTTAATACGTCACTTGAGAGATGCTGTCTGTTACGTTTTCAGTTCTGCTTCTTTAGGTGGAACAGACGAATACTGGAGTGCATGCAATTATTCTTATAATTATGAATCTAATGGTTTTATTGTCATCATTAAGGATTTGCCTATTATGACACATGACAAGTCATATTCCTGAACAGTTATACTCTGCTCATTTGGAATTCACTGAACTGGTATATTTAGAAGTAAATGAGAATTAGTTTAATATTACTCATACTGTCAGGGCTATTATTGATAATTGGCTGTGCTTCTAAATAGCTCCTCTGCATTCACTTTCAGTGCTGAGTCTTCTTCCACACAAAATATACTCATTTTAAAGTCAAGGACATGAAAGGAAAATGGCTTCCCTGCTGCAAAAGTCTCATTGCAGTAGTGAGAATTTCTCAAGTCACGTACAAAGGGCATCGACGAGGAGATACACTACGTTATAAGCTCAGTGGAGACATTCAGTACCATCTGATCTGTGTAGGCAGTTACCTGTGGTATACATAATATTTAACTTCACTGGCATGGTAAAAAATATTAGCTAAAAATAGAAATAAAGAATTATAATACTTAAATTTTGCAAAATTTACAAGGTCTGCAAAATACCGCAGACCACAAGTGAGCTTATTCTCTAAAGGCTTGTTTCAGGTCTGACTGGAGTTCTTTTGCAGTATGCTTAAACACAGTTCTTTCCCTGAACTTCAGACTGGGTCCACTATTTAAAGAAAGGTTTATTAGCATTACTGTGGCTGAATTCAGCAAAGTTGAAAGAAGGTTTAAACCTTCTGATTCTCTACATTTGTCAGCTGCTAAATGCTTTAGTCATATTTTTATACTTGTGATGATAATAAAACTATTACTTTATATACACACAGTACAAACCTTGACCTACATGCAAGACTGGGCTAAATTAAAAAGAAACCAGGGTACGTTTCTGGGAACAACCAATGCAAACCAGAAATAAACCAGGTTTTTGTGTGTACAGCTTTATAAACATGGCATCATTTAAGAACTGATAGCCGCATGGAAACACAAAGTGAGATCACATTCTGAGTTAGAACTAAGAGGAAACAACTGCGACATTTCCATTTGCATTGTGATATTGCCACTAAAGGAATAACATCTTTCTACATCTCTACCATTGAACCTTTTTAAAGGATTTGGTTGCCAAGGAAACTGGTTCTGGCCCAGTATTAATTTGAAAGAAATATATTATATGTGTTGGTGTAAGTAATACAGTACTCATAATTATTGTTATTCTTTATGTTCAAATTCCAGATTTTTACTTAAGGCTGTTAAGTTTTTATTTAATATTTTTTTTGTGTGTGTGAAGTAAAACATATTTCAGTGAACTGATACTCAGTTTAAGCTGACAGGGCCATTTATATCAATCTCTCTCTTTAAAGTTCTCCTACCTTTAAATAACAAGAAATACTGCAGTTTTATGTTTGTAGCCAATACTGAAAATATAAGCATTAAAGCATATTATTCTTTAATTAATATTTCGCACAAAACACAAAACCGCTTATCACAGAATTTAAATATTTTTCTTTTTTCTAATCTTCCTCAATTTTTATTTCTGTCTTTTAGCTGCAAGTTTAGTAATGCTTATAGTCAGCTTTAAAATGTAATGGAATCAATAAGGTTTTCAAAAATTCTTTTGTTGCATAAGCGTTGCCACGCCCTTAGTACATATGATTATTTTAACAGACATGATTGCTTCACTTTCACAATAGATTTTAAAAAAACAGATTAAGAGTAATTGCCATGCCAACATGTGAAGACAACAATTTAATATAGATTGTTTTCATTAACAGTTTAGTACATTTTAAAACTGAAAGCTACATTCCAAAGCCCATTTCATGTTCTTGCAACACTGACCAAGAAAACAGTAAAACATGCAAATCTCAACCTACCTGCATGTACCACTTAGAGCAGTGTTAACATGGCAATGCACCCAGCCATTTTTATGTAAAGCGATGGAGATAAGTTCTGTTCGTGGTCTTCTTGATAATTTTTTAGAAGCAGTTGTCAAAATTCAGCAGCTTGAATAGACTGTGAGCAGGAGAACTGAGTTTATCAACAGGGAAAGCAGAAGTGGGAAAAAAAAGTCCTCATCCAAGGTTTTCTGAAACTGCAAAACAAGGTTGGCTTTTTTTTTTCTCCTCCTCAGAGGGTTCAAAGCTTGAAGCTGACCACTGCAAAGGCCACTTGTCACATTTACTGAAAATCAACCTATTGATATCACAGCTGAAAATATAAACTTGACAACCAAAGCCCATTGCACAACGTGGACTGCGTAAGAGTTAAAAATAGATTTGACGTGCCTCCTACCTGCATAATAAATATGTAAGTTTCAAGTGCTTTAATTCGATATTCACATTAATTAACAATACAATATACATTATTTAAACTACAGTAAATGCAAGAAGAAAAAGGGTGACACCATCTGGAAGCACAGTTTGCTTTTTTTTTCCTTTCCAAGGGCTAATAATGTAGTTTGAATGTGATGACAAGCTAACAGCTCACCACATTGCAAATGAAAAAAGAATTCTTAAGGTGATGCTCAAATATCTAAGCTTGTAATGAAGCACAAACCAGTCTTCACTACTGCATGACATGGCACACAGACCATTTACATACTCACATTTGAGATACTAGGCACAGTATAATGAATTCAATACACAGCATGCACACAGCACAAGCAACGTTAATCCTGCCTGCCATTTTAGGCTTGCAGGAGTAAGATACATACTGCAGCACAGCTCTGGTAAGGGAGGAGGCAGGGGACAGCTCACCTTAAATGCAGTATCTGATTAATGTTGTAAGTGACATTGCGTATCAGCTACAGTCTTGGTTCAACTGGGTGGGAGGGAACAAAGAAAATTGTCATCAACTGGTGATGCAAGATGAGCTCCAGTCACTAACACTGTCAGCAAACTCCAAATTCTACAACGATAAGGTAGTAGGCATTTCAAACTCTTATCAAAATCTGCTTGTGCAATGGCTGAGTCGCCTGCCGAGGAAAACAAAACAGTCTTCTTGCTTATTGGAGAAACGCTGCATCCACTACAGCAACATCCTCTCGATGCAGAAAGATTGCACGTCGCACATATTAAATCCTGAATGCATTTGCTGTGCTTTCTTAATTTTTAAGTTCCAGTATTAAAAAATAAAATTAAAAGCCAATAATAGCAAAAATAATGTAGCTAAAAGTCTAATGTTCAGACAAATAAAACATTTCTTTTTCTCTCCTTTCTGTTTTCTCTCTTTTACAGTCCATCAAAATCCTGAGCAGTATTGACAAACCACACGAGCACCGGGTCTGACTGCATGATCAGCTGTCTGTGTCTACGCTACACCCTGTTAACCACAAGCAGTGTTAGAGCTAAATATATCTGCAATGCAGAAACAGTAGGTGCTATGTGGTACACAATTCTGATTAGTTTTAAGATATTTTTCTATCCTCAGATATAACAAATAAAATAAAATTTGCTGCTGATCTCTGTCAAGCATGGTATCTGCCAGACTTACAGAACATAAAAGCTATCCTAAGTACACTGACCTAGATAACACTAAGAAGACTTAAGCAGCGTGCAAGCATACTCACTGTCAAAGCAAGGAAAACGAAACAATGATTGTCTAATCAAACTGAAAGCAACAACTCACTAGCACAGTATAAATTCCAAAATGCTACGTACTGTATATGCACATCTCATGTTATTGGAAGACGCAAAGCTCCTTTGTTTTTTTTTTTCTCGGCGGCTTTTCTTAGCTACGGTTGCACAATGACATTCTGACATCATGGAGGTCAATGCAGATACTAAAGTGCTGTCGTCTTGAAGAAAAAAAATTGAAATATAAAACCATAGCTGCAAAGATAATAATAATAATGATGATAATTAAAAATTTCACATCACCTACTAAATGTCTTTCTATTACCCTCTGAGATTAATAGCATGTATGTTGTTCAGCCGCATACGTTAAATTGGTATCACCCTCTGCAGAGACTGCAAGAGTAATTGTGGGAATTAGATTCTTGGAAATGTCAAAGAAGGGTTATCATCTGGAAAACTTAAAAATACAGCAAAATATTTTGCATGTATAATGGAAAATATGCAAAGAGAAAAGCATCAAAAACTACCAATCTGATTTTTTTTTAAATGCCTAATAAGCAAAACTGGTGCTATTTTCATTATCACTCTGTCTCCAGAAGGAGAATGAGAGAACCATGCTGCAGTTTACTGTAACCTGAGTTACCTTCCCAGAAGGCTAAACCGTCAGGTGAGGTAAAACAAACCATAAGATATACCTGTTTAGAGAGCAAAACCCCCCCACTATGTTGGTGACTTCTCTCAGCTCTTTATCTCTCTACCTACAAATACCGCAAGATGATATCCAGCACAAGAACAGAACTGTAAAGATTATTGTGTTAGCTCTAAAAATATTCCACTGAAAGATTTCTTTAGGTAGCCATTGTTTACCATATGTATAAGTAAATCTAGATGGCTTCTGACCAATTGCAGAAATAAACAGCTCCTTGTGAGGCCAGATTTGTCCAGAGAAGCGCTAGCTTTCATTTGACCTGCCAGTACGGCTGAGGAAGAAAGCAGCCAAATTTTCAAACACATATTCTTTCCTTAGAAACCTGTGTACATGATGACTTTTTTTTTTTCTCCAAAAGAGCACCTCTTTTTAAAAGGGCAGACTAATACCAAGTATTGTATTAAATCAGAAAATGTTGCACAGCAAAAACTAGGCTGCTGTACATATGTATTCACTTCTTTTCAAAAAACAGACAATCTTATTTTGCTTTTTTCTGCCGTTTTATTATTTTTTTAATGATTAAATAGGTATCTGTTTAATTTGGAGGTTTTTCTTTGGGAAATTATTTGGCATTTTGCTCTCTTTCATTTTAAAGGCTGGGAATGAGATGTTCCTAACAGTCAGTGCTTTAAAATATTCAGAATCCCCTTCCATAAATAGCACATCTGTCACAGAAAGGGAATCCAGCCAACAGAAAGGCAGATCAGACCAGCAAAAACAACTGCTATTCCAATGCATGATTACAAAATAAGTTTGGATTTTAGCAAGCCTTTCTTTATTTAGATTTTTTGCTTGTTTTTAGGTTTTCAGAGTTTGAGCTGTCTGATTATATAGATGCCACCAAATATCAAATTTAGTAAAGTTAAATATGGATTAATTTTGAGGTTTTTTTATGTTCATCTCTTAGTCAAATGTATATTGTCATGTTAGTTTAAAACCATGGCAAAGTTCCTATAGATTTCAAGAACAGAAGACTTGGGCTATATGGAGCAGTTTGTTAAAGTATGATATTATTATTTCAGAAGCAAGTGGTAGTTTTATTTAAAGACAATTATTTCCAGCAAAAGACTGATTTCAGTGGAGTCTCACAATAAATATATCTGTTCCTGCATTCTTGAAGTCAGCATTCTTATTCACCCAGATAAGTAGTGCTCTGGGACAGACACAACAAGGTGATTTGGGTTGTGTGATTTTGGAAACATTAAAACCTGCTGCAAGTAAACACAGCAGAGGAATGAACATCTCACAGTGAACAAGGAAGTGAGCTTGTCCAAATCTTTATGCATATCTCTTGCTTTAATGGGCGATTTTCAGTGCTTAGTAATAGTTTTGCAGGCTTAGATTTGCAATGATTTTGCTTCAGACTCAACATCATTTCAGCTCAGAAATCAGTCTCTAAGTCCTTCTACAATTGCACAATACAAGCCCTACTAAATAAATAAATTTTTTAAATTACACTTGTATGTTGCACAAAGTAAGTCCATTTTTTCAAGGTTGACATATACTGTACGTTACTTCTCAGTCACCAACTTGGATTTAAGTCTAACATGATTTGTACCAAAACTGTTACAGTCCCAAGGTACTGTCTCACTTGATTCCTTACTTCAAAATTGCCTGTGTCTGCAGGGTCAGGACTACCTCTGTCCATGCTATAAGCTTGTGTTGGTTCTGGATTCAATCAGCTTAAAGTGAGCCTATTTCAAGTATCCACACTGGATCTCATGGGCTATTTGTGTTGCAGCCTTTCCCACTTTTAAGCACCCTACTTGTAAACATGCTTCCTCTTCCTTTATTTATCACCACACGAGTGCAACAACATCTTATCTCTCCTCACATACTATAGCTTATCAAAACTGGTGAGGAATGAAGAATTCCAACATTACTTTATATTGAGCATCCTCCTCATGGTATATGGTTTTTTAGAGGAAATGCCCTAGTCCTCCACATTGATCATTTGGCAAAAGGAGGTAGAGTGTGGAAAGACTCACTTGAAGTCCCTAAAACTGTTCTGATTTTTGTCTCAAAGTATCACCACACCTTGTCTTCCTAAGAAGGAAATTCTAAAGGCAGTCTGATAGTCTGGGAACTCTGCCAAGCACTAACCTTGTAGCAGTAAATATCTGGAGGAAGACTGGAGATTTTGAGAAAAAAGTGACAAACACTTTTAATTTTATATGCATCAGCTCACTTCTGTCTTTGTTTGACAGTGGCCCAAGCTGGACCAAGGGACTAAACTGTGCCTCCAGCTATATAAAAGACATACTGCATGTCTTCTATATAGCTGGAGTGTGGGACTTCTGTTTAATAGCAGTGAACATGTTTAATAAGTGAATGAACAAACATACACACACTTGGATTCAGTCCCACCTTAGTACTTACAGTTTTGTTTCTTTTGTTTTTAAAATTGTTTGTCAAATAAATGAGCAGCATACAGCAATCAAGGGACAGAAGTGAAGTTGTGTAAATCATTCACAGGAGTAACAAAGTAATCAAGGGACAGAGCTCCAACCCTCAAGAAACTGTAGTCAACTGTTTGGTCATATCATCCCTGCAAAGCAATGACAAGGGGACATGAAGCACAGCTGGGAATCCAGGGTGGGTGTTTCTAAAAGAGCATTCCAGAACTGGCTACAGCCGATCAGCAAACCTGCTCTTGGAACGATTCCTTCAGCCTCTGAATTTAGCTGCATTAATTATGTTTGTCTCTTCATTCCACTAGTGCCATTGCATAAAACACATTATTGATGAGCACTCAGTTTGAAATCCAGAGTTATTTTGGAAAACAAAAACCATACGCTTTGTCATGAACTAAAATTCTCTGACCTAACACACTCAGGAAAGTATCCATATACCCAGACACTGGGTCTAGTAATTAACCTGCTGCTCAAATGCCTTCCATCCAAACTCCTACTGCTACATCCTCCATGAAGAAGCTGCCTTCTTTGGTACTGCAACCTGCACTATTGTTTTTGGGATGTAGAAAACAAGGCAGGGGGAGGAAAAAAAAGGACTGATGGTAAAACCTCCAGAGTTTGCCTTGTCAGAGCCAAAGTAAAGCACATTTATGCCTGATCCAGCCAACATGCCCTGGACTTCCTTTTGTGTACACATCTAGCTTAAATTGCCCCAAGGACACAGACTCAGTTGAGTGCTGACAGTTTTCCCAGACTTTCCCACAATTCCTTCTATGTCTCTGTATGGCTACGAAGTCTTCCATTATTTGCTGGAACAGAAAACAGTTGTTCTTTGTTATTCCTATGAATGATTTACACAACTTCATTTTTAATTGTCACACTCATATGAACAGGCCATCAAAAATAATATCTAAGTGATCTAAGATGCAAGTTTGGACTCTTGCTGTTGCTGTTAGATGGGGACTTTTCCAGCTGATTTAAAAGAGCAGCATTTAAAGGCAATTCCTTTTATAAAAGGCAAGTACTGATAATCTAGAAAAATAGCAAGTATCTGAATATTATGAAATGTATTCAGATACTCCATTGTATCAATGTGTTATGAATATGCATTAGGAAAAAGCATAGGCTTTCCTACACTGAAGGCTCCCAAACAAGTCATGTATTAAGATACACTGAGATACTGGATGGTTTTTTGTGAAATGCTTCTAAGAGCCACTTACAGTCTAGTACTCTATAAACCATAAATTTTTTAAGGATAGAACACCTGAGATTCGCTGTAAACAAATGGCAAAGAGAATGTCTTAAAACACTGTAGAACCATCCATGGAATCTCAAGAAAATGATACCTTTACAGATATTTGCACTCACCTTTATAGGCTGTATTTCTGTATCATGTGACACTCAAAGTAATTAGCAATAACAAGTGGCTTTGTCTTGGTTTTTCTCTGAATAGTGCTTTAATTACTGATGGGCATGGTCTCTCCATCTAAGGCCCTACCTGCTTTCTAAACTGCTTCCAGACACTGACAAGGGTTTCAAATTTCTGTCTCTTATCACCCCTGGCTAATTCACATGATTAGTGAATGTAGGTATTATATTTTTATCAAATTTACTAAGTCCTTACCACTTTTATTTTTCTCTGTACAAAACAGCACAGCTTGCTTGTGTTGATCAGCTCATCCATGTTCACATCACCTATTAGTTCCAGTTTCAAGGAGCAAACTTTTCTTTTAGAGAGTAACAGACTCAAAGATTTGATATGGAAAGAGGCTTCACTGAGTCACATAAAATCCTGCAGAGATAACAATCATTTTGTCTGAGTCATCCTTGGTAATACCAGACAGTAGACAAGAATGGCAATTAAAAATCGGTTGGAAAAAAAGGAAGTTTCTCAAAGTAGCCAACATAAAATCTATTCAGCCATTTTACATTTTCAAATCATCAAAAACTTTCGTTTAAAAACACATGATTAAAGATACTTCTGGAAGATAAGACTTTCAGAAGAACCAGTCTGTGAATATGATCTCAATTATTGTTTGTTTTCTTTTTCCATGAAGGTTTAGTAGGGACTGTCCACCTATTTTCAAGAACAAACAAGATGAGAATAACACACATTTCTCATTATCAAAAATAGTAACAAATCACTTGTGAATAATGCAGGTACTGGAACAAGCAGGGGTAGGAAGCTGACGTATGTCAGCAGAAGAGAAAATACTTGAAGTCCCACATTTGATAAAATGTCACATAACAGAACAGAGCACTCTCACTGCTTAAAACTCATGTGTAGAGATGACTGCCTCACAGCTCCAAATAATCTTACAAATGTAGAACCAATTCAACCAACAAATCCATTTCAGGCTCACATGCTCAACTTAGCTGTCCAAAATGCTGCTAAATGTGGGCTGCTCTCTGAGGCCAGCAAATCTCAAACCATTTCTCCCAATTAGTGCAGTTGTGAAGCTTGTTCCTTCATTTCTTCCTCTGCTCCTGACAAATGGGAGGGGAGTTCTAAGTGTTTGTCTTTCAACTTTTAACCTGGTATGTGTAATCAAGACCCAAAAGCATTAAAAATGAACCCCAGATCATTTCCTCCAACACCAGAGTGAGATTTGTCTATTCCCACTCTCTTCCACTGCCATTATTTCCACAGCTATGAGTATTTATTGTCCTGACCAGACAGGTCCCTCATTTAAAAAAAAGTTGTTCTACAAATCACAGCTCTCTGCAGTCTGAACTAGTTCAGCCAGAACTGAGGTCAGTGTAAATGAGGGCCTGTTTAAAAAGCTTTCAGTCCTAGATCACTTACAAAATAAATTACATAATTTCTCTGTGCACAAATTCCACAGCTCTTCCATTTGCAGAACTGAAACTGTTCTGATGGTTTGAATAAGTCAGGAAGATAAATGGACACACTAACAGAGAGCTGTATCCCATTAAGTCCTTCAGAGTTTCAATGAAATTTTAGGAGCTGGTGAGCAATGGTAGTGCTTTATTAGAGTGCTGAAGTACAAAAGGCTCTATTAACAATAATAATACACTTTTACAGCATGTTTTATCCAACAATCTCAGAGATCATTACAAACATTAATTGAGCCTAACTATAGCTTGTGATGAATTAGCATTATTATGCTAATTTTATGGATGGAAAGAGAAAAAGACAGAGAGGTTAAGTGATTCACTCAGGAATAGAACCCAGCACCACGTGCACCGGGGGTTATCCCAACCAAGAACTGTTGACAGACTAATCCAAGTGGGATGTCAGATTCAAACATAATAAAGCACTCCCAAAGCCATGATGTAATTGCTCTGAGGAAGTGCTCACCAGCAAGGAAGTAGTGTTGCTGTGGACATATAGCAGGTAAATTTCTTTCACTTGCTCCTTTACTTTGAAACTCTCACTGGACCATTGCAAGATCATTCATAAACACCAAGAATTTCTTACTGGTTATATTGGTTTAGTCAGATACATATCTAAAAGTAGGAGAATATTTTAAATAATGGCCATGAGGCCTGAAGCAGTCATCTGTGTTATTCACATCAATTACGACTTCAAAGAAGAGGACAGCATGACTGTATCCACTTTCTTTAAAATATCATACTGGATATAGAAAGGAGGACCAAACAGTTAAAATAATAAAATATCTCTTCAAGTACCATTCCAGTTTCCTCCAATAATTTCAGCTCTTGGGAAGAACAAAAAACAAACAATAACAACCAAACTTTTAAGAGCTGTTTTGGCTTCCTCTTCTTATTAAATGTCCTGGAAAACACTTCTCACTCGTTAATCTTAGTCTAATTTAATGTATCTCACAATAAGAGCTACAACAAAGTTGCATCTTTGCCAAGCATCAGAGACTCTATTTCAGACAAAAATAATCCTTTGCCTTTTTTCCACCCTTTGTACCATTCATCATTTGCTACTTATTTGACACTGGTATTTTGTTTCATGTGCCTGCTTGGTTTACTACTTTTAGACTGCCTTTTCAATGATTCCTAATTTCCATTATATTTGATGCATTTTTAAACATTATCAGTTTCTAGAATACCACAATCTTTATGCAAATGTGTCTTGTTAGTCCCCAAAAAATTATTTTAATTAAGTCCTTAACAGACTTGTCATTGTTAATAGCAGAAGAAAGAAAATGTTCTCTTATGAATATCCAACAGGGAGTAACTAGTAATTAATGAAAGGTATTTTCCTCTACAACATACTGAATAAATTATTGGTGATTATCATTTTCTCTTTTCATTAATCCTCTTAAAGGTTTCTTACCTGCTTATGCTGAATATGCCTTTTATTTGCTGGACAGTTCTGGCTCTATCAGTTTATTAAAGGTTTCCCTTCTTTCTCATTTCATAAAAATTAAATTAGTGTAACATAGGAGCTGAACACTACAGATATAAGCGAATCAACTGCCGCAACAGCTTAGTCTCTATTTCCAGCTAACTACAAGTTTCCCTGCCAGCAGTATGGTCAATGGGGGGAGCTTTATCCAGGAGATTTCACTTAGTGCCATGAGGATTCCATAAATTAACATCTTCTGAACACTGCTGGTTCAGATATACCAGTCATGACATTACTTCCATGCTGATTCTGACAGAAGTTGACATTTGGAACGAACAGTCAAAATGCTGAGCATAGAAGAGCCCAAAACAGCCAATCAGGACTAAAGGGGCTCAACCTCACACAACTGAACAGGCAAAGTCAGGCACAGAACACTTCTGACCCTCTCCTTGTTCAATATGAACTGAAAGTAAACCCTGAGCCCAGGACCTTGGGTCTAGATGAATATTTTTGTTGTTTTGTTTACTTATATAAGAAAGGTTTAAACAACCACAGATCCAACTACATTGCCAGTTGCAGGATGTAATTGCAGCAGCACCTTAATACCTGAATTAGTTTGAGTAGTGACAGAAAGGAAGATACACAATTGCTCACTTCAGCCTAGGCCAGTCACACAAATTCCTGGGATCCCAGACCTGGTGGAATCACAGCAAAATCCCTAATCTTGGTGATCTTCCAGGTTTCCACAAACACTTGAGGCTGAATCTGTGTCACTCTTCTCAACATAAGGTGTTTGTTCTTGATCCAGGTAAAGGGTTAAGTCCATTCCTTCAAGAACCAACTGCATCACTTTTGTTTGTCCTGCTTCACTGCCTTGCTGTGCAAACACTTGTGCTGGCCCAGGGAAAAGGGGTAGGAACAAATACCTGTGCCTGGGAAGTGGTGAGCCTGCCTCTTTTGGGAAGCAGCTCCTGGAAGAGCTGGCACCACCTTCTGTGCCTGCCACCTCTTAACACAGCCTTGTAATTTGTTTAGACTGGTAGGAGCCAGGCAGAGACCACACTGCTCCCAGTGCCTGGTCCTTCTCAAGGCTGGCTGCTCCCTGGGGACAGGGAGATCGATGGCAGCGAGCAGAGCAGCTGGCTCACCAGACACCCTCCTCCTGTCCTGAAGTAAGGGAGCAGGGCAGGCTAGGGGTGGGAGCCAGGGTCAAAACAGGTCATCAGGCAAGTTCATGACCATGAGGCAGGTCCAAGGTCAGGCTGAGAAGTCAGTCTGCAAGTGAGGGTCAGACACAGCCCTGTGACTGACAGGCAGGTCAGTGATGCCAGAGCAGAGCTGAGGTCAAGCCAGGAGTGGTCCAGCCTCATGATCCCATCAGGACAACAGTGAGAGGAGAGAGCCAAGGTGAGGCTGGGAAGTCAGTCCATAGGTCTGAGGCCAGAATAGTCCACAATGCCCAGATCAACAGGCACAGATACAGGCACAGGTATGGCTGTGGTGAAATAGGTAGTGAATGTAAACAGAGCCTTTGGGCCCATGGGTAGGGCTGTGGGGGAGGCCAATAAAGGGTTATTAGAATCATCAGGGTCCTGACAGTTCTACTTATTCCTCTTCCCTGCTCCTCCCACCCTCCTCATTCTAGCTTAGTGCTTATGAGGCTGCATGTGGAGTCAGAGCAGCTCAGGAGGAAACCAATCCTCTTGGTAAGGTTATTTCCCCACACTGCTGTGTGAACACCAGAACTGGTGCTGTGGAATTGGCTGGAATGTGTGGCTCAGGGCTGAGAATCAATAGACGGGGTAGATGTGACAGTGTGGTCTAAGTGGGGTCTCTGCCACTTGTGAAACTACACTCAGAGTCTTCTGAAATAGCACAGATATGAATTTTCAGATTGCAATTACCTTCTAACATAAGAGCAAGTGTATTGCAAGTGTCACTGCTCACAAACATAATTATAGAATTAATTTTTAAATTTATATAGCTCTACTTGGTGATCTGTATGCAGCTGGACTAGATGGTTGTTGTAGGTCCTTCCCAGCTGAAATATTGTATTCTATAGACACAGTTGTGGATTTACTTATATTTGCCTCCAAGTACTAGAAGACAGTCAGTGTGTCTAAGAGCATAGTCTGGGCTAGAAACATTAAAATAAAGGAGAACCAGTCACAAGGAAGAAGAAAGGGAAAAGGAAACAATGTCTTTTTTTTTTTTTCAAATCAGAGCTTGTTTTTTCTTTCCACACTCTGTGTAACAACCCATCAATGGAATGCAAATTAACATTCATGGTTTTTTTAAACAATAGCCTTTGTGTTCTGAACCACACTGACAAAACAGAACAATACAAAAAAACACGATCACAAAATCTTTTTCCAGCAATGTGCAAACCAGTTTTGTTGGAAACATCTAACTGCAAGGGAATCTATTTTGGAAAGTAATAATAAAGAGAAGTAATAAAGAGAAGTTGGAAGTCCAACTTCTCTTTACTCAGTGGAGAATGTATTTCATTTATTTCTCAAGCTGAATTTCAAACTCTTACATCACTGCAAATTCTATGAAGTCAGTATGGTCCTGGGCTCTAGGTCTAGGCAGCCAGGCTGAGCAGACATAAGCAAGGGCATAACTCAATTTCCAGGATTTTTGTTATCAATGAAAAATGCACTGAAAAGCACAGTGCTTCACTGTCAGAGACCTGACCACTCACTGTGCTTGCAAATACAGAAAACAGAATGTATCACCTAAACCTATTGCCTTTTGAGTGGAAGGCACCGAGAGAAAATATTCATGATACTTGATGCCAGCTTTACTTCTGAGTAGGAACACTAAAAGGTAAAAATACATGTAAAAGCATGCTTTCTCCTGAAAAAAATGAAGTTTGGAAACCTAATCATGATTGCAGTTACTGCTGGTAGATGTCAGCTCCTGTGGAAAAGAATTTATCTGCTGCCCGATTAAACTGCTGTGTAATCTCTGTTTAGGCCCAATCACTGCTTTCAACCCACATGTGTAAAATATCCCAACCTATCTTTCATGTGGGCAGAACCACATGGCCTGAGAGACCTTCCTGGAAAGTGTTGAATAGCTCTGCAGGACTGTAGAACATCTGTCATGAAGGTGTCACAAATGACTGGTCCATTGGTACACTGGCAGTGCTTGGCAGAGGTGCCCCAAGTAGAGCCAACATGAGAGTTCACCTGCTCCAAGCATGTCCCACTCAGGGGTGGAGGCTGGGCACAGCCTGCTCTGGTCCAGGACAGCTCACAGGGTCTCACTCACGACAACTGTTTATAGGGTTGCAGAAGAGTTGGCTTTAGTCATAGCAATTTTCCATCCTGGTCACAATCAGGGTCAGTGACTTTCTTCGAAAGTTTGATAATAAAAATGTTGTTCCACTCAAGTTGTTATTCAGGCTTGAAAACTAATTTTCCAAGGCTATTTTTTGAAAAACGGGACCTGACAGAGTTTCTGACAAGCTCAAGAGGAGCTTAGTCCAGGTGCTGTTCATAAAGGCCGAGGCTTAATGGGTGTTTCTGAGATGATAGTGCAGCCCAGGGAGCAGGGGGGGATGCACCACCAAAGAAGGCAACCTCAAAGATACACTCCAAGGTGTTTCTGTCTACATTCTCTGAAATGATAACCACCAACGACTGTCACCACTCTGAAATCCTCTGTGTAAACCATCAGAAGATATCCTCTCCATTTACAGTGGAGAATATACAAATAAACCATCATAATCCACTGAAGGGAGAAGGACCACCACAAGGACAATTGGTTTCTGTTTGTCTTTTCTGCACAGCATGCAGTTCTCAGCCGTTTTCAGCCTGTGGTTACTCACTGTGGGTGAGCAGGTTGGCTGGTGCTGCTCTCTGAGGTTCTCTGCCACTATAACCAGAGAATAGTGGACCAATGTCCATTTTACAAAAGCAGAGTAAGAGCAGAGACAAAATAGTGTATTTTGCATTATGCATTTAAAGCATTAAAACACAACAAAGCAAAAGTAACTTAAGAGAGCTTTTTAGAGCTCTCATAAGGGATAAGGAGAAAGGCAGAAATTAGCTACATCCCTCATTAGCTTTTGCCTACCTGACAAAGATTCTACTGGCATTACCTCTTACTTTTATAAGGAAGAGCTCTATGGGAGCAAAGGATTTGATGATCCTGGAATATTTAGTGTCTTGACAAATATAACATGCTGAGCATACTTGTTTGAGAAAGTCTGTGATTGCCTTAGCTTGTGGTCTACAATCATCTTACTATGATTAAACTGCATAAAATCTGGTATTATCAAAAGTTTTATCAACTGGAATTTACTTTAACTGCAAACTCCAGTTTGCAGTTTAAAAGATACCAAAATTACTATTGTTATAACAGCCACCATAAACCTGCATTAGTGACTGAACTTAAGACCATCTGCTCCTGGGGCTGTAACCCCAAAGAAGCCACAGAAAGGAAAAACTGTGAACTGCTTCCTGATATCCAGGACATAGGGCTCTTTGCCAGGACAAGTGCTTGTGAACAAGACACTCAGAAGAGAGGCCTCATCGATCACACAGCTTGTGTTACCAGAATTCTGTAGAGATGACTGTTTCAGTTTGCAGTTATTCTAAATCTGGTCATGTTACTCCAGTCTTCACGCAGACAGTACTTTTTTCCACCTGTCAGCTTGGACTTTCCCCGTCCTCCCTGTAGCAGGACTCTTCAGAGCAGGACTCTCCTGCTCTGATTCAACACTGGGAATAACAGGGTAAAATAAGAAAAGCAGCAGGATTTCAAATTACTTATGGAGGAAAAAATATTAATAATTCCAAGTTGTTTTATTTTCTAGTATTTGTCAGGAGTAATTTTTAGGTTCCGTTGCTAATATGGAGCTATGGCATTATATAGATTGTTTTCATATTTTTACATAGCAATTCAGTGATGTTGAAATGTGTGCATTTCTAAAGGACCTGCTCAGGAGTTGTGACTTGTACAGATCAGACATCCTGTGTTGTTTTTGACATCCTGTGACGTTTTCTTCACTGAGCTCTTGGTTTAAACAAGCGCTCGAGAAGGCGGCCCCGGAAAGGCCCGGCCGAGCAGCCCAGCCCCAGCCCCGCGGTGGCTGCGCAGGGCGGCAGGGGCAGGGCTGGGCGGCTGCAGGCAGCCGCAGGGCTCAGCTCACACACAGACTTCGGGCTGCTTCTGTTTTCCAAGTCATTACCTGCGTACCATTCTCTCTGCTACACTGCGACGCAGGCAACTTTTTCCCCCATCATACCTAAAATTCAGGGCTCATTCCAAAGTGGAACTCATTATCAGCTGACTTTAGTTTTCAGTCTCTGGCCAAACTGTGCTGTACGTATGACGACGGTAACAGGCTAAAATAAAGACCAAGCTGTGGGCTGTGGTTAGGCTCATACTTCCTCTTTTTTTTTTTTTTTTTTTTTTTGTGTACTTCAGGTTACAAAGAGGGATCTCATTGGCTCATCTAAACCCACTGCCAAATAAGCAGGTTTTAACTACTTTTTCATCTGCTTGCCAGATCTGCAAGACCATGTGGACAAGGCCACTGCTTTCAAATTTAAATGTCACAAGTTGTGCCTGTCAATATGTAGGGAATGGTACAGTAATGCAGCAGCTACTGAAATTTACCCTGAAGTACAATGTAACTTTTTTCCTCATCGCAGCGTTATGAGATAGGATTTGGGGATCCTATTAATAGGAAGTGTATTAGCATTTATTTAAAAATAACTTCTAGCTTCACAGATCTTTATCAAAGCTAAAAGCAAATATACCCTGTAAAGTTAAACATTAAAACACAAGCGAACACCAGATTTGCTTTCGTTTAGTTTTATAATCATTTAAAAGCTGACAATTCATTTTCTGGTGTATGTACTTATGAATGATCTCTTGGAGTTCACAATGCTGGCAAAATTTTCAATTAAAAATTATTCTACTTTTTCAGATTTCTATGTCTAGGTAGCCTCTCTCAAAATAAATCCCCGAGGATTTAATTAGCCTTACCTTACTTCAAAAGGCAACCTCTAGACTTTCCAGAGCATACAGTGAATGTAAGGAAGCCAGAGGTGTAAATATGAATGTCTTTTCCTCAAGTACAGCAATTTTAGTGGTCCTACAAGAACAATGAATCAGCATTGTTAGATCAAGAACTCATTGTTTTAAATAACATAAACCAAAAGAATTTGTGCTCCTATTTTTTGAAGTATTTCAGAATTCAACAGTAAAAAGGACAAATTCACCAAAAAGGTAGTTCACTAAAATCATAATAAAACTTCATTGGTCTAAATGTAATGAGTAAAGGAAAAATAGATGTGTAAAAATATGTGTACATCTTTTCATATATTAAAAACTATTCTGAAACTTGATTCTGCAAGTTGATTTTCCATTTGGAAATATTGTTAAGTGGAACCTACTGCTGTTACTTGCCTATCTAATAATAGTTACCTTCAGATAGACTCCATCGTATTCTTTGTAGTCATAATTTTCATTGCCAGTGAAAGTAGGTTTTCATTTCTTTTAATATAAATCCTGTTTTAGATTTCATTTGGCAAACCTGCAGCATTCTCACATGCCAAGTCGTACTCTGTCTTCTGCTTGATCTTGTTTCATAGCAGCTTCATAGTAGTAGGGTCATAATAACAAGAATATGAAAATTGTTAAAGGAACGAAGCAGTTCAACTTCCCTTAAGTTTCAGTCAGTGTCATAAAAACACTTTGTGCAGGAGTATCTAAGGCTTTCTCCTTTATTTTACAGTCCTGATGATCATAATTTCTTAGAAAGTGAAAAGTTGGAATTTTACATGTAAGATCACTCACCTAACTCAGCAAACTAAATAGCTGCTGTGCCATTAATGTTTGCCATGTATTGAGTAATTGCACCAAGTCTTCACCCCTTGAATAGCTTGGTTTGCAGCTCTTTGTTTCACTGACCATAAACCACAGGGTTAAAACACAGTGCAAATAACAAAGTAAGAAGGGCTGTAAAATAGTGCTTTCATGGTGTCTTCCAACAGCTGTTATCAGAAGTAGCAAAAAGGTGCAAACTCAGTTGCAGTCCATGAATAATGATAGTTTTTCTGGGCTTTTTATTTTAGATATTTGAATGCCCATCATGTTTTTCTTCTCTGCAGAAGAGACAGTAGTCAATTACAATGATGATTATAGGAACTATAATTAAAACAATTCCAGCTGCTCTGACAAAAGTAGCTCCAGGCAGAGTTGGCCATGAAGTTCTGTTTGAGTATACCTTGAGGTGTTTCTTTTCTGCCTTCTGTAAGTAATAGGCAAATAGCTTCAAGGTTTGTTATAATCCAAGCACAAATGATGACTTGGTGTTTCACTGAGTGCACTGCTGGTAAACACTGTGGAGATCAGCGTATGCAGCGAGATACCGGTGAAGTGCCATCAAAGTGAAGTGCCATCCTGCCACGTGCTCCTTGTATTCCAAACATTGTCCCTATTACAAATCCTGGAGTTACCACATTAAGTACTTGTAGTGTTTAACAGATTGCACCAAGGTCACAGAGGAGGGAAAAACAGAGCAGGTAATGGCACAGGAGAAAATACTGCACTTATTTCCTCATTTGAAAGCATTTTCAAACTATCTCTAGTATTAGCAAACTAAGTGAAATAATAACAATATAATCATCTGTTTAAAGGAATGTTTTTAGTACACTTTCTATATGCACTGATACTGAGAATTTCCCCTCAGGTGAATTACTAAACACGTTCATGATCTTTAAAGGCAGCTCCTAGGTCCTGTAAAAAAAAGAAAAACCCAAAGATATCATAATTTGTTCAGTTAGCTTGATGCTATTTCTTCCCACAACCATAACAACCTTGGTGGAAGCTTTCACTTTGCTCATGGCCAGCTGTTAGCCTTAGGATTCCTCCTGACAAATTTTCCAGGCTGCTTTGGAGAGCCTGGTGACCTCATTTTTATTACAATGAAGACCAGCCTGTGCTGGGCTGTTGGGTAAGAGCAAGCCACAACACAGGTACTACATAACATTTCTGTCTTAACAAAACCCTAGAGCAGATTTTCCATAGTTCACCTACAGTCATCTTCTTCCAGAATACTTCTGAATACAAACAGCATATGGATGGGGGAGAATCAGTATCTCTTACTGACTCTGCATGGTTCATGAAGGTGACATAGAACCTCCATAGACATGTGTGGCCTTTGGGCACATGGAGAAGAAATAAGCATTTAAAATTATTGCATGGGCTGCAAAAAGTCGGTGGAAAAATACAGAGTATATGAAGTTTATTTTGATGAAAGTGTCAGGGACAGCTTTACATAAAAAGAGAAATATTAGTATTTTTCTTTTGTTAAAGCAAAAGGGGCCAGTGACTGCAGCTTCCCTCCAAGGGGCTGAATCACCACTTCCTGCCAACTTGTCAGCACTAACACATCACTTCAGAGCTACAGCTCCAAAGCTTCAAACTGCTCCACACAGGCCAGCTTCTGTTTGTACAGTGCAGTCACTGAGCTGCACTTCAGCAGTGTCAATACCGGTGGCTGGGGCTATTTTTAAAGTGCACTGCATTGTCATGAATCAGCCTTCTGGTCTCCTACTGTAATCTGTTAAGCAAATGGTGCATTTAGCTACTTCAGCCACTTTATATATCTCTCTATCTCTCTATCTATCTATATATCTATATATATATATATGTATATGCATGTTGGGCACTCAGTCTTCCATTTATTGTGCAGGATGATGAGGTCATTGAAAGGGTGCATTAAATAAGCAGAAAACTGCTATTGTTTTTGTTAGAATCTCAGAATAGACATTGTAGAAGGAAACCACTGAGTCCTATGCTTGTCAGGGGCTCTAGAAAGTCAATTTTATATGTGCATAAATAAGGAAAGCTTTGCTTAGTCATTCGTCTATCAGTTGGTCTTTTCCTATGTACGGGCAAAAGATAACAGTGGTTAAAGGGTCTTCTTGGCAGTTTAGATCTGTATGCTGATTAAGATCAGTCTGCAAGGCATGTGGTAAAATTTCAATTTATGAATTTTTACAGTTCTTGTAACAGAGTCATGGGGCCTGTTCACTCAAGTCTTTACCCACAACACATGGGAGTTTTCATCTTGCAGATCTTCCAATATTGCAAAAGCTTAAAGAATGTTAGCACGGAGTTTGATAGGAAGTGAAGCCTGTTTGAACATCAGTTTCTACATGGAGCTAAAGCTTCATTTTAAAAGCATCAGACTTAATTTGGAGTTTTTATTTAGACTACATGGAAGTAAAATTATTTCATTTTAGCATTTTAGCATTTACACAAACAAAAAAACCCTCAATATATCAGTTGTACTATTTCACATGGGCACTGCCCATGGACATTAGAATTACAATATATAGATAAATAAATCAGGAGACGTTTAAAGGAAATCAAAATCAGATTGCCACTGTAATGTGTCGTATACTATCTTCTATCATTGCTGCATTCATTGACTTTCAAAACTCCAAACTAATTTTGACTAAATATATATAGAAATATTTAATAATCTGAAAGCAGTATTTCATCACTGTGGAAACAAAATGATTTTTAATACTTAAATATTTAGTGGCTGAAGTGATCTGGTAATGTAAATCAAAGAGAATACACACCCAGCAGAAGAGAACTCTCCCTGCTCAAGAGGGGCAGTTTGATCTGGCATGCAGGACCTCGTGTTCACCAGCTGCCAGGGCTGTGTCCTGAAGCGTCCCTGTCTCAGGAGCCTGGCTGGCCCATGCTGCAGCCAGGGCTGCTGCAGTGTGACAGGAGAAGGAGCTGCCCCCTGTGTGACAGGAGAAGGAGCTGCCCCTTCAGCAGGTGTAGCTGGGACAGTACTGACTCGGCACTGTCTGCTGGCAGTGCCTGAAACATGGCAGCTCCAGGGTGTCACACACTTCAAGCCCTCTGTGCTCCAGAAGAATGAGGCTCTCTTTATTCTGACAGCCCCATCACATCCAACAGCCCCCTATGCCTGTCTTGGCTAACTCAGGGTGCTTTAAAAGGCACTGGAAGCTTCCATTTAGGAAACTGAATTTCATCCCAAATAACACTGCATGAGCAGCCTGCTGCTCTGATTCTGGCCTGCTTCTAACTTTAATCCTGATATGAGAGAGACTTCAAACAAGGAAAAATGTGGATTACAGTGTGAGATTGTAGGAAGGCATCACTTGCTAACAGGTCAGACTGATGTTCAGATAAGGTATTTCTAAACTGTCTGTAATACCCCAAAGCTGACTGGATCTATTCTGAAAAAAATATCCATATGATGACAGAAAATTATGTGTAACTCTAGCTAAAATAATGGACTTTCTTCCACTGAAGCCAAAGGGTACTGCTGGTTTCAAATTGGACAGGACTGGTTTAAGATGGAAGTGTGGGAATTGATGCTGAATGCTTTCTAGTCTGTTGCAGTTTTATTCAGACTCATGAGAAAGAATGTTGTTAGCTATAGGTAAAATGTTAAGAAGATAACAAAAGTATTTTGATTTTGTACCAATGATCTATTCCCAAATTTAAGAAATATCATTTGGAGAAGTTTCACAATACAAAAATACAAAAAGAGTACACAATACAAAAAGAGTATAGGAACATGGGGAACTTAAAGGGACAAGAATGATGAAATAAAAATAATTCAGAAGTAGAAAATTTTTAAGTTTGAACTTACTGAGACAATATTTAAAGACATATATGACTCAAATCTTAGGGTGCAGACTCGCTGAATAATATCAAGAATAATTTTCAAATATATCTTGTAGACTTTAAATATAAAAGTATATTTTCCAGAAATAGTTTTTCTTACTACTGAGAAGAATAATCTGGTGTATCCCCACTCTTTTGGTGTTTAGCTGTTGGGTGTAGTTTTATTCTTTGAGTGTAACACAAACTCTTAAATTCATCTCTTTACTGATAAGAGTTTCATGTAGAGAATACCCAGATTTTTATTTGGAAAAGACAAATTTTAAAAATAGATAAAACATCAATTTCAGTTGTACACTCATGCCTATCAAGCCCTGATAATAAAAGGAATATGGTGTAACTTGACTGTATCTTCAAAGAAAGTTAACTTACCTTGTATTTTGTCTCTGTTCAAACTGGAGTACTTTTTGCATGCTTCCTTCTCTGTGTTGCTAAAACATTGCTCATTGTAAAAGAAGAAGCAAGAGAAATTAAAGAGAAGCAAAAATAGAGAAGTTACTTGGAAACCAAAATGTCTACAATGCCATTACATACTTAGAATGTGTGTCCTTCTAGAGGCGTTTACAGTTTTTTATGCTATTAAAGACTCAAAAAGTAATAGCAAGAGATATAAATATTGTAATAAATACAGTAAGTTCACAGCTACCATAGATTTACTCTGGCCTAAAATTTTACAGAAACAGAAAAAGTAACAAATCTCAGCTCCCCTTACTTGGAATGTAATTCTCCTAATTAATTAGCTGTGGTAAAGAGAATACCTGTTAATAGCCTAAGACATATTGTGCACATATATTTTTCATGCAAATTTTGGTCCCAAGCCTTAGAATGGTAACAGCCTTTCCCCCAAACTAGCTGTCAATAACAGTCCTAAATAAGTATCTGCAAGCTGGTGTCATAGGTAGAAAACAGCAGCAACCAGGGGTATCTGCACCAGTATATTTTGTATAATGACACAGGCACGGGGGAAAATATGTCGCCCATCTTCTCTGACTTGTCCTCGAAAGCTCCTCCTTTGCTCCAACCACCAGAGATCAGCAGGCAGAATTTCCTTTGGCTAGTTCTTCATGCTGATCGTACCTTGTGGCTGTCTCCATGCACAAGTACCTGCTGCATCAGACTGACATAGCTACAACCGACTGCATTTTGTTAATACTTCTCAGACAGGGCTTGTGACTTAAAAGGGGCTGCAGCATGCTTTCAGCAAGACCACAGTGGGCTTGCAGGCTTTGGGGTGTTTTTTTAATATATAATTTTATGAACTAGGGGTAATAAAGTTATTCTAGTTCTATAGAACACATGGAGGTAGATAGAACACATCTGAGAAGCTATATTATTGCTAGTTCTCAGGGAAAAAAATCTGATAATATGCTGCTTATGACCAGCAGAGAGGATGAGGGCCTTGCTCTATCATGTTGTTGAACTAGTGAAGATTCTCAGGGTACCATTACCCTGGCTCTCTGGGTGACAGTGAGCTAAGACTGCAGAAGTGGTAAGGTAAGGAGAGTTGCAGCAACACACAGGTAACTTTCAGCTAACATCCTACAAACAGCAGCTGCCAACAGCAAATTAGGTGATGGCTGTGTGCTGAGGCAGTGAGCAGGGCTTTTCACAGCACAGCCAATTTGGGGTGTGCTGTAATTGGGGTTTGGTAGGTGTGCAGCAAATTCAGGAAGTGCAATTTGCACCTCTTTGTGCCACAATCAGAATGAGTCAGATCCTTGAAGCTTCAATTTCAGCTTTGCTGCTGCCTCCTCATTGTTCTGACTAATACAATGATTTCATACCCAGCTAAGTATGGTAAAAGCCAGCTGCATGGCCTCTAGGTTAGAGCCAGCTCATGCTGGCGTCAAAGCTAAAAGACTCCCACAGACTTCAGGGGAGCAGCTGCAGGCCACTCCAACTACCTGTAAGCAAAATTATTAACTACACTAAGAAACATAGAAATCAAGGTACATTTAACAGTATAACACACTGCATCAGAAGTCATGAGCATCTCAATTCTTCGGTGCCTAATTTGAAACATCTGAAAGAGGCCAGAAGTTCAGAAAGAACAAAGCAGATGGGCATAAGACCTCTAACATATTAAAAACCAAGAAACTTAAAAGAGGCAGGAACTTTAAATGCAAAATCTAGCTTTCTAAACATAAGAAAAAAAGCCCTAGAAAAATGGCGTGTATGGTTTTAGCCCCAGATGTCCCAAATTGCTGCACGTCCCAAATGCACTGTGCTGTGATAAGTCCTGCTCAGTGCCTCAGCACATGCTTGTCTAACACCACAGGATCAGTGTCCTGTGTTAACTTGGTCTGACCTTGGTCCTGGGCAATGGGCAATACTGAAACCTCTCTCTTTCATGAGACTTTATATATGTACCCTGGCACTTTTCATGGTCAGCGTACACATTTACAGAATACAGCCTTCTTTTCAATTTATTAAATTACTTATTATAATTAAAGTATTTAAAAAACAATTTTTTACTAATGGGTACAACGATTTTTCCTTCTGTTTATAAATTAACTTCAGTAATTTGTGAAGAACACTGAGGGTGAATGATTTAAAATAATGTAACATTTGAAAGATTTAGTATTTCCCTGTGTGCTCCTACTGGAACTACTACTTGGCAATGCATTTGATAACTGTTTTTCCTTCTGATCTTGTGTAAGCCAAAACCTTAGTCTGACAAATGATATTGTGAGAGCAGTTATCTAAAACTGCCTGGAGCTCTGGCAGAATCAGGCCAAGGGCCTTGATGCTAACCCTGCAAAAAGTAATCAGGATTTGCAGTTGGCTGTCAGCAGAGTAAGATTAGGTTTGGTTCTGTAAGGCTGTAACTCCAGAAAATGAAGACCTCATCCTTCAGCAGTGTTCCTAGTTAGTCCACAACATTTTTTCTTAAAAGGTGAGGATAAGGTCAGTGGTGAGACCCAGAAGCTTCCCCATCTCTCCAGAAGAACTGCAGGAAGAAAGATCAGGGTAATTTGACACAGAGGTCAGACTTTGTATGTACTTGCTGTACAGTATTCTCTAGTCTCAGAATAGTGCAGCTGACAGCTAGGATCCCTCCTTTCTAACAGATGTCAGGTGTATTTCAGTAAATATCGAAACCATGGATAGCTTTCTGAGCCTGATGTGAAAACAGAGATTCTAAGGTTTCCTGCACGCAATTTCTAACCTCCTTAGAGGCCCCGATGATCAGCCTTGCCTGCCTATCAAGCACTACTCGCTTTTTGGGTCAAAGAGGCATCAAAATGGGGTCAGAGGACGAGCTCATTATTTCCTGTCTTCTCTGCAGTCTGCTCCCAGTGTTTCTTGGCTCCTCTGTGACGAACTTGGCATTGTTTGTGAAACAATGTCATGTTTTAATGATTTGCAAAGTACTGTGAATCGTGCATATGAAAGATACTCAGAAAGCATAAACAGCTGCCATTTAGTGCAGCAAAGTTTTATAAAATTTCAAGAATATAGACTAATTATGTGTTGAACAATAAGCCCCCATCATAGTGGGCTTACTTAAATAGCCCATCAAGACGTCAATAATTTGACAATAGCATGAGAGAAATTAATATAGGATTTAAAAATATTTTTAATCTAATTTGCTACATCTAACGTAGCGATATTTTCAGATGGATCTTAGTTAAGTATATAAAATAAATATTAAAAATACATAGAGTACACTTGACAAATAATTGAACTTTCAGAACCCTATAAAGTGTCTGACCCCAGAGTGACCCGCTCTACTGCGCGGGTCTTACCGGCGTCATTCCCGCCGCGCCCCGCCAGGAGCGCCTGCCCGGTGTGTCCCGTCATATCAGCACCTGGGTACCCTGCGGAGCTGCTGCTCCAGGCCGGGACGAGCCGCGGCCGAGGCTGCTCCCGCTTGCAGCTCCCGCACGGCCCGGGCGCTGCCGGGACGCGGCGCTCCCGGAGCAGCCCCGCCTGAGGCGGCCCGGCCGCTGCGCCACGGCGCCCCTTGGCGAGGCGGGCCCGCCATGGCGGCCCCGCTGGCCCCGCGCCCTGAAGGAGCACCGGCCCCTGCGCGGGATGGCGGGGAGCGCGGCCCCACAGCGGCCCCGCAATGGCCCCACAGCGGCCCCGCAATGGCCCCACAGCGGCCCCGCTGGGAGCACCGGTCTCACACCGGGATGGCGGGGAACGCGGCCCCACAGCGGCCCCGCTGGGAGCACCGGCCTCACACCAGGATGGCGGGGGACGCGGCCTCACAGCGGCCCCGCAATGGCCCCACAGCGGCCCCGCTGGGAGCACCGGTCTCACACCGGGATGGCAGGGAAAGGACCTGCCGGAGGCGCTGGAACATTATTATTACTGGGGACACTAAAACATTGTGGTCACTGCCCCTTGCAGGAAGCCTTATTAAAACTAATTGTTGCTCCTCATTAGAGCCGCAATACAGTTTTGTTAAGAAGTACATTAAAAGATACAAAGTGGCAGAAAAGTCCGGCCAGTAATAGTATAAGCTGAATAAACCTTCCATTTTTTAATAAAACCTTGAGAATAGGGTCTGCAATATTTAACCTAAAAGACAATGTGCCTGGTTGGCAGAAATCATCATCATCCCAGTATCAGGAGCACATTAACCTTTCATAGTACAAAAAAGAAAGTGCTTCCAAAATGATGTTTGTAGAGGTTAACAATCATTTCCTTTCTTAACATATAAAAAGTTGAATTAAAATAATATTTACATTCCCTATTAAAACAACTCAGCAGATGACCAGCTGATTTGGGCTAAAGAGCATTTATTAGTTTGTTTTTTGCATTGCAGCCACCACAACAGCAGGACCAGCACCTCCAAAATCTGCCTGGACCACTGGCAGCACCAGCCCCTGGAGCTCGAGTCCATTTTGAAACCAGGGCGAAGTGAACAGCTGGCTTGAATGAACGCCTGGGAGCCCACACCCTCGCTCTCCCTCAAATAACAATGTTTATTGCATTCTTGTTGCACTGAAAGGAAAGCAATAAGCATTTGGGAAAACAACATCTACAGGCTGGTGTGTGGGAGGACATTGCGATGTCATCCCGTCAGCAATCTCTTACTTCTCTCTCTCCATTTGATAATAAAGACAATGACTGAACAAATGTCCCTTTCATACTTGCTCCTCTGCTTTTTGTTCTTCGTCACTCTCCCTAAAACAACACAAACTGAGCCGGTAATAGTTTGTCAGATTCCAGAGTCTGGAATGCATTTTCATCAGCCCATTTCTATGTGGACAGAAGTGCAGAGCTGCTGCAGCAGCCACAGAAGCACAAGAGGTCCCATACATCCCTGTGGCTCCTCTCATGCTGGAGGAGAATTACAGCTATCGATAGGAGTCCATACTCACATCTCTGCCATCTCTCCTGTGACATCTCTCTGCACACTGTTCCATCCCCCTCTCTAAGCTTCTGTGTGACTTAAAGCAATTACAACTCGAGTGACTCATGACGCCACAAGTCTTGGAGTCACTCCCCCATACAAGAAAAGAAAAGCTCTCCCTCTTTTCTATGAGATCTACTTTCTGCTGGTATTTGAGTGAGATGGTGGCAACCCAGACAGAACTGTCATCCAACACTTCTTCTCAAGTAGCTTTTTACCCCTTAGTGACTTGGTAGGAACAACAAATACAAAAACTCAAATGAAATGGAACTGGAATGCTCCCAGTGACACACAGTGCAAGACAGGGACTTGCAGGTGAGAAAGTGCCTCTCCCTGAAAGATGAAGACTCTGAAGTTACCTACATGTGCATCATCTTTCAGATTCCCTTGAGCTGACAGCTCCCCCACCTACCTGTGTGAAGTTTTATATGGCAACAATGAAGAGAAAGAAAAGTACTAATAGAGAAAGTGAGATAACAAAAACACAAAATAGAAAAATATGCTAAAAAGAAGCTCAGCAGCAGAGTTAGAAATCAAAATTTCCCCTGAAAACAGCAACAGGAATCTAGCCAAGAAACAATGGTCTTGGTATACTTTGGAAACTAGAAGTAGAATAATTAGAGGCACATCTTATTTAATCAGTAATACATAAGAAGAATTTTCTAGAATCCTAAATATGGATTTAGTCCTGTAAATCTTTACTTGCGTAAGAAGTTTGTACTTGCAATGAATAGTGAATACCTGGAAGATGTTTATGCTGTTCTTTAAAAATTTGTTTATTAGGAGACTGAAACAAAGCAGTAGATTGTAGCATCTAATTATGAAAAAGAGGATACACATCACATCCAAGTATTTTGACACTCTCTTTCTTCTTTTAAGGTGAACACCACAAATGCTGAAAACATTTGGATTGAAATAAAAAGCTTATAATTTAGGTACATGCTTTTTAAACTGAGGATCAGTCTGGCAAATGCCAAGAAGCAAGCTGCTCCTGTTCAACCTAAGCATGCTGTATTGTACTTCTGAGATTAAGCTATTTATAATCTTTACCGCTTTATTGTTGTTTTAAAAAGTGCATAGATGTATGTAAATATTTACATACATAAATATTTTACTATCTATAGAATAATTGTATTCTGCACTTGCAGAAAAGTATTAATATGAAACCATATTAAAATGCTATTCATATAATATTTATGTTATACATGAAAAACAAAATATTGTATATTTTTGGTCAGAAAAGCTTTCAAGCTCTGACAGCATTATTTGACGGTTTACATATGGAAAAATGGAAAGAAAATTATTTTATTATCCTCCGCTAGAGGGAGAGAGAGCAGCTCTTGTTGCTGGGCAGATTCTACACTTTCATTCTGCACCATTTAAAGCAAAGATGTCAAGTTTTGGGGAAAAAAAACCCGAGCAATTTAGTTCATTATATTATCAAATACGAAGTAACTCCTAAAATACTGAAGACATGAAATCTAAAGTTTCATTGCTGCCAGGTTACTTTCTGGAATCAATACTATACTAAGTTGATTTCTTTAGACATCCACGTTAACATAATTATTAAAACATCTGAAATAAACAGCAAAAGTAACAGAAATTATTATAGTTACTAATTTGATAATAAAACAAAGTTACCTATATTGTACTTTCTATTCTGTATTGGATGTGGAATATTACTACAGGTACTGCATTTTTTTTACTGCTTCCTTAGAAATAAGAGCATGATTTCTTCCACCCAGCAGGTGCTCCTCTATCTCAGAAGCTCAGAGAAGTCTCCCCTCTCCAGAGACAATTTGACAGCAACTGTTCAGAGTGTCGATGTTTCCATTTCACCTAAATAACCTGATGATCCAGTCCATGATATCCACACAAGTATCTGTCCCTTTCAGTCCTCTGGACTCGTGGTCCTGCTGGTTTGCAGTTTGTGGTGGGGTAAGAAAACAAGAGCTGGTGTCTGTGTGCCCACAGAACGTGTGTGCCCCAGCCCACAGAAACACGAGACTCAGAGTACTGAGCAGGACCAAGTTTCTGCTGCATTTATAAGGTCATTTGGAACAGTGGGCACGGGATGCTCAGTACCTAAAGGACAGCCATAGATGGCACATAATCAAAAGCTGAAATGTTACTTTCATCTAAAACCCACCACAGAAAGAGTAAAGAAGAAAGGCTAGGAGGGGTTAATATGTCAACTGTCAAAGCAATAATTTAGCACTGGAAGTTTAAGTGACCTTGAAAAGTAAATATTTCTTTATATACTGTGACATGGACAAACTAAGCACAAGGCAACAACTGTTTGGTTTGTGCTCATATAGATTTCAAAGGAAGCCCTCTGTTTATGGTTCAAGAACAAAAACCTAACAAGGAAACACAAACCAGGCCTTAATACAATGTTTGAATTTAATTCTGAAGTTTATAAAATGCTCACAAATAAAAAATCCCATTAAATATATTTCTGTTCTGCAGTCCTGATTATGTTTATTTAAGTTTTCTAAGGAACTGGAGGCAGTTTAATAATACATTCCTTTCCTCTATCTCTGTCTAGGGAAAACTGTAGTTATTGACAGTATGAGCACTATGCAGAGATAGAAAAAACTCCAGTGAAACAAGCAAATGATATTGGAACAGTTACTGAGAAGGAAGGAATGGCTCTATCTTAGACACATAAAGGCAGCTTTTGTACAAACAGTTCTGGCTGAGCTGTCACAGGGATCTCCATTGCAGGACTTTGGGCTTTTTTGGCCTAATGGAGATCAGTCACACTCCAGCTCTCCAAAACAGCCCGTGCAGCTGTGGAGAGCACGACAGCAGCAGGACACTGAGCACACCCTGGCAGCTTCACACAATGTAAAAATCCCTGGTTCAGGGACTGCTGCAGATGACCTTATGAGATGTGAGCTACTAATGGGACACTGCAGTTTAGTTGTGAGCTGAGGAAGTCACCTGCTGTAACTTGGCTGAAATATTTACAGCTCTCAATTCAGTGGAGGACAGTGTATGTGTCTCCTTCTGTCTCTATGCATTGTTTACCTGCTCTGTTCTCATAAATCATAACACCATTGCTGTTCTGGTGTTTAAAAAAGACCTTTTCTGAAAATATATTGCTTTGGGACTTTACCCAAATCAAGTTATTGAAAGGTTGTGTTAGGATTTAATGAAAGTTTTGATATTTCACAAACTGTTTATAAAGAATGTAATACTTTGGCAGGGGTGCTACAGCAAATAAAAAGGGAAACAGAAAGGAAAATCACACAGTTCAAATCAGTCTCAGAAAATCTCAATGTTTACAAGCACAAATGCTGTTTTATATTATGTTTTCAAAATGTTTAGAGATTGGAAGATTCTTTTGACCAAAATGTCTGTCAAGATAAACATGAAGAAAACTACAGAACAAAGCTAAGTATATATTTTAAACTTTATGCGTAATCTGCAGCAAACCCAAATTTATTGGTTTGCACTAGACACTGCCCACTGGAATAAAACATTTCATGCCCACTGGAATAAAACATTTCAAGAGCAAAAGTTTAGAAAGCTACTGTGCACAGTACTGTGATTTGAGTGCCATAAAATCGGACATAGCCTTGGTACCACTAAAGTAAATACATGACTTTATATTAACTAGTTCAGTGCTAATTTGACCTTGCAGGAATTTGGAGTTAATTTGGTATATTTGCAACAGGTGCACCCCACAACCAAGTCATGCACTGCATGCTCTGAGATCTCTTACATGCCCAAGTCTGACGCGGAGGGAGTGACTGCAGTGCCAGTGTGAGTCATGCTGGAGGCCCCAAGTTCTCTCTCTTCACGCGGTACTTCAGATGTTCAGCCAGCTGCAACCACACCCTTATACTCACATGTTTTGAACCAGAAAAGCGAGATATCACCGTGTGCAAAACATGTTAGTGTTACAATTACACTTAGGACTCATAGGATTTTTCCTGATAAGACAGTTTATCTTCCCTTCTCAATATACAACTTTGCTAGCAAAGAAAGCCGAAGTTAAATAACACCACAAAAAGGGTTTTTTATCACCTCTTCTTTTGTTTTGTTAGCAAGTGTCATTCCTCCTGTGCTGTGACTTTCCGAATTAGGGAAATAACTATAATGAGTTGCAGAACACACATTTTCCTGTGGACGTCTTTATCTATAACATGGAAATGTAGGTTTGCTGTTGCTGCTGCCACTGAAGAACTTAAGTGTGTGGGTGGCAGCAGTTCAGTTCAGAAGCAGCAGCCACCACACATACTCCTACCCATACAATGTACCCTGCCAGCTCTTTAGACTTTTTCTGCAACTCAGTGTCCTGTTTCTGCTCACTTTCTCCCTTCATTCTTGCTGCACTTCTTGTGGCAGGATGAACCTCCAACTTCTCATGTGAGGCAATGCTCAGTTTTGCTGGGAGAATCTCTAATATGAATCTTGACAAGTCACTGATAAAATAGCCTCTCCACTCTGAGGCAAGACTGTTAACCTCTGCAGCATTCCCAGCTGCTGAGAAACATTCTTTGGTTCTTTTAATACAGTCCAGGAAACTTTCGCATTTCTCACCGCATACACAGTGTGTTTTTTACACAATTTAATTAAAAGAGGGTAGCCTTAGATTAAATGGTGCAAAGAAATTCTTCCCTATGAGGGTGGTGAGGCACTGGCAGAGGTTGCCCAGAGAGGATGTGGCTGCACCATCCCTGGAAATGCTCAGGACCAAGCTGGACAGGGCTTTGAACAACTCGGTCTAGTGGATGGTGTTCCTAACCATAGGAGGGGGTTTGAAACTACATGATCTCCAAGGTCCCTTCCAATACAAACCATTCTATGATTCTGCACTGTCCTCCTGAAGGATCTAAGGAAATTGAACAGGATCTTCTCTATCTGTAGCTGACATAATTCATCAGCTCTTGGAGAGAGAAGAGAGAAGACAGAAAAGAAGTTATTCTCCAAAAGGAAATCTCCATGCCAGCAATGATAAAAATGTTGCTTTTTCCTCTACTTTTGAATTCCATTCCCATGGCCTATCCTCAGTATTGGGTGAACTTGAAGATAGCAAATTAGTTCATTCTTTCCCATTTGAGTAAGACCCTGCAGCTATCATGGGAGTAGGCAAGGGAATTGCTGAAAATGTTCATACTTGCTCTGAGTATTGTTTGGTAATGTTGTTTTGTGATTGAATCCACCAAAGATACCAAGGATTCTCTGCAGACAGGCAGTGGGAAAAGAAGAAAATATGCATTATTTCTGTTTGGCAGTTTGGAGTTACCAAAATGAAGAGAGGGCACAAGCTTTTAGGGTGTTGCAAGGTAGCTGTACTACTGTGCAGTCTCTATGCCAAATGATAATATTGGGTTGTTTTCCTTTTTGCCTTTTTACCCAGCACCAATGTAACATGCCCTTGCAAATATACAGAATTCGTCAGTCACCCAAAGAGGCTCATGGAAGAAAGAGGAGGCAAAATCTCTAAATAACATAAATTATCTTTCCTTTTAACAGTAACTTGTGTAATGAAGAATTGGCCAGGTCATTTGGTGATACTTTGTACTGGTTAAAAGTTCAGTAGTTGAACAAAACAGGGCGGACTTTTTTCTGTTCTGTATCTAGGTGCTGCAGCAGCCAAGCTCCTATTTCAAACCTTTCCTTCTTCATCAATCACTACAACACTATGACTTCATGGGAAGCAGGGTGGCAGCTTAATGAGAGCTTTAGGGAGGAGAGGGATCAGCACTACAGCAATGGTAGAGGAAAAATGCTGGGAAGATAAATAGCACTTAATATTTTTATCAGTCTGCATTTGCAGAGAGCTGAATCGTCTGTGAAATCTACAGCACAGCTGCCCTTTTAAGCAAGGGGGATTAAGCAACTGGTTGAAGCTGAAGAGTATGGTCTGAATGAAGGAACTGTGAGATGGGTTAAAACTGCATGGAATCCTGGGCTTGAAGAATAGGAATCAATACGGTGTTTAGTTGGTGACCAGTACAAGCAGAACACTCAAGAGTCAATACTAGTACCAGAATTGTTCTTTACTTTGATTTTAGCTTGAATAATTATATAGGATGCACCTGCAGGAGATTTTCAGACAATACTAACTTAGAAGAGGTGATTTCCAAATCAAAAGTGGAGATCCAGTCAAGAGGCCTTTGGGATACTTAAAAACTGAGGCAACAGAAACCTTACAAAGTGTGGTGAGGAGTGCAAAGGGAACACATGCAGTTGAATAGTGCCTGGCTCCCGTGCAAGCTGCCAGAGCAACAGCTGAAGAGAATGTGGGGTCACAGTGGACACTAAGCTGAACATGAGCCAACGAGTTTTCATTGTGAATATTTCACCCTCTGAGCTACATTAGGAAGGGAGCACGGACAGCAGATGAATGGAGATTATTATCCCTCCTTATTTAGTGATAGTGAGTCCACACCTGGGATAATGTGTCCTGTTTGGGGTTCCCCAGTTCAAGAAGGATGTCAAGAAACAGGAGAGGGACATGCAGAGGGGTGGATAAGATGGCAAATGGCCTACAGCATACAACTTGTGAAGAGTTTAGAATAAGTTGGGCTTGGTTTGCCTGGCAGATAAGAAAATAAGGGGATATCTGATGACAATGTAAAACTACTCAAAGGGAAGTGGCAAAGATTATTGAGCTGGACTCTTTTCAGTAGTAGCAAATGGCAAAACCAGAAGGAAAAGTCACAAGCTGAGTCCTTGGAGTTGTGTCTGGATGCATGTGATTGAGCATGGCTGGTGCTACACAGGAACATACTGCCCAGAAAGGCTGGCCAGTCTCTATCCTTGAAGGCTTTCAAGCAAGGGCAGCTTAAGCAAGGCCATGACTGACCTGCAATACCACAGGTCACAGTCCTGCTTCAAGTGGAAGGCTGGACAGGGTGGATCCCAGAGATCCCTTCCATCCACCACTTCTAGGGCTATGCTGCCACAGTGACCCCCAGACAGTAAAGGAAATTGAGTTATCAATCTTCCTACTTCTGCCTTCTTCCGTCTCTCCCTCCACTCCTCTTTGCCTCTAAGTTATACTATGACATCTAATTACCTTCATGTTTAAGGGAGTAGTAAATCATCCTTCCTTTTCATTTGGGGTTACTCTGCTTGCCATCCAAGCATTTTACACAGTTAAGATTTCTAAGGTACCAGTAAAAGCTACCTTAGAAAGGTACCTTTTAGATTAAAGATTTCTAAGGTACCAGAGTCTGTCACATTTTGTTTACCTCTTATTTTACTGGATCAGGCACCTTATTCTTCTTACCTAAAAATGGCAGACTTTTTCTGATACTATAGGATTGTCCTCTCCATTCTTACAAAATGGACTTCTTTCCTTTTGGAACACAATTCGTACTCTTGCTGTTAGACCTGCACAGTTTAGTGGTTACAATTCAAGTAGATCCACACATACTCATCTTCCTAAGGGACAACATAAATCCAGAACAATAGCCCAGAACCCCTGTGGTATATGAACCAAAACTGCTGAAGCAGTATGACACAGCTGAGTAAATTCTCCATCAGATCAAATCTCTGTTGGCACAAGGATTTAAGCACATAGGTGGCACTCAGGTACTGGAAGCACTGGGTTAACAGCCAGTCAAATCTGTTTCTGCAGCAGACTTAAAGGATGTTAGCATGTTAGATAATACATAAATCCAAGTGTATGTGTCTCAAACTTGAGTACTAACAGTAGTCAATAAGCAGCTAATTTCAAGTGCCAAACCCCTAGCATTAAGCCTTTTAAGAAAGCAGACTGCAGTCAAAAAGCTAATGCCAAGTTATAAATTAAATTCTGGGATACAAGTGCCCATACACTGTTGGGCAAGGTATTATTGTAAAAGATTAAATCATCAGGGAACACATGTACTGTAGAATGACACATATTTGCAATGTACTATCACAGTCTTTTAAAATGGAAATCTAGTTTTGTTTATGAAGGAGACATAAATAAACCTAATCACAAGTCTCTGACACTAATCTAGTTATTTATTCTGCAAAAGAACTTCTTTTTGAAGACTATAACGCAAAGTAGTGTTTTATGTAAAGACTGAAGCCCTAGCAATAGTTCATAATCTGCCACACACTTGAACCCGACTCAGATAGAAGCATATCATATTGATATATTTGATAAATTAGATCCATAATCAGCATCAGCACATTTTTAAATGAAAAAAACAGATCAGACTTGCATTTATCAGTAGATGGAGGAGTGTCAAGCAAAAATGCAGAAAAAATATTTAAAAGCCCCAAATTAATATTTTTAACCTTCTTCTGACCATTTCTTCTCTAACAGATTCTGTGCCACGTTTTGCATATAGGCAGTATGTGTAACACAGAACGTTCCTGTTGGCCTCTCCTCATTTTGTCTCCTCTCAAGATACTTCTTATGTTTTCTTGAAGAGCCTTCATTTATACTACTCAGTGCACTGCTAGGACATCAAGAATCTCTGAGAATGAAAGTTATGGGGTGGCATATGGTCACCTTAGCCTGGGTATATTCACTGCAAATAGAGCAACGAATTGCAGAACGTAAACCTCATTAGTCAGGTTACTTAGAAAGATCCAATGGAGGAGCAGATACTGGTCTGAAAAAGTAATGTATTTTTGCAGCTCTTCTCCCAAGGGTGGAATATTTTTGAAACTTATTTATAGTGCAAATAAGGTACCACACAGTAAACTTCCCAAACTGCATTGTCAGGGTGGTTTGGATACATAAGTTCAACCAGCCACTCTGAAATAAACATATTCAACGGCCGTTAAAATCTCGATACTGGCTGATTTTATTGGATCATATCCTCCAGCTCTCTGGGATGTAAATTTCCGGCCATAACCTGTGCAGCAATAAACTTCGTTCAGCCACAAGAGTGTGCATGTGAGAGGATTGCAAATCTGCTCTGCCAAACCAGAATTAGCCGGTATCGCAGGAATGAAAGAGCGTGGAGATTTCAAATTGCAGAGAATGGAGACAAGGCGGTGCAGAGGACGAGCTGCCTGGGGAGCAGGAGGCCCCAGACCGGTGCCGCACTCTTATGGAAAATAAGCCCCAGGGTGGTGAGCAGGGGCGAGGCTGAGCCGGCGCGGGCGCTGAGCGGAGCCGGGCGCAGGTGGACACCGGAGCCCGCAGCAGCCGCCGGGGTCCGGGGGCGCGGAGCAGCGCCGCGGGTTGGGCTCACAGCGGGACACGGTGCCGAGGCGCTCAGGGACGGCGGCGTTGGCGGAGCTCGGCGCGGTGAGTACCTCGGGAGGAGCCGGGAGCCACCACACGGCAGCGGCACCGGAGCGGGAGGGGAACGCGGAGCGGCCGCGCCGCCTGCGGCAGAAGCGCGCTGGGCTGGGCTGGGCTGTGCGGGGCTGGGCAGTCCCGGGCTGTCCCGGGCTGTCCCGGCGCGGGGCTCCCGGGGCCGGGGGCGGCGGCCCCTCGGAGGTGCGGCGGACCAGGAGCGCGGCTGCCGCAGCGGGGTAACTCGCGGTCATCCTTTGTGCTCGGCGGGCGGGCGGGCGGTGCCGCGGCCGCGCCGCCTCCAGAACGCCGCCCCCGCCGCCCGGCCCCGCCGCAGCCCCCGCGGGCCGAGCCCGCGCCCCCGCCCCGGCCCCGGGCTGCGGGACAGCCGCGGCTGAGCTGTCCCTGTGGCAGCCCCGCCGCCCGGGCGGTGGCGGCCGTCCCCGCCCAGCTCTGCTTCGCAGAGGTGAACCGAACCTACGCTGGGAAGTGCTGGGAAGGCGTCGGGTGTGAAGCTCCCAAAGCTGTTCTCTTGGGAGAAAAAAGTACATCCCCTGCCTTCGGGCCGCTCCCGAAACAGGCTGTAAGCCTGTACAAAATAGAGGTGCACGCTTGATGCAAGCCGTGCACGCCCTTGGGACCAAGGGGAGATAACGGTTCACCGTCTGAGCCATTCCTGCTGTGTCCGGGGACGGGGCGCCACGCGTGGGTCACAGCGGGGCACAGCAGCACCGAGGGGTCTCCGGGGAGGCCGCGTGAGCAGGGCTCGGAAACATCCCTCAGGGAGGGGCAGCAGGGCAGCACCCCCGGTCTGGAAACGGAACTGCCGCCGACTTCATGCAAACTTGTGACCCTGGCAATTAGTTTAGCCTTTTAAGCATTTAATTTCCCTGATTTTGTGCTCCCTTCTGGGCATGCATTTTTATGCACTGGGGCTCTGACTGGCAGAGGTGGCCGGTGTCCACATCTCCGTACAGCTGCTGACAGGTGAAGTGCTAGGCATGTTAGCAAGGTGAAGTCAGACTGCTGAAACATATAGCAACCAAAATAAACCATGTTTTTAACAATGTTTCCTCTGTATGCCTTCAGCAACCAAATAATTACATGTGTCATGATTTCTGGGAATATTACAAAGTAAACCTCATTACTAGTTATAATGCATATATGAGTTATCCATTGGAACTGTCTTTAAAGTACAATTTTATTCTATATTTTTTTAACACTGAGGCAGTCAAATGCTGGAGGTAGTTGACCAAATATATGTAAATTATTCATCATATGGACTTTTTATAGCAAGAGCAGATGTTTTTCAGTGATCTAGTTGACCTACAAGTTAGAGAGCCATAGCTTCACTATGGTACATAGAACTTGGGTGTTTTGCTGCTAACTTAGGTCTTATTGCAGCACCTGCATTTGTCCCTAAAATAGCTCATGAGTCAGGTTTTCAAAAAAGCTCAGCATCTTCACAGGCACTAATGCTTGGGCCATTTTTCTAAGAGCTCTGCATACTTTGTGTGCATTTAGTCTAAAAAGCTTTTCTGGGGGAAAAAAAAATCTCATTCTTTTACAGGTAACCAAATAAGAATCCAGATTCCCCTGCCTTTAAATGAAATTCTTCCTGAGGGGCTGTATTCAAACACTGTTACTGTGAGTGGCTCTTCCCTGCTTAGCTTGTTGGGGAAACTGGCTGGCTTCATCAGCTGCTGTCATTTTCACTACAGTTTCTCTAGGATTTCACAATTGCAAAGGGTTCATTTGGCTCCTCTGCCTTTCATGAGCCTGTTCTTGGCAGTGCTGTGTGGGAAGAAGGTTGAAGGCAGGTATGTGCCTTTCTCCTGGGTGCAACAGGCCATGGGATGATCAGACTGTCCTGGGGAAGAGATCCAGGCATCCAATCCTTGCTTTATCCAGGGACTGAGTTTGTGCAGTTATTGGAGATGACCTCCTCTGCTTTTGAGTGTATTCACTCTGAAATTGTCACCTTAATGAAAAGTTAATAGTGTGAAAGTAATAATAAGCAAGAATTCAGTTCAAATGGAAAATATATGCATTTTCTGAAGATTTGTGGGGGTTGATACAAGCATGACATTAACTTGCATCTACTCAATCTAAGCCAATTCTGTCAGCAAGACTGCAAAGAGGAGTGTCATAACTTTGCAGCTCAATATCAATTATTTTTCTTCAAATAATTTAAAATATGTAAAAGATGTGCCTATTTCCTGTCCAAAGAAGAATTTTTTTTGTATCCAGTATCAGGATTCAGGTGTGCACAAAACCAGTCAAAAGTATAAGAGAGAAAGGTGAGCCTTTACATTTAATCTTGACTCTGAATCTTCAGTTACATAATTTTGTATTCCATTATCTAAGATGCACTGTAATCCCTCACACATTTTCATTAATCTTATGCAGAGCATGTACAACAGCTTGCGATTTTCCTTCATTCTGCCTCTTCTCATTATTTCCCATTAGCATGATTATTCACTGTGTTTATCACCTTTTTGCACCTAGTCTCTCTCTGCCTTGTGAGTGGGCTGAATCCTCCGTAAGTAGTCCTGTAACCTACAGCAGCAGAGGATCTGGCTCCCAGTATGTTATTAGGAAACGGTTGAGATGTCATCTTTAAGACCTATCATTTGCAGAGGAAGGGTGAGGTATAATTATGACTAAGGCTATCCTCTTTAATTTAATTAATAATATAATTTAATAATTGTGACCAGACTGTCCTTTTATGGTCAAAAAACCAGTCTGTAGCGCTGCATGGCTCTGACTTGTTCCCCTGCTGCTCGTCCTCCCTCAAACACCCTGCAGGACCTCTAGAAGCACCTCTAAGCACTATCCCCATTCTCTGTTTCCCAGTTTGGAAAGGAACAGCCTGGAAGGCATTTTAGTATCCATTTCCACTGGCAACTCATCAGTTGATCCCAGCTGATCTGTCTGTGCAGCAAGTGTTAAATGTGCACAGTTCTTGTTCTTCCTCACTGTGTCACCAATACCTCCCATGGCCAAGTTAGGGCAAATGACAACTTATGGATGTTCTTACTACAGAACATCCATCTGTGAAAGATTTGCTACCAGGAGTGCAACATATTTTAGCTGCAGCTCACTTGTGAGGCAGATCAGTGTGCTCTCAGAACCTACACGCTCAAGCTGTCCTTAGTTACACCTGATTCCCTGCACTGCCAGGAAGGGTCAGGTGGCACTCGAGTAGAAAGGGAACTTAGGCAGCAGCCAGGCTGCTACCAACAGGTGTTCACTGGTGTCTGGGACTGGCCAGCTCTGATTCCAGCTATGGGTTACTGTGGAATGCCCCAGCACCTTCTCTGTGTGTTTATCTAGCAATAAAAAAAAAGCAAAATGGTTTGGAAAGGTATTAACTTGAGAAGCAAAATGTACTCACATATTTAAAGACAAATCTTGAGTTGGTACAGAATTAAAGAATCTGGGTTTCTGTTTACTGCCTGTTTGCAGCAGTGAGGAGCCAGCCCAGAGGCACACATTCTGAGAGCTCACAGGAGACATAAGAAGCTTTTAAAATCAATTTTTGATAACTGTTTTCCCTTTCCACTGTCGTGAAGCTGATGTTTCTTTTTTATTTCTCTGGAGAAGAAAAGAAGACAAAAAATTACCATCTCTGGTAATTTGTATCATTGCATTCCTAGTCTCCATGGAAACCTATGTGGTGCTCCACAGTTGGGTAAGATTTGAATCTGTTGCTGCAGAAATCAGATGGAGGGAAGACTGGATTATGCACCTCGACTGTTAATCAATTAAAAGAGGTTTTGAAATTATTTTCACCTTGTGTTGCAATCTTGACTTAGAGTAACAATAGAATAAATCAAAGTAATCAAATTAAGCTAGTGTGACCCGATCCTATGTACACCTATGCATGTAACTCTGCCACTCAGTCTGATTCTGATAGGCATTGTCATTAATTTGGGAGAATTCTTTGTTTTTAGTAGGATTATAAGGATTAATACTATGGAAACTGAGCACATAATAGCAAACTGTTGTCATGTTGACTCTATTAAAAAGAGAGGCAGTAACAATTGCCTTGTTGTGATTTATGTAAGCAAAACATTTTGAAAATTAAGAATCTGAATTCCTTATCTTTTGCTGTCTTCATTTTGTCCTTCCACTGCTAAGGAAGAAATACATCCCCAAACTGGTTTCCTCTGAAAAGATGTGGTAACTTCATCTACCTGCTGCTTCTTTACTCCAAGCTTTATGAACTGGAACACAAAGGCACATCATCTTACTGGGACAGCAGAAGGTGACACAGAGAAGTAATATACAGAGAGAGACCAATCTTTTTTGTGACCACAGTCAACCCATGAAGAGTGAGGGCTTTCAGCCACCTAAAAGTAAGTAAAATATATAGTAATGGAAATAGTGCAGCCTACTGTCAGCCTGTAAATAGTCCTGCATAGACAGCCATGATAACAAGTTACACAAAGAAATAAATTAATTGGACAATTTCCTAAGCATTTTACATTTGAACAATGAAGTCACAGTGTTCACTACAACTGCACTAACTACAGTGGTGAAATATGATAGTGATTTATGGCATTCACCATAACCAAACCACAAAATCGGATTATTTTGTATGTACTTTTAGGTATTTACTGCATTTGCTTCAGAATACTGTGGAGAAAATGTATGCTAGTCGAGAGGATATTGGATATGATTTTGGAGATGACTCCAAAGTTGGAAGTAAGCCAATTAAACCTAATCCAAACATCGATGGAGGATGGGCTTGGATGATTGTACTTTCCTCTTTCCTTGTGCACATACTCATCATGGGCTCCCAAATGGCCCTTGGAATACTCAACATGGAATGGCTTGAAGAGTTTAATCAAAGTCGTGGCTTAACAGCATGGGTTAGCTCCCTCAGCATGGGCATCACACTTATTGTAGGTATGTGCCAGCATGACGTATTTTAAAACTAGATATATTTTTAGAATATGTTTGCCATTCATCCCTAAAGTATTTTCTTATGGTTGTCCCAAACTGACCTTTTAAAGTCACCAGGACAAATTTTACAATGTAGATGGAGAAAGGGAATAACAGGGAAGATGACAGGGAAGACAGTTAGCCCAGCAGACTGCATGAGCAGGAAAGGAGGGCTGTGACTTCCAGGTCTGACTAGAATTAAGAAAACATGATCTGTGAAGCTTGGAGTCCTCCCCCTGCTGCATCTGTGAGGAGAAAATCTTGAATTCACACAGTTTGTATTTCAGTTTGGCAGCTGAATGAAAATGTATTTTTTCAGTTGTACTTGGATCAACCCAAAATAGTATCTGGAGGAAATGTTTGTGTATATATGTATATACACACGTATGACTGCCTAAATGAAGACTGAAAAAAGTTATGTTTATATCTGCCTAAACTATTCTACTGCAAACAAGATAAAATGCTAAACTTCTGGTTACTTGTGAAAAAGTCTTGCACTTATAGAGCATCAGCATGGGGAACAAGAGTTTCATCTGATTCCTCTCTTTAAACTGTCTCTTCTTCATGGGGCCACTGATTGTAGGTCTTGCAGGTATTTGCTAAGTATTTAATCAGTTGGTTGTATTTCTCTTTCCATGATTTTAAGAGATAATATGAAAAATAAACTGACTTGCACGAGTTGCTTGATGTTTTAACATTTTGTTTATAACCTTAAGAAACTTAAGGTGAAAAATTATTAGAGCATAAAGAATTAAATACATAATTTATCATTTCTTTCATGTTTTTCAACAGGTCCTTTTATTGGTTTATTCATCAGCATGTGTGGGTGCCGCATGACAGCCATAATTGGAGGGATCCTGAATGCCCTGGGTTGGATACTGAGTGCCTATGCCTCAAATGTGCACTACCTCTTCCTCACCTTTGGAGTGACAGCTGGTGAGAGCTACACTAATGTCTGAAGGTTCTTTCAATTATTTTTGATTACTTTGAAGCTTATTTGAGTGAGTAAATAGGGAAGGTAGACTGTAAAGTTATTCCAGCTCAACTTTCACACTTTTTACAGCCTGTTATCTTTTTAGGAAACTTATTTATTCAGTGGATTGGGCCCAGTGACTTCTGTTGTTGTTTAAATTTGCCATGTGAAGGTGTAACTTCTATCAGTTTCACCCAAGTAAATATATTAGAGGGCATTTTTAATTAGGGGAGTTACTGTAACCCAAACTCTGACAAGTAAAATTTAAAGATGAATTTCATATCTAGCTAACTCCTCTCCTTGCCACAGGAAAGAATTTCTATACATAAATTTTTATCTAGCTTTCTGGATGGAGAAACACTGAGCTTATCAAAGATCACTCTGATGACTCTTTACACCACCTTACCATAGACTTCAGTAATATTGTAAATTCCTGAACAAAGAACAATGATCACAGAGAGGATCCTGCCTTTTTCAGAATTTCTGCTCACTGTCCCTCCCTCACGAGCTGATCACTCACTCTCGGTCCTGCCCGCTCACTCCCATCCCCTCACTCACCATGCCCAGTCCCGGCCCATCCAGGGAATTCTCTCCATGTTCTCATGGCTGCCCCTGGAAAGCTGCTTTTCCCTTGCAGTGGCCACCTCTTGCTGCCATCACCTCTGGGCCTCCTCGCTGTGCCTGTGGGCCTGCTCATGGCTGCTGCCTTCAGGCCATCCCTCCGATCCCAACTTCATCTCTCCATTGCAGCCACCCTCAGCACATTGCCGAGGGCCCCTTCCCTCAGGGCTCCACAGCTCCTGGCAGCCGGCTGCCCTGGCAGCGCCCGGGCTGGCTCCTCACGGCAGCAGCCCCAGGAGCAGCGAGCGGCTGCCCTGGCAGCGCCCGGGCTGGCTCCTCACGGCAGCAGCCCCAGGAGCAGCGGCTGCCCTGGCAGCGCCCGGGCTGGCTCCTCACGGCAGCAGCCCCAGGAGCAGCGAGCGGCTGCCCTGGCAGCGCCCGGGCTGGCTCCTCACGGCAGCAGCCCCAGGAGCAGCGGCTGCCCTGGCAGCGCCCGGGCTGGCTCCTCACGGCAGCAGCCCCAGGAGCAGCGGCTGCCCTGGCAGCGCCCGGGCTGGCTCCTCACGGCAGCAGCCCCGGGAGCAGCGGCTGCCCTGGCAGCGCCCGGGCTGGCTCCTCACGGCAGCAGCCCCAGGAGCAGGGGCTCCCCTGGCAGCGCCCGGGCTGGCTCCTCACGGCAGCAGCCCCGGGAGCAGCGGCTGCCCTGGCAGCGCCCGGGCTAGCTCCTCACGGCAGCAGCCCCAGGAGCAGCGGCTCTCCTGAGGGACAGAGAGGTCTCCCCGAGTCTGTGGTTGGGTGTGGGGAGGGACACTGGTGCAAAATGAAAGCCCAAAAATAAAAGCCCAATTTGTATATTTGCCTAGGTAAGAAAGAAATAATTCTAACAAGCAAAATAGGTCAGCTCTGGTCAGCGTCACTGTTGTGACATTTAAGGGCTTTTTTTTCGGGCTTTTTTGGAATCACATCTTTCTCTGGCCTAGCTGCAGCTAGATCATGCTGTAGCTGCATGCAGCTATGTTAGCACCTATTTAGGAAAACTTCTAAGTCACAAAACACTTCTGAATTACAATCACAGTGAGTTGGGAAGCATCTTCTGCCTACACCTGTTCCAATCCAAATCCCTCTATGAAGAATATGCTGTAAGAAAAAATGGTGAACTGTTACCTCTAATGATGTGCTTGCACAATTCATCGCTTTCTGCTTGAAGTATATGCCATGAATACCCAGCCTGGTTTTTAACTACAGGTGAAGGGTTTTCAACAGAATTAGAGATCTGCCTTGTAAGACTGAGCAGCTACTGTGTGCCCTCCCTGGACTGCCCAAAGAGAACCAACCTGGAAGCCACCTGAGGTCCCACCATTGCAGTAACCCCATGTGCTGACTCCTCAAATACATGTCAAGGTCACTGTGGCTCCAGTAACTGAACAAGGACAGGAACTCTGTGTGAATCTTCATTGCTGGGGAACTTAGGTGAAAGCAACAAGATGCGCTCACTAAGCAGTTGTGGTCACTGATACCATCAGATGTGGGTATTATAATTGCAGATATTTCAAAATAGGCTGTGTCTATGTTTGTCCCCATAGTAACTGTCACTGATTGGTTGTGGGACATTTGTAACTTTCAGTGTTGTCATGCTGACTTGAGATAAAGGTTTTGTATTCCATGTGTTTAGTTTTTCTGGCAATAAATATCAGTGTTGCATTCTCTCTAGAATGAATATTGCAGATTTTGGAAAACACTATGAAACGGAAATGAAAGCTAACATCAGAATTGAAAATCTATTATTGGTGTTACTACGATGCTTACACAAAAATGAGGAATAAAACGGATTTTTTTCATTGCTTTTTATGTTGTTGGCAAACAGTTCAGATTTATTTATTTTTTTTATAGGTATTGGAAGTGGCATGGTTTATCTGCCTGCAGTGGTCATGGTAGGGCAATATTTTCAGAACAGAAGAGCACTTGCACAAGGGCTCAGTACCACGGGAACAGGGTTTGGAGCTTTCCTAATGACTGCCTTACTGAAGTATCTCTGCACTGAATTTGGGTGGAGGAATGCCATGTTCATCCAGGGGGCCATTTCCCTGAACCTTTGTGTCTGTGGGGCACTTATGAGACCACTCTCCCCCAAAGAGCTCCGTGAAAAATATGTGGTGGGAAATGATAGTGAAGAAAATCGGGCAAAAGCTCTGTCCCAGTCTACAGAGACTATAAAATCTAATGGAGTCCTTGGGGAAGAACCAGAGAAAAAAGAAGAGACAGCAAATGAAGAAGTGCTTGGCAGTGTGCAGCACATAGAAATTGGAGGTAAATCTGGAAGTGGAAGGAGCATGTATGGACTGCGCCTCTTTAAGACAGTGAGCCAGCTGACAGTTACAGTCAGGAAGGGCTTTGCACTCTGGTACTCCAGCTACTTTGGAGCTGCATCACTGTTTACCAATAGAGTATTTGTGGCCTTTATCATTTGGGCTTTGTTTGCCTATAGCAGCTTTGTCATTCCCTTTATTCACCTTCCAGAAATAGTCAAGCAGTACAAATTATCTAGGCAGGACAATGTTTTTCCTTTGACATCCATTATAGCCATTGTTCATATTTTTGGTAAGGTGATCCTTGGAATCATCTCTGATCTGCCATGCATCAGCACATGGAATGTCTTCCTCATGGCTAACTTTACCCTGGTCACCTGCATTCTTACTTTGCCACTAATGCAGACATACATTGGCCTGGCTGTGGTTTGTGCTCTAATAGGATTTTCTAGTGGCTATTTTTCTCTAATGCCTGTTGTGACTGAAGATTTAGTTGGAACTAAACACCTTGCAAATGCCTATGGCATCATCATTTGTGCCAATGGAATATCTGCTTTGTTTGGACCACCCTTTGCAGGTAAAAAGTTCAAGTTGCTAACCAACAGATGTTTGTGTAATGACCGTGTGACTATTTGTATTATTAAACATTCTTATACTATGAGCATGTGTAGTTAACAAAATCACAGCTGCTCCAGAATGGACATAACATCAAGATTTACACTGTACAGATTTACAGCTCACAACCTCTGCCATCCCCAGTAGAAGGGAGAAGTGCATGTATGCTGTCCCTAGAGTTACTTAGGTTTAAACACACATTCATTATAAATTTCCTCATAGAAAGAGGTGGGGGAATACAGAAGAGATACAGGTACTGATTGTCAGTACTATATCAGACTCCAGCTCTCTTTTACAGAGGTGCTGCTGAGAAGAAAGCTATGAGAAATTTGGGAGTCATGGCCTTAGTCAGCCAGGGCAGCTCTAGGCTGAAGGGAAGGCAGCAGCAGCATGAGCAGCCCAGGAAAGCGAGAGCCCCTTCTCTCCCCACCCCTGGGTGAGTGACACGAGCGAGAAGAAAGCTCTCTCAGTGCCCCCTGAAAGTAGCAGTGTTTTACTCTGCCACGTTCCCTCAGCACCTCCCAGTCTGTGCTAAACCAGTCTCTGAATTTGGTCTTTGGTTAAGAAGCAAATTGGATGCAAGCAGCTGATGTAAAGAGAGCTTCTGATCTTGTGGGTACATCGCAATGCAGCCAACGTGGAGTGAGGGAGTTTGGCTTATTTGGGTTCTCAAACCTTCCCGAAGTAATGAATGAGTAACTTTAATGAAGAAGTAACTTTAATGTGTTTTTGCAAAGGAATTGAGGCTGGAATGAGAGTCATTGCAGTATTGAGATTGTATCTCTTGAACAGTCTTGTATTGGTATGTGAGGCTTAGAGACAGTTATGGGGAATGTGTTTGCTTGCACAAGCCATAGCATTTTAAATACCCAGTATTGGGCATTTTACAGAGGCAGTGATAGGGAGGAGGAACTAATTGGTTTGGGATTACAAAATGTTGATTTTAAAATCAAACCTGTGATAATGTATTTGAAAAATACTGTTTTTCCACAAAGCATCTATAGATTTGACAGAAATGTCATGAAAGAAATGTGAAGTATTTTTTGAATTTTCTCATGAAATGTACCTTTTTGGCAAACTTTGTAACAAACATGTTCTGTTCTTATTTTCCAGGTTGGATCTATGACATCACACAAAAATACGATTTTTCTTTTTACATAGCTGGATTGCTATACATGGTGGGAATAATATTTTTACTTATACAACCTTGTATTCAAAAGAAACAGTCAAGACACAAATCTACAGAAGAAGCACAAGTATAGAAAAAATTCCAGAACTTTTTTACAGAACTTTTTTGGTTTTGTGTTTCTCTTGTGTGACAGTATGAAGATGTTTTTTCTTATAGAACTAACCACATTTAGCTGCACTTAAGTGAAAAGCAAACGTGCTCCATAAGGCTTATAAATTATTGGAAATGTGCTTTTAAAATTAGTTAAGATATTTTACTTTAGAACTGCCAAATACAGTGATTAAAAGTACACTGCTAGTTAATCAATATTAGAACAATGATAAGAATACTTACCCTTGCTTCTCTTTTAATATTTCACCATTAACCATTGGTGAAAATCCACTGACTGCAGTGCAGTTACTCTGATTTACACTAGTCCTGTGAGAGAATTTGGTCAGGACAAGAATTATTTATAAAAGTCCTTTCTACTGTGTATTCAATCTGATGAAAGATTAGTTACTGGGTATTAGAAAATGATTGTATTTCTTGCCTGGCTACTCAAATACTGTTGAAATGCTACTATAATAATTCAATTAATTCAGCATACTAAAATTACTATTTCTGTGATGCAAATCTGAAGAAAAGTTCTCATATATTTCTGAAATGATTCAGTTGGACTCAATAGGTCCTTCCCAACCCAGTATATTCTGTGATTCTACTTCAACGATTTTCAATTTTGTTTTTTAAAGTATCAACTGCATCTAAAGTAGCCACCCTCAGTATACAGGCTGCATTTTAAATGCTTTGACACTTAATGCACCTGAAGAAAAAACCCATAAAGGAAGAAACAGGAAACATATTGAAAATATCATTGTGACTGGAAAATGTTTCCAGAAACAGTTTGAGTTCTTTGGCCCCTTTACCTAATTAAAGTTATTGTAGAATTTAATAACATTGCCACTGACTTTTTCCATGGGAATGAACTCTACTACAGCACACTAAATTTTGTTATAATTTAATTTAATTGTTCATCAACTTTGTTACATATGAGCAGTTGTGTTGCTGCTTGTAATGTATCATGAACTGACTAAGATTCGTCATGTTTGAGAAATTTATTCCCTAGAAAATTAGATACTGCAGACCATGGAGTAGCAAAAGAGCATTTAAAATATTAAAATAAATTTTCTTAACGTTAAGGATCTGGTAACCAGTGCAGAAGGTGATGTATGGCGGTTGAGGGCATAGTTTTTTCAGCTTTGAGAAGTGAGTTTGATGTTAATTTTCCTATCAAATAAGAACCACTGTAAGCTTTCATCCTCTTAGCTTTATTAAAGTTCTTTGCATGACGAATCAGGTTCTTAGTTTAATATTTCTACGTGATGCTGGAATTCCTTAAAAAGCAATTGGAACTATTCCATTATATCGAAGAACTGTTGGGAAATAGTTCAGTACACAACAATATCAATATCCTTATCTTTCTAGCTGCAAGGTTGGTTAACAAAAAGTAAGTTCTGAATGTGTATTTTTCTATATTGCAATTCACCAGCTTCTTAGTGTTGCACTTCTACGACTCTTGTCAGGGACATACTTTAAAGTATTCCTTAAAGATCACTGAAGTGAGTCAAGTTAAAAAATAAAACCTTAAGAAACCCTGAATTAGTTTAAGATTTACATCAGTGCAATCATATAGGGTAGTTATGTATGGCCTTTAAAATTCACATAAGACAACTGAGGTGGCACTGAACTGCAACACATGGTGTGAACACACAGTCAGTAACTTAAAACCAGCTTTTGTTATTGGAGAAAATGTACATGTAAATTTTCACATCAGTTCTTTGTTACAGGTTAAATGTCTTCTTGGTGGGAATGCTGCTGATGGCTCATTTGATCTGAGCTTTTTTTTTTTTTTGAAAGATATGTATCCTTCATACATAGATCCTCACTTTGTCTTTTGTCAAAAGCAATGATATTTGCATATTACAGTAATGAAAAATATGTTGTTCACTTGTGATATCTGCAATAGATCTTTCTATAGAGGTTCTTACAGGGCCATATGTTGGGAATAAACTTACATTACCCAAAAATACACTTTCTGTCCATTTATTAAGTTAGTATAGTATTTTAGCCACACAATGGAATTTGTATTTGTCATTATCCTAAAAAGAAATAATCACAAAGACGAAAGAATATATATGGAAGTGCTTCATATACATAAAGATCAACAGTCACTGAATGTTTCCAGCATTTTGGTATATAGTTCTAGAACAAAAAATCCTTAATATAAATCAATTAATATTTAAGTATTAAAGTACTGGTTTATAAAGAAACAGAATTATACAAGAACCCTGTATTCATAGTTTTTAATCAATTTATAAAATTCAAGTTTAATACTTGACATGTTAAAAATTGTAAACTCCTTACACTCTTCAAATATGAAACTAGTATATCCAAATACTGAGATCACTGGTTTAATACTCGGGTCCTAGATCTAGTAAATTGTAAATGATGTATTAATTACCCTCTATAAATGACAATGCCACAGCATCTCCTATAAGCCATGGAGTACCTGTAGCATAGATACAAAACAGAGAAATCAGAATGAAGGAATACAAAGTAGCTACAACCTGTTCTATTGCAGTAACTGCTATGATGCTGATAAAACAAAATTTCAGGATACCCAACCTATTAAACATTGTAGTATTTACATGTTGCTCCTGGTAAAACATATTTTATTTTTCCTCTTTCAATCCTTAAAAAGTCTGTTTTCTGTAGTAAAGAAGAAAAGTCCGTATGTCTGACCCAATAAACAGCCATGCCTTACAACAATTACTTCAATGGAACATGCCCCTTTATTCAGCTAGTTTTTCGTTCTTGGTACTTTGCTCCTGCCCCCTTTGGAGCCGTGGCTGACATTTCTGTGTGCGAAGGTTCCCAGCCCAATTCCTGGGGGGCTCTTTCATTTCAGGTGGGGCTGTGTCACGCAGCCTCTCCACAAGAGCTTCCCAGGGCACATTGCTGTCACGTAGCTACTTGTAAGAGAAAGTAGAGGCTTAAAATCATCATTTGGCTTACTCACTGCTGATTATTCTACTCCACAAAATGTGTTTAGACAGCACAGAGGCCTTGTATGAAGGTCACTTGCAGTGCAAGCTGCCCACGCATTTTGAAAGATGCAGTGATAGTTAAACTCACAGGAGATCAGAAGTTTTGCCCAGGGTTGCCAGTGCAAGATACCACATGTTTTTCTGTGAAAAATCTGAGAAGCTATTTTTGGTATAATATCCAAGGCCTTTCTGCCACTGAAAAAAAAAAAAAAAAAAAGCAGCTGTCATGCCACGTACTTTCCTGGTGTGTAATTCATACAGCTGCTCTGAAATCAACCAAGCTGTGTAAACTGATGCCAAAACCTTGTCAGTATGTAAAAATCACCTCAGAAATAAAATCTGTTCTCAAGGTAAGTAAAAGAGTCCTTGGGGTTTGAACAGAAATGTGATTTTAGAAGACTTTCAGATGTACTGTAAGATGTACTGTTTCTTGGGGGATGCTTCCTGCTTTCAGAATGACTTTCAGGTGGAAATAACATAAGGAAGAAAATGACTCCATAAACAGAATCAGGTGGAAATAATATAAGGAAGAAAAAAAAAGATGTAATCTGTTAGATAACAGAACCATCACAAAGAAAAAATAGGAAGATACTCTGTGTGATATATTATCTACTCATTGTAGAACAAGAACATAGAAGAATGTTCTTTCATACAAGAACACAGAAACATTAATTTTCCCCACAAATGTTCCACTTTTCTTTCCAGGTGCAGTTGCAGGAGCCTAAGTGCAGTTGTACTCAATGACTCCAATGCAAGTGGTAACAGAAATAGAAAAGCAAAACTCCTGGTGTAACTTGTGTTACACACTGCAGATGTAGCTGGAACTGCTTCCCTCACTGCCTACAGCAAAGCTGTCTCAGAGTACGTGTGGTCCTGGTTGTTCTTATGCAGGCATACACAACATCCTAGCACATTCTAGCAGAGCAAAAGGAGAGATTATTGGGGAAAAATGTGTATAAGTGCTGAAATGAAAATGTATGAGCCTCTTAAAAGTTCTCTTTACATTTCTGCTTACTCTCTGCTCTCACCAATCTTCTTTGCCCATGAAATAAGGACACCATGAATGGTGAAGTTTTTAATGAAGTTAAAACAATATATACTAGTTTTTAGTATTGCATATTTTTATTTCCAAACACAGTGCTCTATTAAAAAATACAAGAAGAAAAGCAAAGCTGATTATCCCAGCCATTCCTGTGGCTCTGGATAATCCTGGTCATTCCCTGGCTCTGGATTGTCCCAGCCATTCCCTGGCTCTGGGTTATCCCAGCCGTTCCCTAGGGGGCTCTGGGTTATCCCAGCCGTTCCCTGGCTCTGGGTTATCCCAGCCGTTCCCTAGGGGGCTCTGGGTTATCCCAGCCGTTCCCTAGGGGGCTCTGGGTTATCCCAGCCATTCCCTAGGGGGCTCTGGGTTATCCCAGCCGTTCCCTGGCTCTGGGTTATCCCAGCCGTTCCCTAGGGGGCTCTGGGTTATCCCAGCCGTTCCCTAGGGGGCTCTGGGTTATCCCAGCCATTCCCTAGGGGGCTCTGGGTTATCCCAGCCGTTCCCTGGCTCTGGGTTATCCCAGCCGTTCCCTAGGGGGCTCTGGGTTATCCCAGCCGTTCCCTAGGGGGCTCTGGGTTATCCCAGCCATTCCCTAGGGGGCTCTGGGTTATCCCAGCCGTTCCCTGGCTCTGGGTTATCCCAGCCGTTCCCTAGGGGGCTCTGGGTTATCCCAGCCGTTCCCTAGGGGGCTCTGGGTTATCCCAGCCGTTCCCTGGCTCTGGGTTATCCCAGCCGTTCCCTAGGGGGCTCTGGGTTATCCCAGCCATTCCCTGGCTCTGGGTTATCCCAGCCGTTCCCTAGGGGGCTCTGGATTGTCCCAGCCGTTCCCTAGGGGGCTCTGGGTTATCCCAGCCGTTCCCTGGCTCTGGGTTATCCCAGCCGTTCCCTAGGGGGTTCTGGGTTATCCCAGCCGTTCCCTAGGGGGCTCTGGGTTATCCCAGCCGTTCCCTGGCTCTGGGTTATCCCAGCCGTTCCCTAGGGGGCTCTGGGTTATCCCAGCCGTTCCCTGGCTCTGGGTTATCCCAGCCGTTCCCTAGGGGGCTCTGGGTTATCCCAGCCGTTCCCTAGGGGGCTCTGGATTGTCCCAGCCGTTCCCTGGCTGTCCCGAGGCGCGCTGACAGCGGCCCTGCCCCGGGGCGCCCTCTGGCGGCCGCCGCGCCCCGCAGCGCTCGGGATTTGAGGCGGGCCCGTCCGAAACAGCGGCCGGGGATCGATCGCAGGCGGGACTGGCGCCGGGACGCTGCACAGAACAGCAGCTCGCTGCCAAAGCATCGGGAAAACACACACAGTGCTCAACGGTGGTGTCCACGTCAGGACTTCTGTTACAGGACGTAAGAATAGCACCTAGTGAACAGTCTAAAATCCTCTGAAATGCACATTGAAAGAGTCTGGATCTCCTGGAGAGCAGGATTTATGCTCACAACTCCAGTCAGAGAAATGCCATGCTTGGGGTAACAATGCAGACACCTGCTGAGTTCAGCCTGCAAGGATGCACTGCATGGCATGGACACACAGAGCACCCACATTCCACTTTCCAGTCCTGAGTGGAGAGACTGTTCTATTTCTTCTGTTCAGAAATCTGAATATGCTACTTGATAATCCCACAGAGAGCAGCATTCCAGTATATACATAAATTACTCTGGAAATAAAAACTCGTATTATTTAGGCAAATTTTTAATTCCCTAGGTATACTGCTGAAATGAGAGAAAGGGAGCATGGCTTTACTTGTTCTCATAGTTTACTGCATTATGCCAAAATCATGTTTTTATTAGTATGCAACTTAATGCTTTCTAGGATTTCTTTAAATTCCAAAATATCTAGGGCTTTGTGTTAAACTAATGAAAAGTTTACTGCCCTCCATAATACCTTATCCTACTCCACTCACACTCTTCAAAATGACAGATGAATTCCAAATATACTGACAAATAATTTCCTGGTCTCTCATCAATCCATTCTCTTCCTCTCCTTTAGTTATTTTTACTCCCTTATTCTCCATTCAGTTGTTCCCCAGTCACAATATCAACTGATTTATCTTCAAACTGAAATACAGCCTAGAATTTTAGCAAGCTTATCTACTCCCATCTGGCCTTCATTTTTAAATTAATGACACGCTCTATTTTCCTGTCTCACCATTTCCTCCTGTGCTTTCTTTGCCCCGTCCCCTTTTTCTTGTGCTCACTTGAACTCACTCTCACTAAAGCATCTGTAATGCTTTGGTAGCCACACAACAGGAACAGCAGCACAGCCGCATCCTCTGGAACTGCCAGTCTGACACAGAACTTTTCTTGAACTCTTGTCCCACATAGCCTCAAAATAATACAAATCTTGCATAAAATGAGCAATCTCATTTTGATTGGGATGTGCTCTGCACCAGACATGTCCCACTCTCCATACTACAAGTTTAATCTGCCTCTGAAGTCTTTCAGAGCATATCTAGTTGTCACAGCAGAATCAAGAGAACTAAACCCATTTTACAGTTCCTCATAAGGTCTCACTGGTGCTTATGCTCTCATTAATAGCTCCACCCAGAAACTGATAGGTTTCATTCTGGGCCTCTACAGCACTCTTGGGGATAAGAATAAAGTTATTTTTCTCTTTAAAACATTTCTCTTCCAATTTTCCATAAGATAAAATATTTTTCTCTCCTACCTGAATACCTGCAGCAGCCTTTTTCAGGCTCTGACAGGGATAGAAAATACAATTTTGAGGTCAAAAATAAACTTCCTATATGATAGCTCTGAATTTTTTAGCTTTCCATCCCAATTTCCTGACCCTGCACAGACCAGGAAGCTGGAACAGTTGACCTCCCAAAGGCCTTTCCAAAACATTTTCTCTCTTTTGCACCAACAGATTGCCCCTCATTCTCCTGCAGCTTCCAGGTTATCCTTCCAATCCCCTACCCCTCATTCAGCATGGAGAGGATACCCTTAGCTCCAGTTGTCCAATAATGGCAACTTCTGTTATTCACTCTTTAACGTTTCAATTCAACAAGTACATACTATTTCCCATAATTTCCTGAGGGCTGGGAAGAGCTTCCTAGCAAGCAAGCAAAAGTCACCTCTTCCTCCTCCTGTGTTTCTAACAGTTCCCTGCTGCAAAATCTAAAAAAATATTGAAAAAATAATCTCTTTCCTTGTGCTCATGTCTTTTGTCAAAGACATAAAATGTAAGGAATTTTTGTTTGGTGATGATAAGGGGACCCCAGTCTGAGGGTGACGTTTCTAGACAGTAAATAATACAAATCATAACACAAAGTAAAGGTTTCACATTTCCAATACTTAATCCTGGAAGTAGTGTGCAACACCCAGCCATGGGCTGCAATGGAATTACCTGGATCACTAAGTTTATTATAAAACAAAAGCTTGCAGGATAAACACAGCCTTTCTAAGATCTGTTTTTTACTGCAGCCATTCAGTTTGATTCATTTATTGTCTCAAAAAAAATGACAATCCTTATTTACTTGTTGTCTTAAGTAAAGCAGACAGATTGATGATTATGCTAAACCATGAATCAAAGACTGCTGCTCAGTAAAGATAACTATTTCAATTTGAATTTTTTGGGTTTTAAATTTTTACTGTCTCAAATCTGTGTGAAACTTGAGAAAGTCTGGCAATGTCTTCAAGCTCAGAAAGGAAATGATGTACAGGAGCAGTGGGACAGGAAGCTGTTTCAGGAAGTCATAGTTACCTCGGCACACATTGAGGACGTTCCAGAACTCTGGCACCAAACACTACAGCAATCTGAAGTGGGAAAAAATGAAACCAAATACAAGAGACAACAGATTTGTAAAAGCCTGGAATTTCTTTCCAGGTTATGCAGGTACATCTTAAAAAAAAAAAAACAAACAACACCAAAACCAACCCAACAAAAAGTCAGATTTTCCCCCTATGTTTTTCTAGAGAAAAAATTATTTAACATGAATATTCAGATTCATTTTTGGATCAACTTTCCCACATACATACAGATTTTTTATGTAAAGACTGTGCTCTTTACTCAGAGGGAGGTTAGTAAAACAACTGAAAAAGATACTTCAGTCATATGCTTTGGGGAAAGTAATGATGGCTCTGACATCATGAGTCCCTATAGTTCTGCTTCTTATCTTACATAGGTACACTTAAACCAACATGAAATTGAAGGCAGTTCCCTTCTACAGGGATGTGGCATTTTTTGACTTATTCCTTTGTGATCCAGTACCAAACCAAGCTGTCCTTCTGTAAGTCTCCTACCTAGTGAGCAACTGCCCATCCTGCAGTCAGCTGAGTATTTCTGCTTCAGTGTCCAACTTGGAACTTGGCCTGTTGAGTTCAGCACTGTTTTCTTCAGATCACTTACCTAGTTTATCAAATTTCTGTAATAAAATTACTGGTTCACTACAAAATAGAATCCTGAATTCAATCTGCTACACTTTTAATGAACAATCAGTGGTACATTCTGAAGCTGCATGTTGTTTCCTAACAAAATGAATGCAGCCATCCAGATTTGTACAGGATTTTTCCCCCTTATTTTTCATGGAAGTTGAAACTATACTGTCTATTGGCCTATTTTTATGCAGCAGTTTACCTTCCAAAGCATTTTGGCAGATTAATTACAAAACTCAGCATTGTGTGAACACCTTTGAAAGAGCTTTGAAAATGACACAATTTTAAGATGTTAAGATTTTTTCTTCCCCCCCCCCCCCCCCCCCAATATTCCTGAGGTAACCACATGGGAGGAAGCTATCACCTTATCTTCCTTCATGTATTTGGGTAGGTGGCCCAATATTCTGCAGCTCTCTTTTCCATGCCATATCACACTGCAGAATCAGTTTGCTGTCAGTTCTCCTTTGCTTTTTTGCATTCCAAGCATCTCTGTTCTATACAGTTGGTAATTTCCCTCAAATTTCTTATGCAAGTACAAAATGATCTACACAGTCAACTAAAAATGGTCCGGCTGATCTAATTCAAGCTGATACGAAAGAATGCTTCAAATCTTCTCATCCTGGGAATGATGGGGATAAATATTTTCACTGCACATCTATTTAATGTTGAATGATCAAGCAGGCTACCACACACATATTTGACTTTTTCTTTATTAAAAATTATTTATTTCTAGAAATAATAGTATGGCTATTCTAAAATACATTTAGTATTGAATTTTTTAAAATAATGTATGTAAACTAACAATGAACTAACTGTGAAAATCTATTGAATTTTAAGTTTTCTATGACATTTTCATTCTGAAAGTGCTGGAGAATATTTGATGACTTGTACTAATTGTTCACTCATCCAGAAATATAAGTAGAGCTTTCTTCTCTTGCTCAACACTATCATCAATTAATTTTCTATCATTGCAAATGTAAAAACCAAATCCAAAATTGTGCTCTATCCTCTTGGCTTCATGAAATAATGAAAAGAAACATAATGATATGTTATTTCACTGCCCAAAAAGAACAGAAAATATCTCAAAACAAACATGAATGTTTACAGCTGTATGGTTGTTCTTATAAATTTAGTTAAATGGTAATGTTTAGGTAATGTAAAATTTAGTAAAATGGTAATTACTAGTTCTGGCACCTTACTAAAAGAAAAGTTCTCTAAAAATCCCAATCACATGAAGAGAGATAAAATAACAGGAATGAAAACCAGGAGATAATGACAGGAAATACCAACACTTAACAGGAAAACATTTTAGTGGCAGGAGGGTACCAAATATTTAGCAGCAAACCATGGATCTGGTGAGAAGTATTTATTTGAACTCTCAGTTAGCAAATAAATCAGTACAGATAGCTAGAATATTATTCCAGAATATCTATCTATCTATCTATCTATCTATCTATCTATCTATCTATCTATCTATCTATCTATCTATCTAATCTCTTCTTCCAGTGTGTATATATATATATAAAATATAATATATTTATGGAGAATTAATAGAAAAATAATAGAAAAATTCTATGTGTGAATACTTAGAAGCAGCAAAGCTCTTAACAGGAGGTGAGGAGGTGTAAAAACATCTGATTGTGTGGAACAGCAAGAACTATGGACAGAAATAATATCAGTATGACAATACAATTCACAAACGTAGTAATTTATACTTGTAATACTTCTATTTGTGTTTGCATTTTTCTAAAAAGAAAGCACCCTTATTTTATATTACAATTTTAATAAAAAGTAGAGGGAACCCTTCAATTTTAGCAGTACTTTCAGAAGGAGAAAGAAATGACTACATCTTAGAAAAGAATGGCAAATGTGGCTTTCAATACTTCCTATAGGGAAGGAAACCTTGGAACCACCAGTAAGACTTTTCAAGAAAAAGCAGGCAGATCTTATTTATAACCTACTGAATTATTTGTAACCTACTAAAACCACAGAATAACAGCAGAAAACTGCTTGCTAACAATAATTTAATTACCTAAATCATTGCACCCGTGTAACATAAAACAGATGTTTCATTGTGACATCATATTAATATCAAATGCTGCAGAAAAACCTTACACTACAAGCAACGAGTAAAAACCAAAAAGCTAGAAGCCTTCTCACCAGCATATATTCACATCTCAAATCTACTTTTATAAGGTAAATAAAAAAAAGAGGTCAACAAAAAGAGTATAGAAGACTACTTCTTTGAAAGCTCAAATTTATAAAAAATGATGACCAATTTTGCCATGAATTAAAATGCAGTACAACTTTTTGCTTCAACTAATGGAGCAATTAGGAACATCTGCAAAACTCCAGCATATTTAAAGAGTGTCTGAGCCTGAGCCAAGTTCAACAGGCAGTCCATTTTCTGTTGGTTCAGGCCATATTCATTCCCCTCCTAGTCAAAACAAGCAGTAATAACTGGAATTAAAGATTGGTTTTTTCATGGACTGTGAGTGCTGATTGAAACTTTTTCCATGCCTTGTGCATATATATCCAGTCCCTTGAGCTCAGAATGTGAAGCCTTTCCATCCATGGAACACTAACAGGGCTCACAGCCCTACACAACAGCTTAAGGTGGTTTTATTATTTCTATCAACTTCACTTGAAACTGACCAGTTGCAAAAGTTATAACAGCGAATCAGAAACACAAATGTAACAAACACAAACCTAAACGTAGAAATTCAGGCCATAGGAACTCAGCAGGGCTAAAAATCTCTCAATTGTGCTGTAGGATGTGTTAGATTTTAATAAGCAAAGCATGGAAAATGTGTTGGTCTAATCTGAGACTCTAAGTGAGGACACACTCCAATTTATTCTTGAAAGGAGATAAATGGTTGTACCCTCCCCTACCCCCATACCTCTTTCCCAAGATTCATATACTTTCTGGGAAAGCAGATCTCCTCCACCTCTGTGTAAATAATCACAGAATCACGGAGGCTGGATTAGACCTTCAAGATCACCCAGTCCAACCATCAGCCCAGCACCACCATAATCATCCCTAAATCATTCTCCAAGTGTCACATCCAGACACATCTTGAACACTTCCAGAGAAAGTGACTCCAGCACCTCCCTGGAGAACTTACTCAAATAAGATGATGATTACATAAGATGGTGATTCAATAAGATTATGTCAACCAAAGCTGTTGATGAGAAAAACAAAACTTTATTTCAAAATGACACTTTTCAAGGTCATCATAAAAATGGGATAATTATGAAGTCACATTGTAAATATTTTTTAATGTCTGTACAGACTCAGAATACAAAAGCAGTTTATTTTTAAAAAAGTCAAGATCTCACCAATCTGAGGTGGTTTGTGCTATTAGGTCTTGGGCTACAAAAGAGACTGCAGGTGCAGTTATGAAATTCTCCATTTCCAGACTAAGCATAGCTCACATCACCCATCCCCAGCAGTTACTGAATAAAGATGTCTCTGGATTAGTATTTTCAGAAAACTGTTTTCTCTGTGAACCATGATCAACTGCATCTTGTAACATGACCACCCCCTAAGTTAATCCATTACTGGGAACCAAAATTATAAGATGCAGAGCAATAACTACCTGGGACACATAGTTCCATGGAAATTTGGGAAAATGCATCATTATTTCAGATGTTCTCAGTGGCCAGTCTGTCTCTGAGGTTAACTTAGTGGTGTCCCCACTGCCTTTCTTTTCCTGGCTGTCTGCTCCTGGAGTAATTTTGCACTTGTATGGTCCCAGTCACCTGTTGCATTAGCAGTTGTTTGTGTCAAATTAGATTGGGAATTCAAATCTGGGTGGCTCACAACATGGCCATAGAAACAAATGTGATGGCACAGAGGATTATGTGCTATCAGCCATAAGAACATTGCTTTCTGGCCTATATTTGTTGCTAAAATCTCTGTCATTGTCTTACAATGAAACTATCAATGTTTCTGGGCATTATCATATATTTAGGTTTATTGTCACATCTTTTTGTTTTTTTGATTATTCATACATTAATTTATATTAATTAATTCATAGAAAGAAGTATGTTAGCCAAAGCAATCCCATCTTTCATGAAATTTATTGCAGATCAATATTGCCACCCAACATTTGTAATTATTATTATCCTCCTGGGATGCTTTAATTTCTCTAGGTCATAAATGATGAAATTAATTCCTAAGGGAAATTTTCCACTACCTGAAAATTACCTACAACTGTGAAAGAAAAAAAAGGAAAAAAGCAGATGAAATTAATATCAAGCACCATGAGATAAATATTATACCAGATTCAGGGCTGGGGCTATGTAAATATTACTACAGTCCCAAAAGAAAGTTTTCCTAAAAGATCAGACCACAGTTACATTACCAGCAGCTTCAAGGGACAATAAACATCCCATAATGCACCTGCAACAAGTGTAAAATGTTTTAACAACACCTGTATGCAAATTGTTCATAGAAATAAACACATACTTTACACACAAGATATCTCAACAGGCAAGACTATAAAGATTCTGGTTTTGTTTCTCATTTATTCATAGAATCCCAATGTATCTGGTGTCAAGTTATGTGGTTAAGTAGAAATACCCATCCAATTGCTCAGGCATTCAAAAGTGGCAGCTTAGAAGTTAAACTGGGATTTTAACATTTTGTAAAATCAAAACTAATAGGACAGTTCAAAGCTCAGCACTTAAGAATTCTGAAAATTCTGGCAAAAAGCTTTCCAGAAGTAATGTTCAACTCACATTTTCAGAGACAGAAAAAGAAAAGAAAATCTGCATTACAAAGCATGCAACCAAGACAAAAAAAATTAACGTGAATAGTAAACTAGATAGCTATGAAATGATGGAGTATAAGTGGTCCTAACTACCAGTAAGTTTCCCAGAGTTCTCTTAAAACATTACATACGTGCTTGAACAGTGTGTCACCTTTTAACATTGACTTTCTTTTGTTGCTGTCACAGCTGGGCCTACAAGAGGAAAATCATCATCATTCACACGAGTTCCTAATAAAGAGCACGCTCCAAGCCACAAGTAAAATTCACTTGCTGTTATAGACAAGGTTAAAAAAACCCATCTAATCCAGTGTTACTAATATTATTCCCTTCCATTTAATTGAGAAAAGTCAGGACTTTACACTGCCATATCTATAGGTGGGTTCCTGACATGAGGGATAAAACTGATAAATGAGAATATTAGTGAGGTGAATATTTATAAACACATTCACATACATGTATGTATAAAAAACCATACTCCATAGATCTTTATTTTTTCTACTGACATGCCAAAGGAAAATTAAAAGCAAGCCTTGCATTACCTGTCAATACTTCCATATACTGACTGAAAAAAATGGAGTTACTTTTACAAATCTTAGCTCTGACAACAGTGGTATACATCTCTTAACATCAAATTTAACTTTAGATCTCTCTGGTATTTCACTGCTAAAATTGAGATTTTAAAGTTGAGCATTAAGTATTTGTAACTCCCAATGAGTTGTATTCAGTTTAATTTTCAAATTAAAACTCAGATTCCAGACTATCTGCTAAGGCAGGCCTATACCAATCATGTCTGTATTTTTCAAGTTTTTCTTTTATCCTGTTGATATCTCATATACAGCAGTAAATAAGTTAGAATAAATGCTTAACATTTTTATCTGAATGTCAAATATAACCAGGTAAAATTTATCATTTTGATGGTTATTGTGGCTAATATATCACTATATGGGGTAATCATAATGGCTAAATCACATATCTGATTGCATACATATAAAACAGCTTTGATTAACACTCAGAGATATCCACAGTACTCTGTAAAACAACCTTTTGTGTGAATAAAAGGAAAAAGTCCTACTCAGTTACATAAATTCATTTTATTTTACAATAAACAGTCTCTAGTCCTTTGCAGTGAAACAGTTGCATCTTTGAAGGCAAAAAAGCCCATATTCATCCAAAATGCATTCTAGAATTTAATATATGAAAAATAAATATCCCATTGAAACCTTTGATACAGTGGAATTAACATTTCTGCAAGGCACATGCACTATATAGACTACCATGTTAAAATAACACAATTTCATACACCAGTGGTAATGAGGATTCAATGCAAAAGGGATTATAAAGCCCTTGTCATTCTGTTTCACAGATGATGTTGCTACCTGGGAAGGCTTTAGAACTCGAATGTTTGCAGCCCAGCACAGGGATAATAGGACAGTGAATGCCCTACTGTACTTCCTAAAGCTCTTTTTATCTCCAGCAGTGTAGGGAGAAGCAGCTACTTCCATTCTTATTTGAGGAAAACATGAGGTGAGAACAGGGTCAAAACAAAACTGATACACCAGTAGAGAAAGAAAAGACATCTCTAACATGTTCCTCATCTTGCACATCCTTCAACATGGTCCACATGAATACAGTATATAGCAGAAAAACCCCATTGTTGAAGGAGAAAAGAAACATGGTTAATAGGCTTTCTCCTGGCCTTTTCCTGTTACTGTTGGAAGTGACATTTCTTTAAAAAACAAACAAACAAACCAATTTCTCAGCATGAAAATGCCAAGTGTAACTGAAAAACAAAATAGCTACCTGTCTCCACAACCACTTACCAAAACTGATTAATAACTGTTGCTTTTAAACTTTTGAACTTGCATACCTAACAGCGTTCTACAGATTAAATCTACAAGTCTATACAGAAAATTAACTATACACAATTTTATAAGTCTGATTCTTTAAAAAGCAGAGCTCTGTTGCACCAGAGATTACAATGTGTTGGGATCTGTAATAAAATACATTAATCAACACTTTTTGGTCTGGGATATACAGTACAACAAAACAAAGTGCATACAGATAGAAAATACTCAAAATCTGCACTGCTGTAAGCAAGACAAACTTTTCACAGTAAGTATTCTATATAATTTTTTCTGTTATTTTGTGTATGAGTGAATTTATCTATAATGTAAGCTTATATATACGTGAGTGCCCAAGTACATACTTATTCTAAACACTAGAGTGAGCATATGTGTGTTTAGACTCTTGAAAAAGGTTTTTATCTTTTCAGAATCTAACAAACTTTAAAATGGAATATAAGCCAATACTCTGCAAATGAAATATCCTTGTCTATTACAGCAGATGTTTTAATATGGGTATACAAATGTACTTTCTTGTGCAATATTGTTGAACAATTCCAAATTATTGTTTTATAAATTGCAAGACATTTTAATAGGAATTTCAAAAAAACTAAAGAAATACATACTTCCATAACATTGCCTCCTCTTAAATGCTGTACCAGGAATCACACTGCCATGGAACTCTGCCAAATGGAAAGATCAGGCCAACATGTGGAGGCACAGGAAAAGTAAAATATTCAAGTAATTTTATTGAACACCACTGTGATTTTTTGAAACATTATTCTTCGATTTACAGTGGAACAAACTGTCAATAGCACCACTCCATTAAAAAACTGCTTTATGTACAAATACCCAGGGCAAATTGCAGTTACCTTGGTAATTTGTTAGCATGTGGTTATTTCAAATAAAAATATTGCATAGATTTTATAATACTCTACTATTTGCATAGATTAAAAGATGAAGAATGGAAAGTGTTATGAGTGCATCCTGGTTACCATGGACACATTCCATTCTCAATGTTATTTGGAGGTGCAAGTGGTAAAGGAATTCACTACCACACTGCTTATTCCATAGGCATTTTCGTCATTAAAAAAGAGAGAAGAGGAAAGGATGAGCAAACCCAAATCTAAACAGCAGGAACCATACAAAGCTTCAGGTAAAAAGTAATTGCAATTTTTTAACCAATAAAACAAACATTTAAGTGAAAATTAGCAAAAAATAAACTATTTAGGAAGTATCTATTGTCAAAATGAATCTGAAGTGTAGATTACCAGAAGCATAGAACTCTTTACATTGTATGAGAAAATAATATTTGAAATTTGCCACATGGTGAGCCACCTTCCTCAGGATGTGGGTCTCACTCTTCCTTTACTCTCATTCAGAAGCTATAGAAGTAGGCAAGTCTCTCACGTCAGACTCATACTGTACACTGAGAAACCTCTGGGGGAGCTGAGACAGACAGTGTGAATTGTGAAACCCTGTACAAAGGCAAATATGAGAAATTTTCTCCTTCCCCAGTACACTTTATTAGGATTTCACACTTCTTCAGATTCAGCTTTTTGCTTTGCTTAAAACTAGTAACTCAAAATAGAGTTTCTCAGATTACAGGCTATATGGAGGTTAACTTTTCCCTTAAATTAATCTCCTTTAAATAGTTAAACATTCATTGGAGAAGGAAGGTGACTACAGAATCTAGAAAATAACACTGTTGAGATTCAGGAGATCTAGATTCAAACATTTTCCTCTGTCCCAGGTGAATGGCCTAAATCCCCAGTCTTTGCTTTTAGCCTTGGATTTGTTACTACAGTTCAAGATCTCATTCCACTGTACAGTGAAGGAGCGATTGTGTCTTCTAGAGAGAAAATGTCACATTCTCACTTAGTCTTAGAGACTTTATCTCTACTAAATCTCTTTACCCAGACTATTTTCTCACACATTATATTACTTCCCCATCATATTTAAAAAAAAACCAACAACATGTGCTTTGGTTGGGTTTTGTAGATTAAAGAAGACCAGAAAATTTTGATTTCAGAATTAGAGTATTCAAATGCTTCTGTCACTCATTTTATAATTTTATCTTTTTTTCTCTTGCACAGTGTTGTTGCATTTTTACTACAATTGCAAATTAATCTATTGGTTATAAAACAATTAACTTCCATGTGTTTTGGTTAAAAAATTGCCCATTTCATCCTCACTTAAATCTTTACAAAATAAAAGTGGAATAAATATTAACATTACTGAAATATCTTAAAGGAGATAACTATAAATTACACAGTTCTAAAATTTTTACTTATGAAAAGCACCCTCTCACCATAGTTTTTTCTACTTCTACTCTAACATAGTCGCATCTAATTGAGAAGCTGATACCATAGTAGAGGGGTTTTTTTACTTTATAGTGAAGTTTTTCACACAGTTGCATTTACATCCACACTGCAGCTTTGACTGCATAAGAAATAAAGGAAATTTTGAGTTGGACAACAGAAATCGTTAGGTTTAGACAAAGCTATGCTTATTCTGCAAGTGAATGAAGCTGAGGCTTCTAGGTCACTTTAAAAAATGCAAAACAGGTACCTTAAAATTTTACTAAATTTTCACCAAGAAGAGGCAAACATGTCTTGTGTCTAAACTGTGAAAGAGCTAGCACTGACAATGGACAGGTATTTGCAGAAGAACTAAAATAAAATGTTTCATAGCTTTAGAAGGGGCTGGAGTGAGGCTATCCTTAGGCAGGGACACTGACCCAGCTCAAGGCAATGCTATTTTGATCCCTGTGGGATAAGCTGCTGCAAAACAATAACACACATGGGCAATTGTTTCATGAGAGCCTACAATGGCATATTGTGATTAACTTAAAAGCAAGAATGCAGATCTTGTGCAACTGAAGAATCTGTTAAGTCTCCTTTTTTCCTTCCTGCCTCCAAGACCACTTAGACAGTTGGTAATGAAAATATATGACTGGCCAAAGCAGATTATTTTGAGAGTTCTGATTTGGTTAATATGCAAGAATGTGAACACTAGCAAATGCAGTCTGGAAGAAGGGACTATACTGGTTTCAGGACTGGTGCTGGTATGTTGCTCAAAATTGCTGGCAGGGTTTGACCTGAAAAAGAAAGTAAAATGGAGTATCAAGAGGTTGCAGTTAATGAATTCCTAATTTATTTGGGGTTCTCAGAAGTCTTTGAAGGACAGCGTTTTAGGAGTAAACACAAAAAATGACACATCTGGGTGCAATAGTGCAAGAGTCCACCAAACTGAAGACTCTGGTGCCATACACTGGTGCCATTCCACAATTTGGGGATGAACAATATGAAATCAAACAGTTACTACTTGCTGCCTGTTATGTCTGTGAAATCAGATGCTTTTAGTTCTTTTGGAAATTTATTAAGCCCTACCAAATTTAAGGCTTACAAGGTTCCTGCTTCATTTCACAACTGATACAAAACCTCAACATCTGCATTTGCTATAATATAGGAAATTATACCAATTACTATTTTGTCTGTACTGATAGGATTACATCTCTACAAGATAAAAGCTTACTTCTGATGTGCACTCCTGAGAAATAAAAGTAGGTTTATTTGGCATTTACTAGACATGGTTTGTGTTTCAGTCTTTCTCAGAGATGTCCACTTCATTATGCCAAAGAGTCTAAAGTGTAAAAGCTAATACCCAGCTGTGCTAAAGGAATTGTTCTTCAAGAAATAACCATACACATCATTGAGTAGAAATTCTGGACAACAATGTGTACCTGAAAGTTTGTACAGATTCTTCTCAGGACCACATTAGTCATCATGGAAACCCACATATTTCCCTTCCCTTATGTCTGCTTTGGTTTTGGAGAAAAAGAAGTTTTAATAGCAAGGAAAGCTAAAATAAGCTTTAGTTTGCTTTAGTTAGCAAACAAAAATATACCAGTGACTGTAGCAGAGTTCAGAGATAAAGATAGTGACACACAGAAAAAAGGTAACTTCCTGGTGTCAAGGCAAACTCTTTTGTGTGGTGCTTTTAACAAATATTTCAAGTGCATGAAGAGAAGAGAAATGTCTCAATTCTAAAATTTCACATATAGCAACTAAGAAGTTGATAATTTTTCCCTCACTTCACTCACGCTTGGAAACATCAACCCACTTAAACCAAGGGATTAGCTTTGCGTGTGTGTGTGCATGACTACTGAAGGCTCCCACTTAGAGCATCTGAAAAACGTTTTAGTAAAATTCAGGAGGAAGATATAATAAAAAGCTTGGAAATAATAATTGTCTTTTCCTTTGGGGAATGCAGCACTTATATTTGAGCACAAAATTTGTTGTCTTGCCATGGTCTCTTCACTTTCTTTCAGTTTCATACCAGGTTAATTCCTATTTTAGTATCTTTCTTCCATGGTTTTCCCAGAGCTTGTGGGTGGGAGAGAGAATAAATAAAAAGTGAAGAAAGTAAGGAAAAAAAAAAAGTAGGTAAAGCTGTTTATCACAGCTGCTTACAGCAAAGGTGCTTTGGAAGATAAGGTCTACCTTTGTCTAGAATATGCACACATATCAGAGAAACAATACAAGAGTGAGAGACAATGCAGAAGGGAGGGGATGTGCTGAAGGGAAAGCAAAACTATCAGAGGGAATAAAATATTACTCTAGAGGATCAGAGTCTTCACTTATGAGCATGATACTTGCTATTTATTAATGTGATTAAACAGGCAGACCTAGATCAGACCGCCACAAAGAGATTATTCTACTATTTAACAGAACAAAGCATGTAAGCTAAGTGCAAGACATAACACTCCTTTCTAGATGGATAATACACTGACAGGTTTAATTTAAAACCATTTCTTTAAGTTTTGTCCTCCTTAATTGAGTTTCAAGGTCTCCCTCTCACAATTTCAGGTCTAGTCAATGCTTTGATTTTTTTTAAATTTTTTTTTTTGTGTGTGTTTGAATTTGTTTCATCTTTATTAGAGTAAAAAACTCCAAACAACAGAACAGAGCAGTCAGACTTTTGCTATCTCTCTAAAATGTCCTGAAGTACAGCAGTGTTACAGCACAAAGTAATTTTTAGGGAATCTGCACCTCTTTTAGCAGGGTCTGTACATATAACTGGCAATCCTTTTTATTACAGATGAAGTCTTAGTTAAATCATCCCACTGCTCCCTTCTTGGATACTTCTTATCTTCCTGATTTGCACATATCTGCCACCCGTTTAATATCTGCTGAAAACTGTTTTCCTATATTCGTACGTGGGCAGCTCACTTTCAGCTCACTGACATCTCCTACTCTAAATTTTGAGGAACATCTATTGCACTGGCCCCTAAAATCTCACCACATTTTTAAAGAACAAACTAACACTATCAGTGTGTTTTTCAAAGTTCCCTTGCTGTCTATTTACAGCTTTAATTCCACCTCAAATCAGAAGACAGGAACACTAACGAATCTATCACATGGTGCAGGCATTTTCATATACTTGGCTCCTACGCATGACTCCAGTTTTTAGAAAAAGCTGTGTTAACAAGTGTGCCCTTTCTCTCCATCAGTTTTCAGCCCAGTACTACAGGCAGCATGTGCTACCTGTTGGTTGATTTTGTTTCCTGTTTCTTCAAACACTAGGATTTTTTTTCAGTTCAATTTTAACTACTCTTTTTGCATGAAACTTACACTGATTGCCTCTAGGTTTCAGTCTCATTATAAACTGCACAGGAGGAAACAACTGTACAACTCAGCTGTAGCACCAACTTAGCAAAAACTGAAATCTCTCATTATCATTTGCCATGATAATTTGATATGCACATGTATTAAAACATAGATTGCATTTTCTGTCACAAGTATCTGCTTGCTTTTTTGATGCTTTCCAGCTACACAGCTTCTCTTGCTTGCAATCCCCATCTGCTGTCATTCCTTTCACTCCATTGTTCACTGTCATCCTCTTATGTTATTTAGAACTCTGGCTTCAGACACTCTCCCAGGTTTCTGTGTCTACAGTATTATTTTGAGTTTTGCAACAAATGATTTCTATCATTTTACTGTGCACTAGTGTTCATTCTTCCAGTTCCCACCCTTCTCCAGATAATTTGTGTAATTCAGGCTTCAGCCAACAAATGACATGTACACTGGTTGTACCCAATTTTAATCTAATTTCGTGAACTCCATCCAAAAGTTGCAGGCACTTTTTCTTTGGTTTTATCTAGGCTTATTTCAGTTTAACAAAAACTGATTTAGTGTATACCAAATCAAAACCAAGCAAATCTGTAGAATAAAAATCCATAGAGCAGTTCAGACCACCAACTTTGTTTAAAAATTATTTCTAGGTTACACTGGTGCATCTTTGGATAAGACCTTTCATAGCCTAACTCACACTGAGATAAAAATTCGGAACTTTTTCTAGCTTTGCCTTCTACACTTCTTGCCTTCTTCTTTCCCTCGAACACTTTGCTGAGTGCATTTAATTACTTTTGATAAATGAAAAAAGTATAAATATATGGTATGCCTAGTCAAGTAAACATATCTGACAGTTCTTCATCATGAATGCTACTGTGTATATGGAAAATTAAATAATGTAAACAGTTCTTGGTTAATAAAGTGACAGAAAAAAGAAATAATTATTTTTCTAACTTGAAGCAGGAAAAAGGAAAACAAAACAGGCAAGAACACAAACTTACCTTTGGTAACATGAAAGTAGAATTACTCTTGAGGTATCCCAAGACAGAGAACAAGATTGATAAGGATTTACTACCTAAGTATAAAAATATAACTAAATCTTTCTTTGTTTCTAAAGAACAAGCACTGTCAATAAGGAACATGTGCACATGACTTGGTTACAGCAAGAAACGTTTACATTATTAAGCAGAAAGTAGTTGTGATTGCTTACCTTGAGAAACTATTCACTTCATGACCTGAAAATCATCCTTGTCAGGCAGGACTAGATCAAGTATGATACTTTTAAAGAAAGGCACAAATATTAAAACCATGCATAACAGTTAAAATGGGAGCTTAAACATTGCAATTCTGTGAGATCCTGCTGTCTGTATATTAAAGACTAGTTATAAGTAGAGAAAACCCAGCTAAGGCAAAAGTAGAAAATACATCTCTAGGCTACCAGTGATATAGTAAAACCAGATTAATGGCAAATTAACTATGATTACTTTATCATCTTTAACATACCTTAATTAAAACTGATATGAGAATATTACAATGCATCTTCAAATAACAGCTCAACCACTACTGAAAAAGGATTTTATAAGCCCACATGACAGCACTGCATTATCATAGGCTCACTAAGAACTCAACTTCACAAGTAATTATCACTCCATATAAGTTATATATCTAATTTCAAATCAATAAATGAATGTTTCACAGGGTTAAGCATTTAGTAATGTTTGTGGGGAAAAAACCCCAAAACAATCACCCTCCAAAAAGAGAATGGAGCCTTCTGGGAAGGTAAAACCCCACCACTTACATTGCTGTATGTAATGCCTTCTGTAGAGAAATCTTGTTCCGCTAATAATGAAAGCCCTGAAATTCCAGCATTGCCAGTGCAGCACATCACCAATTGCATTTCAGTTGTTAAAAGCCCAAATTTTCCTATGTCAGTTCTTGTGCTGTATTACATTTTCAGTATTGCAGCATGACCAAAGAATTCCCAAATCTTCCCCAAACCTTATGGATAAGATCTAGCAACTGCATGCACCCAGAGGTGGCACATCACAGAAGTGAGAGGTACCATTGGGCATCCAAACCATAACATGTCACAACACTGCTAAACTGACTTATTTTAGCTTTGGACTGGAACATCTAACAACAATATTCATGTTTTTGCAGTTCAGCATTATTTCCCTAGAGAAACTGTCTCCATTTTCTCTGAGCAGCTCTACTGTTTACTTTGATGTCTGAATTAGAGACAGCAAAAAAAAGCAAAGGTGATTTCCCTATGTATTTTAGGCTTAACGAACATTCTCCTGATAATAACTGATTAATACTGTGTGATAGCATTACCATGAAAATGTTTGATTCTTTTGGGAATACACCTTTTCAGCATAGCAGAGCATTTCCAGAGCTGGGACAAAATGGCTGCTGTCTCCTGGTCTCAGCAAACTATACTTGAAATATTTCTACTTTACAACAACAAGAATTTCCTATTTTATGCAGTTGAAGTCCTCCATACAAATAGCTCATAATAAAATATAATTTTTTAAACTCCCTCTTGAGAAATTTCTGTGGTCTTTTGATTTGCTTAGAGCACAAATTTCTGTTTGAAAAGTCAAAGAAGTGACTTGGATAGAATCTGGCTAGGTAGTAACTGGTATGGCATCCCTCAGGGTTCAAATGTAAATAAAATAGCAGAATTTTGAAAAAGGTTCATCTCCCACAGATATTTACTTAAAATAAGACTTATCTTTCAAAAAATTGTTTAGTGTAACATGAAATTAATTTCAGCTCAATTACTATTAGAACATCTGTTAATTTCCCCCCCCCCCCCATCCATCTGGCTTAAGCACTTCAAATGGCATCTGCTGTCAATCAAATAGGTTACATATCAAATGTCATCATAAAGACTTGAAAACAAGCCCAAGATATAATAGTTAACTGTATAATACCAAATGGAGGAGCTATCCTTGCAGGTTTAATAAATCATGAAGGTTCTCACAACTGAAAATCAGCCAGCCCACCACTACAAGGGTCATTTATTAATGTCTCCTAAAATGGAAATTTTATTAAAAATGATAAGTTGTTGGGGTGTTTGGTTTAATTTTTGGGTTATGTTGGTGGTGGTGTGGTGGTGATTTTTTGTTTGTTTGGGTTTTTGTAGTAGAGGACTTACAGAGATCATTTAGAGAAATGGGTTGTTTATTGAAAAAAGATTTTTTTTTAAAAAAAGGTTCTTTAAGATTTAAGTGCTATAGGTTCAGAATTTTTGCTTACAACTAAAAAAGCCGGAAAAAACCCTTTATTTTTAAAATTAAAACAACTAATTATAGGATCTTTTAAGCTAATATTATAGTACTCAGTATCAAAAATAATGTGCTGTGCTCAGAATATATTGATTTAATCAGAAACTGATTGAAGACAGAGAGGCAAACACTAAACAATAGGAGCAATGAGGGGTAAAGAACAAGAACATTCATGAGAACTGTTTGCCCAGTTACTTACACTGTTTGTTCACCTACATGTCCTGTGTATGTCTTTGAGAGAACCCAGTTGCTGATCTCTGGCCAAACACACCATTCTGCAGTTGCATATTTGACAGAGTCCTGGCTGTTACACGAGCAGATCATGTGTGGAATTTTGCACAGAACCACGGCAGCCCTGTGAATGTACCAAGCTGGTCTTTTGTGGGTAAGTAGCTGAACATTTTACTAACATGACAAAATCTTCTGATTAGTGTAGCATTCATTAAATGGTGACAGATGCTAGTATTAATTACATGTTGAGCAGATCATTTTCCCATTACATTTCTTTTGTTACCAGCCTCATCATTCCAGTTATCAGCCTGCCCTATAAGCAGATTAAGCACCAGACTTTTTTCTTTTTTGAGGGTGGGGGATGTGTGTCTATATTCCTGTTTGACCAGAATGAGTGACTGATCTTTCCTACACTACCTCACCATCTGGATTCCTCTCTTGGACTTTTCAAAACCTGTACTTATCATCTGTTAGACAATTTATAAGAAATGTTATTTTGGAAGGTTATTTGCATGGCTCTCTCAAGCCATCTTACATTAAATGTTGGAAGCCATAGGATTAATCACTTGCCTTGTACAAACAGATAATATCTATTGTGTTTTGTGATAAACATTGCCAAATTATAACTGGCATATAAAACATTAATTTGGCATTTCAAGATTGAAAAACATGTACAGTAAAAGGTATATGTGAAACAAGTTGGATCCCTCGTGTCAGTCTTGAACAAAAAGATTCCCATTCTATGTAATAGTACATGCACTCAAACAAAACAAAAACTATTCACCATTCTAATGAATACTAGAGGGATTCCTAGAACACATTTTATGGCCAAGAATGATTTTTTATTTATTATGTTTATTCTGACATGTATACTAACTTCTCCTTCATAACAACTCAGAGCAGTGCTGGAGAGGAAAAAAAGGAAACAGACAAACAAACAAAATTAAATTGAAAAGCGCAAATGGCAAAGTCATTTATCTGGAAATAAATTCTGCCATAAACCAAAAGGTTATAAATTGAAAGTTGACAGAGGAGAAAGACATTGGAATAATAACTAATTGAAGGATGATCAACAGTCATTAATGGGATTTTGGTAGAGAAAGTTAAATACAAACCTAAAATTTAAATCACCCAGGTTTTTTCAGAAGACATGGGGAAGTAACAATGCTTTTGCACATGGTGCTTATTAGGCTTATTATTATGAAGAACAAAATTATTAATGGGAATAAGTGCAATGAGAAAATGAGACTGACCAAGAAGCAGAAAGTCTGTTTCACAAGTGGAGACTGATAAAACAAAACAAGCCCTATCCAGAGTGCATATTTATTAAATATATACAATATATCTCATATACATATATATACATATATATATATATATACATATATATACACACACAGAGCATTGTTACCCGCACGAAAGATATCCAAACAAAATAAATGCAAATGAATTTATGTAACTGCACTTCTAACCATCAGAGAAGTGATGATCTGGAGCAGTTTTTATGTGTGAAGTAGCAGAGGAAAAAAGCTTCACTGCCTTTGAAACACATCAAATCCCATTTATGCTATGAAGATCTATTATGTAGCTGGATGAAACAGCAGGCACTGGGACTGGATGACCTGAAGTTGTCTCTTTCAGTCTTATATTTCTGCAGTGGAACTGGCAGATGCCCACACAGGGGAAATATGTGGAATAGTTTCTGTGCATTTGTAAAATTATGATTGCTGACTTAAAATAGCTACTTGAAAAAAATTATTTTCACTGATGGCTCAGAAGATCTCTCCTTCCACACAACCCAGCTGGGTGAATTGCATTCTGTGAATGCTCATTTATGCTACTAAGTTTCTTGCCCTAACACGCTCTTAAGATTTTCTGTATTTGTACAGGATTTCTGGTTCTGTGACAGTTTGACTTTATATTCAGCTGATAACTGGAAATCCTGGCCATGACCACAGGTCCACAAGCCTTGAAGCATTATAAGATATGCCCAGTAAATTTATAACTTCATCCTGGAGGAGCTGAATTTACTGCTTATGTAAAGCCCAAGTAGATTGTTCAAAGAAGGGCAACACTGGACAGTGTTATTATGGGAGCTTTCATGCAAATCCACTATGCAGCCACAAACTCCCCTTTTTGCTTTTAAAGAAAATAACAACAGACAGTGCTGAAACCACTCACTTCCAAGAAATGGGCTGTTCAAAGTAGCAGGTTTCAGCATTCATGTAACCCCGTGCTAAGCTGGAGGCTTAGACTGTGAGGCCTTTCAGGCAAAGACTGTTATTTATTAGGAAACTGCAAAACAGCTCAATGGGAACATGAGCCAACAGCGAGGCCTCTTCCATGCTAACCCAGGATGGCTAAATATATTTTACATGAGACACAACTTGGAACATCAGTGATGCACATACCTTCAACTGCTATTTTTGACACAGGTCTCTTTGCAGGAGATTCCATAGCCTGGAGAAAGGTTAACTAGCATCCAGAAGTTTTACATGTACAGAAGTTAAAACTGGAGACACTACTTACATGAAGGTGTTTTGAGGAGTAAGGAATTAAAATTTGAGTGAACTGGAAAGCTTTGCTGGAATCAGATGCATTAACTTCAGAAAATATAGTGATATATTCAAATGCATACATTCACTGCACAACACTTAAATGATCTTATTGCCATCAAATCAAAGCTGAATTTTTCAAACAGTCCAAACCAGTTATTTTTCAATGACACCAGCTTTCTGTTAATGCTTTGTACAATGAACATTTGCAGAATAATTTGAACTTACTTACACTGACAGTTATGAAGCGTTTTTTGCATGGTTTATGTTAACTGATTTTGGTTCGTTTTCAGGATATATTTGGGCAGCTGAAAACAAACCCAAGAATAGATACCTGAAGTGTGGGACAGGAAACAGATATGAGAACCAAAAACCTGAAGACAGTAATAATAATAAGAACCATCTTATTTTTATTATCCAAGTGCAAAAATGAATAGCAAAGACCTCACAATACTCAGCCACATTCCACAGACAAACAGAGCACTGGTAGGATTCCTATGGGGTCAGTGGGTCACTACAAAACTTCAGCTACTCAAAACCACATATTTCCCAATTATTGTGCAGCAGTTCTTCCCTGAAAGAATATATGTTCATTATTTTGGTTTACTTTATGAAGACAAATTGAAACTTCCTCTTAGTTTAAAAATATGTTGTGTTTTTTTTTGTTCTGGTGAGACATTTAAAGAACTTCCTCAGAAAAGTTTCTGAAACTTTACATTTTCTAAATCATTATGTCCAGCTTGAGACAAGTATTTGTGTTTGTCTCTCTAATAACTATAAGTAAATATAAGTAAAATATAAGTAAGTAATATATAAGTAAGTAAAATATAAATAAGCATATAGAAGTATAAATAAGTATATAGAAGTATAAGTAAGTAATTAAGTATAAATAAGTAAAATATAAGTAAATAAGTAAATATAAGTAAACTAAGTAAAAAATGTCTCAAAATGAAACAAAGATTATAGTATATTTGCATTTTTATTTCATAATCTTATAAACTCATAATCAGATTTGTTAAATTTCATTTGTTTACTGCCCAACATTTCTCATTGATGATTCTATTAGATTATTCTGAAAAATACTCATATTGCACATTTTGAAGGATATTTTAAAACAAAGGTTCAAAAAACTCTTCCAAGATATTTATCATTGCTTATTTCCCTGTTTGAAAAACCAGCTATCTACACTGGTGGAAGGCAGGACATGTAACATCTCCAGGTACAATGTGGAAAATGTACACGGCCTTTCCACTCCCAGATGTTAACTTCATGTCCTTGGAATGACATGTTATTGTTTACCCCTCCGCATTACGTCTGATTACCCCGAAAGTGCAGCTAAACTTTTCTTTAGAAGTAATACTTAAGGATTTGTCGTTTATTTGCGTTAAATGTCGTGCCACGTTTATTTGTGAGGCATTTCTGAGAGTAAACTTAGGGATGTGCATATACTACTTCGCAAGGCTTCTAACTCACATTTCTCTTTCCTCCTTTCCTCCGGTTCCTTATGCAGGGCCCCATCCCAGAGGCTGGGAAAGCCCAGGTAGAAGAAATCTCCCACATACCGAGGCTCCCCGTCTAGAGGCACTTTCGCCATGTCTGGAAATACCCTTTTGGTAGCCGGCCCTCACGCAGCCGGGCGTTCCCGGCCCTCAGGAGGCCAGGCCAGCGGCACTTACTGGTGGCGCCTCCCGGGTCGCTTCCTGGCGGCGTTAACGGAGCCCCTCGTCCTGCACCGGCACGGAGGGGTTCCTTCCCGGACGACAAGCCCTGGCTAAAGCCGGTGCCGCCTCAGGCTGCCGGTCGGTCTGCTTTCCTTCCTTCTTTCCTTCCTTCCAGGGCGGCGGAGAGAGCAGCGGCCCCGCGCGGCTCCGCCGCCGCCATTTTGGGACGCCGGCGGGCGGTCTCCATGGCAACCAGGAAGGGGCGGACATCGCGCGGGGTCACCGCTAGCCCGGCCCCCTCTTAAAGGAGCAGCCGCGGCGGCCCCGCGGTGCCGGGCAGGGTCTGACCCCCGCCGCCGGTGCCACCACCGACCCGCGCCCCGGCCGCCCCCTGGCCGCCCCGAGGGGGGACATTCCCGCGGACCCGAGGTGACGACCCCGGCGGAGGGATACCGACTACCGACCGCCGCCAGCGGCTCCGCCGAGCGCAGCGAGCGGGCCGCGCTCCGGGCCGCGGCGGGGGCTGCGCGGGGTGCGGCAGCCGGGGCAGGGGCCGCCCGCCGGCCCGGGGCGCGCGCGGGCCCCGGCGGGGCCCCGGCGCCAGGAGAAAGTAGTCCCGCGGCCTCCCCCTCGCGCCGCTGGAAGGGGTTCGGCGGCGGAGGCGGCGGACGAGGCGTCGCTCGGTGCTGCGGCTTCAGCTGATAATTGAAGGGAAGCGAGGCGGCTGCTGCCGGGAGGAGGGAGGCACGGAGCGTCTGCGGAGGCCGCACCGGGACAAACTAGGTACCCGGGGCCCCTCCGCTCGGTCGGGGGGCGCCGGGGAGGCGGGCGCGGGGCGGCGGGGCGCTCGCTGGGCCCCTCGGCGACTCCGGGCCGGGCCTGTTGTGTCATCCTGGCATTAGCCGAGCTGCCCTTCCTGGCGGCCCGGGGCAGGGGGAGGGGAGCGGCGCCATCCCGGAGCATTGTTGCGGATGGGGGTGGGGGGGCGAATGGGAGCTGGGAACGACGCGGCGCCGTGCTGGTGAGTGTATGGGGCGGCCCGGAGGGGTGGAATGGGGCCCTCGCCGTGCAGGGAAGGGGTGGAAACGGAGCTGACAAAATGGCCAGGCGATTCCCGAGCCCGCTGCAGGGATATCCCTCGCCCCCCCGCCCCGGGCAGGGGTGCCGGGGGCCACCTGGCCTCTCCCGGGCCGCCTGGCGGGGAGGGGGGCGGCAGCGCGGCCGCCCCTCGGCGGGCCCTATGTGGCTGCTGATACAAAAGGGCAGTGTCAGTGTTGACACTGCCGTGCCGATTTCGATGCCCTTCCCTGTCTTCCCTCCCCCACTCCGCTTGGCCCCCTTTTCCTTAGTGGTCCTTTCTTTCCGACCCCCCCCTTTTATTTTTTTGTTCCCCTCTAAAGAAGCTAGGAAATATCTTCAAGGAAAAAATAGCAATTTCTTTTTCTTTCCCTCCTGCCCAGCTCGGTAAAATGCTAAACAATCGGCCGACGTCCATATTTCACAAGCTTTTTTGGGGGGAGGAAGAAGGTGGGCAGAAAACGGAGGCGCCCGTGGGGTCGGAGTCACAAAGCTGGCTGCCCACGAAAGGGATTATTTTCGCAGCTAAATGTTTTCGAGCTGATGTTTTTCTTGTTTTCAGTCAAGAAGCAAGTTGCCTGGTCCTTGCGTTTGCTTGCATAATGCGTCGTACTTGGAGGCTGATCAAACGCTGGGTTCTGCCTTTCCTGCCTGGCTCTTCCTCCTTCCCTTCTCCCGGGGGGCTGGGTCGTGGCACAAGTTTGAGGGGGCTGGTGGCGCTGGGACCCCGGCTGCTGCCCCGGGGATCCGGGCAAGGGAAGGAACCGAGGCCGGGGCTCTCGCCAGACCTGCAGGCCTGTCTTCCTGTGTCCAACTTTTTTATTGTTCCCCCTTCCCCCTTCCGAGTGCTCGGGCTCTCCGGCAGGCGGGGGTTTGCTCGGCTCGGCAGTCCCAAAGTCTAGACGGGGAACCGGAAAATAATAGGGGAAAGAATGGAAAGTTATGTCAAGGGCTTTGGGGGAAAAACATCGACGTATCGAACAAAGGTCCTGCCTGTGTTGGAGAGAGAGGCCTGCATGTGAGGCCTGATTGTGTCGCATTTACACACGGGGAAGAAATGAGTGCTTGGTACTGGCCTAAATTTATTCTGTAAGTCTGGCATAGAACTTAGGAACGCTTTCAGAGAGTGTGTAGTTTGTTTTGGGAGTGTTTTTATTACGTGTAGCAATCCAGTAATAATTTTTATTTTAAATTCTTTTTTTCCTCTAGAAAGAGTTCAGGTTGTTTTCTTTTCTTCCTGCCTTCTTCAGCAGAAATAATACTGATTCAGAGCTTCTAACAGTGTAATGCAAAACTGAACTCGGACTAACTTCCACTGTTTTGTTGTGCGTAATATGAATTTTGAGCTTCCTGGTGCTTTAAAGGCTGACATAAAGAGGAATTGAGTAGTAACCAGCTGATAAATTTGAAGTACATGTATCATAATGAGAAAGAAGAGGATTTCTGAGCACTTAAATAAATTTTTCAAGATTTTCTTGTGGGAACTGACACTGTGGATATACTTTTGTAAGACTTTAAAAGCTAGCAAGCATTCCTGTGATTATTTCTGTTTATCTCTGGTGTAGTCTCTTCAGTTCTCCCTCTTCTGCTCGCAGAACTAGAGTTCTAATTGTACAGAGTTGGGGTTCTGGTTTGGGTTGGGGTGTTTTTTTTTAAATTTTAAATTTTTTTAAAAAAATTTTTTGGTATTTGATTTCTGAGGTTTCTGAGATTTATTAAGGTTTTTGTTAAGCTATAAGTTTTTAAGCAAGTTATATTTTATGTATGCAAAAATATCCGTGATGGACATGAAGGTGCTGGAAAAATAACTATATCTTTCTATTTTTTGGTAGCCTACTTAAATATCAACAAGAGTTAAATGTATTTATGAAAATACTTGTATTGCAGTTTTTGCAGCTGATATTTTAACAAAATATGTTTTATCTGAACTAAGAAATTTAAAACAGAGGCCTGGTGAACAAATTCTGAAAACTATGCCTAAAGTTTTTGGTAATATACATGTTTTTAACTTGTAGTTGTTTCTGTATTTCTAAAATGCAGCTGATTGTGAGCAGCTCAGTTCTTTTGATCTTAAATGCAAAGGTGTTTTTTAAGTTTTATTGTTTGGTGTGTCTTATTGTTGTGTAAGAAATAGAGGTAATCAGATTTTTTTTCCCTTTCTTAGGGTTTTTCTGAGAAAAATGAGTAGTAAACTTGAGCTAACAACCTTTAAGACTTCAATCTCCAGATGGTTGCATAGGTAGGAACTTAAACATGTCTTAGCTGTTAGTAGAAAGATAGTAGGTCATCCTCAGTGTGACATTACTGCTTATTAATATAGCAGATCTACTTCAGTAGGAGTGCCAACCTGTTGAGTAAGTGCTTATGAAAATGGAGTCTTTTGATGTCTTGCAAAAGTTTTTCAGGTCAAAGTGACCATTAGGGGAAATATTCTGCATCTTCCCAGTAAATAAATAATCAAAGCTGTCATTCCTAATCAGGAATCATGCACAAGTTTTTGTGGGTTTTTTAAAATTATTTTTAGTTTTCCTTTTTGTGTTGTACTTTGACTGTCTTTAAACGCAGAATGTAGATATGACAGGAAAAAACTGTAATGAAAACTTTTTCTTATAAAATCATTCCTAAATTTGAGGCCTAAAGCTATAGGTGACAACAACACTATTCCTTCTGCAGCAGCATAGCAAAAATAGGATGATTTGTCTTTAATGCCACCAGTGGAGACACGATCAATTTCCATGTGGATCCTTACATCACTGATTACTACAGTTACTTACCTGCAGCAGTCCAGAAGCATAACCTGACTAAATTCCTTTTGTTTCTAAGTGATGAAGCTGAAGCAGGAGTAGGAAAGTTAGTAAGTAAACTACATGTTTGTACCTAATTTGCAGCTAAATGAATTTCACAGCTATCTATGTTAATCTCGTAGTTGTAGGCCCTGCTATGTGCTATGTTTTCTAATAAACTACTTGGTAAGCATCATGTAGAACACTTTTGGTCATGGATCTGTCTTTTGTCACACTGAGGCTAAATTTTTGTGACAAAGTATAATTAAATACCGAAGTTGTACAACATGATTAACTAGAGCTTTGGCAAAAACTTAACCCAGGATGTGTCTGGGATCTCCTGTTGGCCTGTTGGGTGATCAGTGTCCTGTTCATCACCTGTCAAACTCGTAACACTCCGCGTAAAGCGCTTTGTTGACTCTGTTACACTCTTTTCATCAAGGTGTCACTGCCCCATTCAGTAGTGACTGAAGGTGGATTTTTTTTTTTTTTTGATAGAGTAACATGTTAATTTTGGGTGAGTATGCTTAGTTTTCTGAAGAAGTAATATTTTAAATGTGCTCTTAATATTTTAATCACTACATAGTATCACAACAGATTTATGGTAGTATATGAAGCAACTTCTTGCTGAGTGTTTCCATAGATCAGTTTTAACGTAGGACATGAAGTTGGTAATTGCAAAAAAGTCATATTAACTTTTTTTCCTACTGATGTATTTTTTTTTCAATTTATATGAAATAAAGTGCTTCTCAAAGAGCAAAACTATTTTCAGAGTTCTCAGTGATAAGCAGTAATGACAAAAATGCTTATATGTAGCCACTTGTCTCAGGATCTCTTTTTTTAATAAAATAATTGCTGAATTCATGTTTTAAAGTTATCTTCTGCAAACAAAGAAATTTTAGGTACCTATCAAATGTACAGTGTCTGAGGAGGACAGGGCTAAGTCAACTGGCTTCTCCTGCCTGCTTTCAGATTCCAGCAATGGTTGCTTTAGTATGAAGTTGAGTTTGAGGAGCAATTGTTCTCCTAATCCTGCCATCAAGTTGGTAGAGTCCAACTGTGTAAATATGCATATTCTCCTTCAGTTCTGTCTGGCAGCCAGGGTTCAAGCACACAGAACCAGTCTCTTTCCTTGTCTGTGATGATGCTTGTCTTGCAAGGTACTGAGTGTTGCCAGTCTAACTTGACTCAGGAAGGTACTTGGTACAAATGTGGCAGCAAACTGCCCTGAGAGCAGTAGATGGTCAACTCTGTAGGGAAAAATGGAAATATTGTTTTCATATAGGAGAAATGGAAAATTTAGGTGTATTATCAAAAAAGTTAATAATGATAGTTTAATATTGGACTTCAATATTAAAGATGCATGAGAAATACTAGCAATGATGTTCAAGCCATGGTTGCCCTCAATTGCTCCAGAAGAGCCTCTCTTGTAAGGACTCATACAGGCCTGTTAGGAAACCTCAGGAAGTTACTTGGCCCTTCTCACGTTTGACTTCTTATACCCTTGAGTAGTTTTTAACTGGTTACAGCCTGCTAAAAAGGGGTCCATTTTCTTCAGTGATAACAAAGGAGAAAAATGCTCAAACCTTACAAACATACGAAGGTATTCTTGGAGAAGAAACTCGAATGATTCTATCAGTGTGTAGTAATACTCTGGACTGGAGGGGGAAAAAATCCCATTTTCTTGAGTGTTTTCTATATGATTTGCTTTGATGGTGTCCACAAGAAAGTGCACATGCTGAACTGCAAAGATCTGACCTTCATGAAAGGTATGAAAGGGTCTGAGTCATCTTCTGGAATGTGAACCTTGAGTTGTAGGGAGCAATTTGGTGTTTGAAATTGGAAGCTGAAGTCCCTGCTACTTTTTGAATAAGATGGCTTTTTTAAGATCTGAAAGGCAAGGTATATTTCACGTTTGTTCTGCTTTCAGAGCAACTTGTTGCTGACAACTTGTGTTGTGTTTCATGAAGTCCAAATAATTAAACTTAATGTAAAGAAGGGCACATAGTTGCTAGACTTTTGTAAAGCTGGAAATAAAAGAATACAAATATGTTCTTTGTTTTCTGAGGTATGTATGTGTTTTTGGGAACAAAAGTGTTAAACTTTCAGGAGGCTGTCAAGCCCTGAGATGGGCATTCGAGTTAATACTGACAGTGTGCACCTGTGTCAGTTTTGTGGCTGGCTGTTTGAAGCATGGTTAATACCAGTTTTTGTTAATGCAGAGCAGTAGCTAAGTTTTTACCTTGATTTTCAGGTGTAGCTTTTAATAGTAAAACTATTAGGAAAAATAGGTGTGTGACAAACTCATGCCCCTAGGTAACTAGGTGTAGATTTAGCTGTGTTTTCTTTTCTGTTCTCCCTCATTTTTCTCCTTTTCTGTCTTACTTTGAGCTTGTGATAGTTTGTCTTAGCAGCTCTGGGCAGGAGAAATGATCTTGCTGTGCGTGGGCTTTTACGTGCTTGAAGTCTGTTCTGTACCTCTGCTCTAGTCCAGGACTGCTTAGATGTAAAAGTACAGGTAAATAAACGTGGAAATAAAAAAATGCACTCTTGTATAGTATCTTCTGAGTTGAAAACATTGAGTTTTTCTAGGATCAGGAGCAACATAAATAAGTTGAGGCACCTAAAAAGAAAAGATGGAAACAATGCGTAGTAATGCTAGTCAGGGAGGACTCCAGTATCCCCCATGCCTGCCCTCCTCCCCCTTCCCTCCAGCCCTAAAGAAAAGGAAAAACACACACCTGCATCCCACCCACTCATCAAGGGACTTGAATTACATGTCCTTGATACTGGTATAATGATTAGTTGCTTACTTTACCTCCTGCAGTTAGCGAGGAGAAGCTCTCTTTATGTTATATATGCCTTTGTGGAATATGTGGTAGATGAGTGTTTTTGGACAAGGTAATAGTGTAAGATGTGGTTAATGTCAGGGCTAGAGGATGGCATCTTATCCAAGTTAATAATGTTCTGTGTCTTCTAATTGTCAAATCCCTTATGTAATTAGCTTATTCAGTGTAGGGAGTGTCCTGTCCTGGAAGGTGTGTGCAGTGTAACTGAATCTTCTGATCACAGGTGAGATGTGGCTGTGCATTTAAAGAGGACAAATGGAGAAAGTAACTGAGGGCGCATGTTAATAGGCTGTGCGCTGAATTTAAACTTGGAACTCTGCCTTCCTTAGAGAGTGAGTGTTTTCTTCCTCTTTATTTTGGGGATACACTTTATTTATAATCAACTGACTGACTGCAAACTGTAATTTCTCCTTAAAACCTCACTTGTCTTGAGCTTTGCAGTTGTTTCAGGTGTGATGGCCCATTGTACAGGGGTGAGGGGAAGGTAGGAAATCACTCAGCTGAACAAGGACAGCAGACAGTCATAAGCTGTGTCAATAAGCCTGAGAGAACAGCACCTGAGAAGCAGCTACATAGCTAGGTAGGTACATATGAGATCTTTAAGTTAAACAGCTGGAGAAAACACAATTTCAGCTGAATCTCATTTAATGAAGGGGATGGAAGCTGCATAACTTCGACAAACTTTAGGCCACAAATTCAAGTGTTGCAGTTTATACTTTAAAGATGTGCTGCAGTCTATTCTACAGTGTTTTTCAAGTTCATATGATGATAATGGATGCTGCCATATCTTACTTTGGTAATATTCTGCCTTTTATATTTAGCAGATCATAGTTTACAATAAAAGACTGTTAATAAAAATTAAGATTTGGATTATACCATAAAATTATGGAGTAAAGAAGTTAGTTTCACTCCCTTACTCAGTTACAAGAAGCTTGGCAGAAGAAAGATACGTTCCTTTGCCAGAAGTAAGATAGGAAATACGTGTTTGTCAAACTTCCTCCATGGCAGTTTTTAAATTGATATAGTTCTGCTGTATATTTGTAGACTTGCAAATGAACATAGCCATGCTGGATACCTGACTCTTGACAGCCCCTCAGAACTTTGATCAGCACTTTGTAACTAGAATTGGAAGAAGTTTGTTAAGGGAAATGCCATTGCACACCTCAGTCTGCACATTTAAATGCTCCATGGAGTGGGTAGAGAGTGAGCTCTCTTCAGATTAGCTGTGAAGAGGAAATGTGAAATTTAGGATGTGAAGGAATGGTTCCTTAAATGCCTGTGGTTAATGTTGACATATTTGAGCACTATGGCCATACTTTTTTTTAATAGTTCAAAGGTTCTTGATGTATTATCCAAATCAAACCAGAGTTGGAACAGAATGAGCCCTGAAAATTCCAACTTTATTGTGCTTTATGGAGAAGAACTCAAGTAAGCTAGAACCTGAGAACTTTATAATTAAAAACGGGGGATAAATAGGAATGTAGTGATGAGTTAATTTTTGGGACTACACTTAAACTAAATGTAAAGTTGCCTGTGAGACTCCACTGCAATGACAGGCCAAGTAATCTCAATCTGTCACTTTCAAACTACAATGCAGTGACCATACTTGTTGCTATGCTTCATGGCTTCCGGAGGTTGCCTGGAGTAAAGTGTATTCCCTGCTTTTCCTCTGTCACAGACTTGGCCAAAAGCTGTTAAAACTCTTCTTGTAGTTTAAATAAAGTAGATTCCTATTAAGTAACCAGTCAATGGATAAACAATTTTATCATCTGTTTTTCAAAACTTCTTCGTTAGTTTATTTTATTCAGATGAAATCTTGGGTTTATATCAGATTGATATCTCACACTTGAATGAAAACTGATTCTTGCTGGTAGTACTTGTATTGTTATCAGGAACACTCCCTCAACCTGTTCTCAGCAGTCTGCCTGTGCTAAACTAGTGTTGCTTCTGTTTGTGGTATCTGTTCATTGGTTTCACATCTACCTTGCTATTACTGGAAACCCTATTAGGACTCATCTGTCCTATTATTTTAATTAACTAATTTTAATTGAAATAATTTAAATCCTATTTTAGTGGTGTTTGAGCATCTTAAAAACTTTTATCACAAGTAAGACCTGTAGATTGCTCTGCATTTCCAAATTGTGTAGTGTGTTTTAATTTAAAAACTGTTCCCCTTCAGCAAAGAAATGGTTTCTTCCTTAGACTCCCAGATTTGCAATATTGTTTCTCTTCAGCAAGATGATGTCAGGCTACTTGGAAAGTCAGCTCAGTAAGATGGCAAATCAAAACCAGATAACAGGTGATAGTGCTAATTGATCTAACAGCAGAGTTCAATTGGTATTTTGACTCTGTTGTGTAACCCACTCTGAAACATCATTTGAGTTGAATGTTAGCAACTCAGTTACAATATTTCTCAGCACTTTCATAGGACTCCTATGTTTTTTGTCTGCTAGTTCTACATGGAGCTCTTTCCACAAATGGAATAACTGGTTTGGTTTTTGGAATATATTAACTTTGGCAAGTTTCCTCCCCCCCTCCCCCCCCCCTCCATGTGGCAGATATCAAACATGAACATATGGGCACAGAGTGACACAGCAGTAGAAGGATCAAGCTGGATAAACAACCTCTGCACAGACTAACCCTATCCAAAAGTGTGGTGTATGGTTTGTGGTTTTTTATTTTTAAATCCTAGAACTTGCTGCTTACTGCAATAACTTGCTTTGTGGAGGGCTGTCTTCTGCCTCCCCTCTTCTTTCCCAGGAGAAGGTGTGGGGACAAGTTTTCTCTCTTCAGTCATAACAGAGCTTCAGTGGTAGGTACAATGGGACAAGAAAGACAGGAAAAGCTTCTCAAATTGTAGATAATAGAGGTGTTGGCTTCTTTGCAGTGTCTTCTCTAACTTCTTACACATTCTGAGAAAGAGGATGCCTGTTATTATAGCAAGAATGGTGTTCTAGTTACTTCCTTAGCCAAAAGGTCCAAAGGGGGGTACTAGCGTTTTGTAGGTACTGAGCCTTGAAAGAGATTTTTATACCTGAGCACATGAGCATCTCCTCTCTCTGGTGGGCATAGTAGGACAACAGAACTCAGTAGTTGTCTGTAAGGACAATGTCATACTTGCCTTTTTAATTCTTTAGTCCTCCTGGGATATTCTTTCAGCATGTCATGTCTCAAAATTTAGGATCATCTAGTTTCCAGCCTGAAAGTTTCTCTTAACTGTTTGCCTGCTAACTGTGTTAATACTATCCTCTCTTTATTTTCTTCTGTTGATGTTTTAGTATTAGCACTTACTGAAAGTATTTACAACCTTGTTGCCAGGCTAAATAATACAGGTTTTATTAGTTAACTTCTTTAAGATCACCCTTCTGGTTTTTGGCTGGAATTGATGTCTCTTGACAAAGGCCCACTGTGATGGGGTAGAGTATTTCAGATAAGCACAGAGAATTCTCAGTTTCTTGGTAATGGTGCATACACCTAAGCATTGGTTCCTCTTCCACACCTCCTCTCCCATTCCCCTCCTGCATCACTCTGGGAGGAACTGGAACATGCTGTGACAGGGTTTGGCTTACAGAAAATGCTTTTTGGGTTCAGTACTGAAGTACAGCATCTCCATATTGAGTGGTAATATTGTACTTCATAGCATTGCAAGTGTCTCTTTAAAATCATTTACTGTTCCATATTTGGTTATATCCTTACTATTTTGGGAGAGGGACAGAGGAGAGAAAAGGGGACTTGCAAGTTTTGATAATTTTGGAAAAAGGGGAGTTTTAAGGGAAGAGCTCTGTGTTTAGATAACCATATCACCTGTGTAGTTATTTGTAAATAAGCAAGGCTATAATAATAACAAAGCTTTCATCTTAATTCATACTTTTCTTCTATGGGTAATAGTCTTCTGTCATTACAAACACTTTCTGTTTAATTTGTGCAATGATGCAATCTGTTTGGATGCTACTTAAAAGCAATCTAAATGGTCTTGGGTTTAACAAAACAGAAATAAAATATGAATGACCTCTCTTCTGTGAGCCAGGAAACAGTAACAGGTGTCCAGAGTTCTGCTGTCAGAAACCAAAATCTTTTGCTTCTGGAGTCTGTTGATGTTCTCTCATTACTGAAGTAAGATTTCAAGATTTAATAGCATTACAAGTTGAACATTATTGCCTGCCTTCAAGTGTTAAAAATGTTTAAGCACTCACAGCCTACAGAGACACTATTTTCCAGTTGTTTTTCAAAACCTTGGGCCTTTGTGCATTCAGAGTAACTGAATATTTTAAGTCTACTATATCTGAATGGTAGAATATTCTTACTTGAGTGTGTTTACTGTAACACAGCTTTGAAGCCTACCAGGTGGCAGCTGTGGTCCTCATCAGAGAACGTTTTGCTAAACTTTGAAACTTTGGTTCAATGAGAATGTCTATCTGCATAAATTCATGGAGTAAACAAATATAATGTCACAGCACTACTGACATAGGGAAGGAAGGTAGGTTGTCCTGTGTAAAGTACTTGAAAAAAATAGACTTTGTCTCTCAGCAAAGGAGAAGGCCTATTCTAGAAGTACAGTCAGCACTGAGGGTGTCTCTTTAAATAGTAATTTATTTTTTTAAAGCAAAGAGACAATTCTTCCTTACTGTGTTTTTTGTACTGCTTTAGGCTGGAGGACTTAAAATACCTGATTTTTGTGTAAAATACCTAGTTGCCAGCCAAAGGCTAACCTGAGGGGAAAAAGTGAAGTGCAGAAGTATGTACAAGTGTTCAGTTTTCATACTACTGATTTTAGCTGTGTTGTCATAAATGTTACATCTGTACCAGGAGAGATGGTTTTCAGGCATTATAAAGATGTTAACCTGCCATATACCTGTCATATACCAGGCATTCTAAAGATGTTAACCTGCCATGCCTGAGCCTTGAATAACTGAGTCAAGGAATTCAAAAACTCAGTTTTGTGCCCATGGATTCAGGAATGCTGCTCAGAGATCACTGGGTGTGACAAGTAGAGGAGATGCAAGCTACTGTATTTCCTCAAATTTTCACCTAACCCTCTGAGACACTGCTGAGCTGGGGCTTGTGAACCCCTATCCTTGCTTTATGTAGATGACCTGCCCGGTTAAAAAGCCTACTTGATAAGGAGTTGGGCTTTCTGTTGACAACATCAAATGCAGGATGTGACTAGTGCAAGCCCAGACCTGTGGCAGCTAGAAGCAGCAGCTCAGCCTGTGGCAGAATATAGTGATTTAAATGGCTAAGTTTAGCTTAGATGCATCCAAAAGCAAGGTAGTTTGTTACTACTTAATAGTATTCCAGGTTATGACAACAAATTAGAAATTCATTTATTCTTGGGGTGTGTTTGCTCTATTTTTGGAAAGGTTGGTGGCCCAGCTTTGAAGTGGGAATAACTTGAAAATACAAATTTGTGACTGGCTATCATTTAAACTGTTTTGTTCTTTGTACTTCAATAGACTGGAGTAATGTTTGTGGTGGGAGAATAGAGGAGAAGCTGATGTAATTTCAAGTTGCTTCATCAGGATTTGAAAAGTCTAACTTGTGACAACTGGTGATAGATCAAAATGTCAGGTTTTAAATTGTCTATGTCAACTTGTACAGATGCAATCTATATTTTTGACCAATTCCTTAAGTTTAATGTGCTGAATTTTAACACGAAAATGGTCTGCACTGGCATAATAGTGAAGCTTATGATTGTACTCTATCCCCATACCCTCTGAGGTGTGTGCAACTTCGGATAAATACGTGTAATAGTTGGAAATTACCTTCTGTATAGTACACAAGACTTCCATGTAGGTTTGGATTAGAGCAACCAACTTGACTTCCTATTTTATCTGGGTGACCATACTCACTAGGATGTCTTCCAAGAAATGTAGTTGGGATTTTTAACTTCCATCAGTACTTGGTATTCTTTGGGAGATATAATGGAGCTCACCTGAGCAACTGCATAGTGCAGACTCACAGCTCTAATGCCCTCAAGTCTGGCCTGTTTGTTTTCTCTCCTTAGTCTGTGCTGTAACTTCAGTAGTGAGTTAAATATTGTATGAAGAGTATAAGGAAGTGTAATCACCACTAAGCTTAGAATTAATGGAGTTACAAAAAAACCCAAAAAACAAGTAGGTGTTTGGCTCAGAACGTCTGTTGTACTTGAATATGTGCAGAATATTTATGCTGTCATTTTAATTTAAAAAGTATCCATTATAAAACTCAGACTATGATGCCACATCTGAAATGTTTTCTTTAAAAATGAAAAAGCACTTCTGAAACTTTCAGGCTCTTATCATGCAACTGTTTAATATAATAAACACTACCATGTTAGTAATATGCTAGTGGTCTATTCTGCCCTTGATGTAGGAAAAAATGACTCTAGAATTCTGTTGTGAAAATTCAATGTTAGGTGCTTTATATCCTCCGCTTTTTACCAAAATAGACATTTAATAGGAAATAGTTTCAATTAGTTTTTCATAGATAACTGCATGTTTGGAGAGCTGTGTTTTCATCAGCTTTCAATTATGTGGAAGAAGTTTGTGTTGGACAGATCAGGCTATTTCCAAATAGCAGTGTACATGATGTCTGTGTCCCAAAACTGGTCTGTCAGGGGAGCCTTTAAATAAAAGTAAACATAGAGATAAATTTTGAAAAGTATAGAATAAAGACCCAAAGTCCGTGCAATAATTTGGCATCTTTTGTAGCTGATAGGGGTTGAGGTGCTCTCCTTAGCACCTCATCCCAGTAGTTGATGGGAGACAAGATGTATTTCCAAGACTTTACATTGGGAAATGAAGATGTTAAAGATCTTAGGATTACTAGAATGCTTTTTTGCTCATTAATCATATGGGGGATGGGGATGTGCATGCTCCCGAGTGTCTTTGGTTTGCAAAACAGATTGAAGAGTAAGAGGCTGCAGCCTTTAGGAAATAGGTGTATTTTACCTGTCATATGTAAGATACTGTGCTGAGGGGAGGGAAGAAACTGGGCACACTCTTCTGCTGGGCAGAGGGGAAGGAAGAAACTGGCTCACTTCCAGATATTTTCTGTCTTTCTTTACAAGCCTATCTACTTCATATTCTTTCTTTTATCTTTCCCTGAAGCCACTCCATTCCCTGTATGTTTTTTACTAAAGTGTTGTGAAGAGTTATTTTATCTTGCACCATGATAAAGCTGCCCTCTCCAGTTAAATACCCTTTTGTTTGTCTTCCTTACTAGTGCATTTTATCAAATGGCTTATAAGAGGATGAGAGGAAGGAGGATGATGTGGAGTAGTTTTGCAGTGTCTTATGGGTATTCTTTAAAGAAAAAAAACCCAAACCATGAAAACAAACCAGAAACACAAAAGATCTTGCATGGGAGTTGAGTGAACTCTGCCTCCAGTTCTGGGTCATATTACCAGTATGGGGTTATTTTCATGCGTACAAAAATGTATTTTAGGAGTGGAGCAAGATGGATGCGTTGCTTTGCTTATATCATTGATGTATGCACAAAGCACTGGGGAGAAACGCTGTCTTCTTTTCCTCTCTTCCTCACCCAATTCTTTTTCAGTCCTAGACGAGACCAAAAGTAATGTGTTGTTTTGCAGGGCAGTAGGTTCTAGGTTTTGCTCATAAAGCATAGTTAATCATTAGTTTTGGATGAAAGGTCACCAGCATAGAAGACAACCCTTTGAGTGTTCTGATCAGGTCACAGAGCAAATTGCAAGAGCAAAGGCTTATCAAACCAGCTATTGTAATATCTTCTTAAATAATTTTGATCAAGCTATAGAAAACTTACAGCTCTGCTTGTTCTTTTATGAGTGTCTCAGGATGGTGAAGAGATTTTTCTTCTATTATGTGTTCTGTATTCATCAGAAGTTAACAAAATGCCTTGAACAGATTTAGGCAGTACCTATTGGAACATTTTGTTGTCAGAAAGTAAGGAGCCTTTCTTCCAGCCCTGAAGTGATTGACTATTGACAGGAAATTCAGACTTTGACAAACCTGGCTATGCCAGGACCCTAGGAAAAACACCTCATTAGTGTTAACTTCTTAGTCTTGTGAACTGTAACGTATGGGCATAGTTACAGTTGTTCTTGTTCAAGGCAAGTGTGTGGGTAGCCTGGGAAAGATGAAGTAAAAATCATTGGTGAGGTAAAGCAGAAAAATGTCCTAGTGGTACTTGCACATAAGGGAAGGAGGAGAGGAATTTGTAGCGGACTTTTTTAATGTGTATTTGGTGAAGTTGAATTCTTGTCTAGCTTAAAACTAAGACTAAATCTAGCATCCTGCTAAAAAGCACTTGAGAGCTCTAATATTAGTTTTGCTCAAGGTCAGCATCATGTACAGTGCTGTGTTACCACAGCATTCTCTTGTTTTATTTGTGGAGCACTGAGAAGGTGTAAATGTGCAGAGTGTAGTAGACACTTGTCAAAAAAGCGTGCCATAAATTTGTTAATTTCCTTTATAAAGCTCTGGCTTCTGACAACTTTTTCCATGACTGTAAAAGAGTGAACCTTCCTTAAATACAATTGTGGGACATATATTGTATATTGTTACCTGTATTTAACATGAAAGAATAGCTCTGAACACTGTAAAGTCATCAACTTACAATTCATAGGATCAGTTTAAAGACAGCTTAATCCTTAGTGTTAACAGGTGTTTCTTGGGTTGTGACTTTGTTTTGCTCAGCTTTACACAGAACTTCTTCTGTTTATACAGATACTTGGTTGGCAGTTTGCTTCATGATTTCATACAAGGTAAATGTCTTTAATTGTGCCTGTGTCAGTAATATGGTATGTGTATTGGAGCTTGCTCCTAATTACATCACTCTAAGATAAAATGTAAATGTATAAATTTTTCTGTGGTTGACAGAATATGTCTCTGGCACACAATTCCAAGAAGCTGCTGGTTCCAAGCACTGCCCAGTTTAGAAAATTTAAATGTGTTTTAATCCCTTTGTTTGTTGTTACAGTGTTCCTGTGATAGCAAAAGATCCATATGCAGATCCAGTGCTGAGGAAGCCGGAAACTTAACCTGTTTAATTGGATTTCTTCCTCAATGACTGCAATTAAACCATTTCCCAGCTTGTGTCATGTGGCGTAGGGCTCTTGCTATGCATTAGGCCTATTGCCTTTTCTGTGTAGCATTTGGATGAAGGCTCTGTTCAGGGGAACAACATAACCTGCTTGAGCCAGTGTGGGAAGGGAAGCCTCAGTGGGCATTAGTCTGAATCAGTGCTAGACATCAGTGATTAGAAAAACAACACGAAAACTCCTGAAATCCTCCTGATTTCTCCCAAACTTGTCTAAATTATATTTTGAAGATGAAAAAATCTGAGGACCCATTCTAGGTGAGTAGAAGATAGATGAGTACCTCCTATGTGGCCTTGGAAGCATAAGTTATTTTTTGAAATTTTTGTTTTTAGCTTTGTAGTTTTCCTCTTTAAAGGCACACTGCTATTACTGAACAAATTTGTAGGCTGCTTTAGAGCTGAAGCAGAGTGTTATGAAAATGAGGATCCAGTCTTCTGCTTCTTTACCTTGTTTTTATAGTACACTTAGACTTGTGGTACTTTTTTAATCCACATCTACAAGTCAACTGGTTTTTGTGTTTCTTTTTCCAGCAGTAATTGCTTTGACATCTAGTCTCTGAATTTCTTCAGTCCAGTGGCTGATTAAAGTTCTTGGCTTGTTGTTGTTGGTTTTGTTTCTTTTTGTTTTTGTCTGTACCCTTCTAGTTGTTTAGGAGATTGCAGAGATCATCTTGTGTTAATTCATCTTGTGTTAATTTAGACTTTGGGTGACCAAACCATGTTTTACTAGTTACTGAGCTCACTAGGTCTCTCAGTAATTTAAGACAGCTTGGAAAAAGTTGGTGAGGAATTTGGCAGGTCTCAGAAAACCTTCCATGCTGCAACTTGGGACAGGTATTGTCTAACAGGCTCTGCAGGTAGGACATGGCTGTGCACCATATCAGTATTTGTCTTGTGCTCTTGCACTTGGTTTTGCTTAAGGGCTGTATGTGCCAGATGCAGGTGAATGGCAAACTGCAAATGAGGCACCATCTGGTCTATGGCATTAGAATAGGGAATAGGCTTGGTGTGTGAGCAGTAGGTTCTGCATTCAGACTCAGTGTTGTGAGTAAATCCAGCTATGCAGCTCAAAGGCAGCTGGGCATTAAGCATTGGTGGTGATGGTTTTGAGTACTTCTTGGGTTACTTGCAAGAAAGTACTGAAATAAGCTACTAAATTGCAATTTGTATAAAACACACAGCTAATTTTTTCTTTTTTTTATCTGGTAATAAATACGCCTTTTCCCAACTTTGCCACACTTCTTTTACTTGGTCTTAGCTTGACCACCTGCTTCTAGTTTGCCTTTTTTTCTGGCAGTGTCACTGATCTGTACTTCATGAAGGATTCTGTGCTTTGATTCATGTTGTCTCACAGAAGATAAAGCTCCTCATTCAAGTGAATTCCTGTCTTCTGAGTGGAGTCTTCTTCATTCTTGCCAGACAGTGTGGTTTTGTGTTTGTTTTGGTTTTTTTAATGTTTTTTGTTATGCTGTTAGTGAAAGCTTAAACCACTGTTCTGATAGTGACAGCTAAACAAGGGTTTCTAGAGTCTGAAAATGAAGATCAGGTAAGATTTTTACTTCTATTGTTTATGATGTTTTTTAGTTAAAAGTCTGGAAGAAACAAAGGATTCACATCAGTTCACTTTACGTACAAACAGCATGGTTTTGGTCAGAATTTGGCTGTTGAAAAATGTATTCTTTTCTGTTGGAGAGAGCTGCCTTTGTTTGATTTTTAAAAAGGGGAAGAACTATTATTTTCATTGTTATTACAAGTTTGAAGCTACACTTCCATGAACACTTGGTAGCAGAGTATGAGGCTCTCATACTGCAGACATCCTCAGTATGTAACATTGCTTTTAAAGGTCCTGTAGAGGTGAAATCAAGTTCTTGCCATAGGACTGATTTGGCAGAAAAATTTTGCTCTGTGACACATGTGTACAGAAGATGCAACTTTGAATATATTTGTTCCTCACTTTTCTTTTGTTTCTCATTGCTGTGCTAAAAGGGAAAAAGTTCTGTCAATAAAGATAGGAAACATGATTCAGTATTTTGCAGCAAACATTTGCTATGTTTGTGTGTGTCTGTTCTGTGTGGTCTAACAAATCTTTTGTGTTACTGACATGGCTTAAATACCTCTGGGCTGCTTCTGAAGCTGAGCTGTCTCTGGCTAGCTTGCAGCTATCCAGATCAGACTATTTCTTTATATAGATTGACTCAGGAGTTTCTGGGTTCTTATGCTTTTGATAATCTTTATATCTCAGTAGCAAAAAAATGAACTGCTGCAGAGTTGATGGAATTATGTAACAGAACTTCATATTTAGCTGGTTAAAAAGCCAAAGTAATAGAGAACACTGAATTTAGACTGAGAAACTACAGGTCTTGTAAACATAAAAATATTTACTTGAAGCTTTGAGTCCTGGCTCTCGGCCACAGCGATAGCATTCTCTTCCTTTGTTAATAAATTCAAGTCAAACTGTATAGTAGAGGAAAACTTACACTGAACTAGTCTGGACATGTTATGAAGGGTGACATGGAAAAGTATCAAATTTGGTTTATTTGGAGGAGAAAAACTTTATTATTTTAATTTTTTTAGAAGGGCAAATTCCTTGAATGAAGTAGTGAGTAAATGTTCCAGGAGATTTTTGTAGTTAACTCTATTACTTGTGCACAAGAGGAATAGTAGCTGTTGACAACACTGTCAATACATAATGTAAAGCTACAGAGAAGCAAGAGGAAAAAAAAATGAAATGCTTTCTATTTTCCCTAGTTTCTCCTTTGGATGAGGATCAGATGATGCATGTGTTGTTTTGGGAACCAAAATGCAGTCCAAAGAGTGACACAAATTGTAATATTTCAGCCCTTGATGAACATAAGAGATAGAAAGCAGTGATGTGACAGAACTGAAGAGGGATGTCCTCAAGAGACCATTATATTTGTTCCATTACTTAGTTTTTCTCCTTGGACTGCATTTTCTGTTTTTCCAGAAGACAAAAAAGGACTATAGGAGTAAGGACTTCTACTGTCCTAATGTTAGGTAGCCCTCTCAACCACTGTGCTAGAGTTCAGTTAAGATTTAGACCTGGATTTAATTTCTCAGTGCACAAATACAGTGATTTTTTTTTTTATTCACTAATGAAATGAAGCTCAGGATTCCTGTATACCATGAGCTAGGAACACCAGTTGTACAACCATACCTGATATACCTGAGCTTGAACTTGTATCCTGTACAAGCTTTAAGTTTTTTGTTCCTTTAAGCTATTCAGATGAGTGGGAAGGTTCTGCTGTCTAACTTCTGCAGGTGCTTAATCTTTTAAGTTTTTTTAGCCAACTTGTGGCCCTCCCCTCCATCCATAGGTTTCTCTTGGTTCTTCAGCTGACAGGCTAGTTGTATTGTTGGCTGCCAGTGGTACCTGTACTTCTCAGTAATTCTGAGTAGTGCCCCATTTGCTAATTCACTTTGACTTTTCCACAGCCCAGGAGGACTTACTGATGTTCAGGCTGTGGCATAAAGGCCAATCCATTGTTTTGATGGCTGTCAGTTCTCTGTAATCTTAATGGAACAAGTTTTTACATTTCTTACAGGTTCCTGAAGTCTTTAGTTTTCTTTTCCCATATCAAGTTCAATGAAAGGTCTCTGCACTCTCAGACTTCAAATGCAATTGACCTGCTTGAAGCAGGGGAGACTATTCAGCTTCTGCAACTCAATCATTGTCACAGAACTGTTCTTATCAACACTGAAACATGTGATACTTGTCTTTAGATCTTTTCTTAACCAAAACTTCTCATATCTTCCAGTCCTCGCAGAAGGACAGTAGCCAGAAATCAGTAGGTAAATGTGCTGCTTTGCTTGCTTGGGGTCATGGCATGGATGACCTTTTGGATCACATAATCCTGATAGCCTGGGCATTCCTCTAGCAAGTAGTGCCGTGCATCTTTTCAGAGGTGTTTTCAGTGTCCTTACCACCTGTGGGGACTTGTAAATCTTCTGGTTGCAGATAATGAGTATTTGAACTGCCAGTTAGCAGTAAGAGATTACAAATGTAGACTTTTTTGCTTTTCTTCCTTCCTGTTTCATACAGAGACTATGTCATTACACATATATGCATAAATGCAGTCTGGAAACTTGAGTAGTTGTTACATCCTTTCAGGCTCTTAGCTGCTCATTTTGCTGTTCTGTCAAGGTGGCCTTCAGCACTGCCACTCTCTTGGCTGGAAGGGTAGGCAAGGGCTGACCTCTCCAAAGTCTGGGAAAGGGAAAGCTCACTTCCTAATGTAGCAAGGCCTGAAGTTTGCCTTAATTTTCTGATGGCTATTGGTTGTAAAGTCAGTGGAACAGGGAATAACTCCTGTTCCTTGACTGATTTATTTTACTTTTTTTCTTCATATTGAAATCACTCCAATGATTCCAGAGAAACTGAATTAAAAAGAACTCTTCCACTGTAAATGAATCTAGGAAGACTATTTTACTGAAGCTTTTCTCTTTCTTTTTTTTGGCAACTTGGAAAATGATGAGTGGATAACTCTTGAATTTGGAAAGTATAGGAAGGAAGAATATTGTGTCAAAACCAGCTGCAGAAGACTGAGTTTAAAGCAACTCCTTGGACTAAAAAGTCATCTTAATTTAAGTCAGCTATTGAAGTAGAAGTAGTAATTGAGCACTTGCAAGTGCTTGCTTGTAAGGCAAGTAAAGAGGTGTGTATGTCTGCAGGTAAATGAGGAGAGCCTTGTGAACAGTGAGCAAAAATGAGGTGCAGCTGAGATCAGTTGAAAATGATGTAAATCTGAAACAATTCAGCAGTTACTAAACTGTAGGCAGTAATTTCTTCAGTTTAGTCACAATTGAAGTCTGAGCTCTTAAATGTGTTGTATGCTTATATATTTAGAGTGTTGTTTCTATCTTAAGTGACAAGATTTATCACAGAAACAGCTGATCATGTAAATTAATGTTGTCTACATTGAAGTAAATGAATATATATTTGAACTCTTAGGCTTAATATTTTCTGATATGTACACTGAAGTCTGGGTTCTGGCGGGCAAGATGTGCAACTTGCTGGAAGAAAATGTTCTGAACTTGCAAGGTATATAAACGTCCTCCTGTCTTTTCCTTCTTCCCCTCCTCCTTTTGCCTAATACTGACTTCAGGGCAGTAAGTCTGTACAATTTTTAGGAGCTGGATTGCTGCAGCAACATTAAATAAGGCACCAGGTGTTTCGGGCTAAACTATGAGAGAGGAAGGATGCTGACCAGTGCACTTAGCTCAACTCCAAGCAGGTAACAAGTATTATAATGGAGGATTATAGGCAGAGGTGCGAGGCATATCCTGAAATATTCAGGAGAGTGCAAGAGTCTGAAAAAAAACTCTTGCATTACCAGGATTTTTGCAAGGAACTTCAAAACCAAGAACAAAACAAAACTACTACCTAAAACAACAGAACAAATCCAAACCAAACACCCTAAACAAGTTTTAGAGCTTATGCAAGTAGATTAAGAAGGCCCTTGTGGAAGAGTTCAGTTCATTTTTACAGGTATTGTTACTGATTTGTCATGTTACCCTGTAGTGGCCCTAGAGCGTGTTGGTGTTCTTCAGTTTAGTCATTGTCTTTTTTTCTCAGTAACCCATGTCAGCTCCTAGTATCCTGCAGGGAGTGACTTGGATACTAAGCAAAGGCTTCATGTGTAGTTCTCAGTTTTCCCAGTTTGCTACAAAAACATTGGAAGCATGTTAGTTGTTTCCTGTTGGCTTTTCCACAAGAAGAAAGGTAAAGGCTTCACTCTAAGTAACAGGTGGTTTTTGTCTTGTGTTCCTCTACAACTGCTCTGAGCCACGTGTTGGCCATAGATCAGCTGTAGTGTTTGCAATGGGTATGTTAGGTCTACAGAAATGAATTCTAGTTGCTTTCCTGTGCAATAACAAAGATGACTTTAAATAGTAATCAAATAGTGTTTGCTGAAACTCAAATACTATGCTGCAGAATAAAAATAAGCACTAGATAGCAATGTTGTTACATAGCTTCAAAAGATATGTTGTGGATTTATATGAAATGCTGGCCTTTGGAATTAATCCTCATTCTAAAGAGTCTGCTGGTGGTGAGGACCTCTCCAGACCCATGCTTTGGCATCATCATAGCTAGGAATATGGAGTTATGAAACATTAACTAAAAAGGCTTGTGTGCAGATAACTTTATGCTAGAAGGGGACCTGAGCTTAAAAATTCCAAAATAGCATTGTCTATTGTGGAAGCATGAAGGTCTGATGGAGGGTTGTAGGTTTTTGTTATTGTGGGTGTGAGGAAGAATCAGTGTAGTTGAGGAAATTGTCTTAAAATCTGGCAGGACTGCACTGGTGCATTTGGCTGGTCTCTGCTGAGCTGCACGTTTTTTTTGAATGTTGGCTGACAGTGGGAAAAAAGCCAAGTGCTTGGAGTGAGCTCAGAGATAGAGGGACAAGTCTGAATGAGAACAGCTGAGATTTAGGAACCTCTGGGCTCTGCTCTTGTTGTTTTAGGATGTGGAAGGCACAGTTGTGAAAATGTCTCTTCATTGCTGGACTAACTGGGCACATGGTATTTTGTGGCTTGCAGTGAGACTTATGTTAGCATTTTGATGTTAAAGGTCACAGCTGAGTTGCGAAGCTGCATTATATTTAAAAGCAAACTGGGAGTCATGTGGTAACAAGTACACAATAAGAAATGCAGTTAAGTTGAGAGGTGTCAATATAGAAGATAGCTCTGGACATCATCTTGACTTGATAGATGCCTTATAGGATAAAACAGTTGTCATTTCATTCTTCTATACAGCTGAAAATACTGTGTGTATGACAGCATGTTGTGCTACATAACTTCTAAGCACAGACTCCTTAAAGTGTCTGGCTAAACCCTGTGTCATGGTTTAATCCCAGCCAGCAACCAAGCACCAGGCAGCTGCTTGCTCACTCCCCTACAGTGGGATGGGAAAGGGAATTGGAAGGGTAAAAATGGCAAAACTTGTGGGTTGAGGTAAAGAGTGTGATGGGAAAAGCGAAAGCCATGCATACAAGCCAAGCAAGACAAAGAATTGACTGCTTCCCATGGTTGGACAGGTGTTCAGCTTTCTCTAGGAGAAACAAACACCATCACTTTAAATGTCCTCTCCTTCTTCCTCCTTCCCAACTGATACACTGAGCATGAAGTCCTGTGGTCTGTAATATCTCTTTGGTCAGTTTGGGTCACTTCTTCTCACTGAGTCTCATCCCAACCTACATGCACCTCAAGCCTCCTAACCAGCCTGACTAACAGTAGAAAAAGCAGAAAAGACCTGTCTAAAGGTTCTGTCTGTGATAAATAGGGCCAGGAGACCAGCTCCTTTAAAAGGCCTTTATTAAAGACAGCTCTGGGTGGGGAACTCGAGGGTCGCGCACACCGCCTGAACGACGCTGAGGAGGAGGAGGAGGAGTGCAGCTTTGTCTCTCGGCAGAGCTGGGGCTTCTGTCCTCACGAGTCCTTAGGAAGACAATATTGGCTCGTAGCCCTTAGGAAGACAATATTGGCTCGTAGCCCAGGGGTATCCTCCAAGCTGGGTCCTATCAAAGTTATGGTGACAGAACGGAATCCAGCTCTGGTCAAGAGTGGGTGACTTAGTGTGGTTCTGGTGGGTTAAAGTCAAAGTTTATGTGCTGGTTTGTTGTTTTGAGAGGGTTCATATAGTTCTCACAGCCTCTCATTTGAATTCAGTCCGGGTGCAAGGCCTCCTGGGAGCAGGGGAAGTGGTTCCCAGGGAATGGATACAAATCCGGGGTGAGACGGAAAGGGGTACAAACGCAGAGTATGACGGGGAGAGATACAAATACAAGGTAAAATAGTAACATCTAACAGCAGCAACTAAAGGCAAGTATTAGAATTCTAACATTCAATGTTTAACAACAGACCAACACTTCAAATTAAGACTTTATCAACTTCACTAACATCAACTACCAATTACTATTCTGAAAAAGAGCTCTCATCTCCAGGATTTAATTCCTCGCACTGTCTAAGCCCTTTTCACCAGTAACTAAAATGTCTGTATTATCAACACTGTTGATATTGCATCCATATTATCAGTACTGCTCTATTATCAGTGCTATGTTGAGCAGAAATCCAAAACACAGCCCTGCCCCAGCCACTTTAGCGTAAATTCAGGTTTGTCAGAGACAAAACCAGCACACCCAAGCAGATCAGTGTTAAAGTTTTTCTAGGGAGGGCTAGGATTGCCCGTACAATGTTTTCTTCAGCTGACTATTGTGGTGGTGTGTGGAGAAGCCCATGTTCTGGCCCTAGGTGGGAAAGTGCATGGCTAACCTAGCAGAGGTCTAGGTGAGCACTGCTTCTTGTGGAGTGGAACCTACTGGAATGCGCATTTTAATCCCTACAAGGTGAGACAGGGGTTCTGTGGCAGCCATTTTGTGGTATGACTGAAAGTTTGACATGAGTACAGTTTGAGTGCCAGCTGACCTTCGTGCAGAAGGGGACACTACTCCCTCCTTTTAGAAAATGCACAAAATGTGCCTCATTTCTGATAGTAGAGAGGTGTTTTTTTTTTATTTTGGTGTTTGAATACAAGGAAATAAAAAGAGATTGCACAGAAACATTTGACAGTGCCTGTGACTGACTCCAGCTGGACCCCCTAGGTGCTGAGCCCTTGCTCAGCTTTCAGTCTGATTAATGCTAGGCTTTGTTTCTTGCATTGCTGTTCTGAAGAGAATGCTACAACTTAGGAACTTGTCTGGTCTGGCTACACCAGCAAGCTGGCATGATTTCCAGCAGTTGCAAGCTTTTTCTGTTTTGTTGTAAATCTTTTTGTGCTCTAAAGTATAAAAAGTTTTAGATTGATGGTGTTACATGTTACTGAAAAGCTTTAAAACTTTCTGTTAGTGGGAATATTGCCTTTGATTAAGGAGTTTGAATAAGAGGAAACAATTGTGAAGAGGGAAAGGTCACCTTTTGAGTAGTAGTGTTTATAGCTTTCTCAACTTAGTCATCAGGACTTCTATCTAAGAGGTTCATCAAACAACTGTATTTTGTGGGATTGTGTATTTTGTGCTTTACTTATATTCTTTCAAATTCCTAAGCATAAGGTAAAAATAAACCCCAGCCAAAACAAACGAAGGTAAAAGTGATTAGTTAATCTACTTTCTGTGTTTGCTTTTTGCTGCTATGTTGGACTTCTTAGTAGAAAGAACATGAAAAACTTTCAAAAGATGCTTTTGGCTCCTGTGATATGGGGATTAGGATGGGGAGCAATTGTTCTGCCTAACTTGTATTCTTATTCAATTCCTGGAAATATTTAAAGTATTTCTGGCATGCTGAGTGTGACCTTTCAATATTAGGTTGTATTATTACAGTGTAACAAGACTGAATCTGAGCTAGCAGAATCCTGATCAATAATTTCCTTTGCTGCACAGGTGTATGGATGATATATGTGTTCCTTGTAGCATTATATATGAGGTAATAGTTTGGATAATGTGAGTTTATATGCCTGGTTTCTCATGGCCTACAGTAAAACTGAATCATTTAGGATTCTTTCTTTGTCCCCCCCTTCCCCTCCTGTCACCTTTGTTCACTTCTATGAGCCCCTTTTCAGAAGAATAGACAATTATGTTCAGCTATTCACTGTTTTTACTGACAATGCCAGATCTTGAAAATAATTTCATTGGAGACATTTGAATTTGAATCTGAAGCCTGCAGTGTTTTAAACTTTTTCATGACAGACTCCTTGTTTACTGTGCTCTGGATATCAAATCAGTATATAAATGGAGTTCTTATACTTGGGTTACTTTCCTTCTTACAGCTTCTTTTTTTCACCTGTGAATACCTTTTTTACCAGATTTCACAAAATTAGAAACAGTAAAACTGGATTTGCTGGTTGTGGTCCTGTTGCTATGCTCTATGTGGAAATACCAATTTAGCACAGGATACAAAAGTCACCTCTCTTCACTGAGGAATTAACTGAGGCTTGTTCTTGAAATATGTCTGTTTCAGAGGACTGTGGGTGGGGGTTATGGTAGTCTTTAATAAATAACTACCAGAATAATATCTGTAGATCTCTAACAGTCACAAAGCAATACCAACAGTAGTAATACAAAACCATCATAGATAATTTTTTAAAAATAATTGTATGCACTCATTAATCCTTCTGTCTCAAATATTTTTTCCCTTTAATTTAGCTCTCATTAGCAGAACTTCCTGATTATAAAGCTAGATCTTTTTTCCTGAATTGACTATGTATCTTGCTTTATGCAAATGAAAGTTGCATAAATCACACTAGAGAAAGAAGCTGTTTGGAAAGCACTGTAGTTATTGTGAATACTGCTTCTTATTCCTGAAATGGGCTTTGTAATCTCCTACAGTCAAAGTTAAAATACTTGAATGCTGTTGCTGTCTATCAAGCACTGAGCTTTTCCTTAATGTTGATAAACAGAGATTCTCCTAAATTGCGTTTGTCCTGTCTCCGTATAATTAGAGAAGCCCGCTAGAAAGGAAGCGTGTCATCACAAAATCATAGAGGAGTTTGTAGTTTGGGTTGGAAGGGAGCTTTAAAGGCCATTTAGTTCAGTATGCTATATATACCAAAACCTGGTTGCTCTGTATTAAGGTTCTAAGTGTCTTGACAAGAACCTTGTCCATGTGTCTTGTAACTAAAAATTGTTTGAAAATTCTTGCCTTCAAGAATTTGCCTTTTGTTTAAGCAAAAACAATACCATTGTACATTTGTCTCTGGAGGTGTGGCAGTGAGTCTTCCTGCTATCTATCTTATGGCTCTTCTCTCTTGTCTTTCAGTGAATGATAGTGTCTAGAAAGGGTATGTCCCTTCAGGAGAGAGGTGCCAATGTCCAACCGGCCTAGTAACAATCCAGGGGGGTCACTGCGACGTTCACAGAGGAACACTGCCGGGGCCCAGCCACAAGACAACGCAGTAGGAGGAAGGTATGGCTGCTATCTGAATGTTCAAATGTGTAACAGTGAAATGCATGTCATTTACAGAATGTTTTCCACCCTGCAATCCAAGCACTGAAACTTCTCTAAAATCTTTTTGCCCGTGAAATGCTGTCTGTACTGTTACTGCATGGGATAAGCCCATGGATAAACTCACTACCATACATGTTTAGCTACAGTAGCAGTAGTAGAGCTAGCTATAGGGGGGAAAAAGCTTTTTCCATATATCACATGTAGTAAGAAATTCTTTCCATGTCTTTCTTGCTGATATTAGAAGTATGGGAGGGGGATGACAGGAAGAGTCTGTTACTGGGCATCTGGGAAAATGTTCCTCCTTGACAAGGCTGAATAACTGGTACTCTTTTACCTTTGCACTGCATATAAATCTTGTGCAGATGTTGAATAATTCAAGAAAAAAAGGTTTGGCATAATTTAATATGCCTGATACAGTGAGCAAGTGGACCAGATTGTATTTGGTGTCTGTAAGTGGTTGGCTCTGCAGTGCAGAACAAAGAAGATCCTTAAAACTGTTCCATGGATGACTGTACTGTTACTGCTGTGAGTGAATCCTCTATGGATATAAGTGTGTCTTTCAGTCTAATGAAGAAAGGTTATAGGGTGATGGTAGGCAAATCTATCTATTCTACTCCTTCAGATACATTACTGGTGCAGTTGTTGAATATGTGTACCTTGGGCTTGAATTTTTTTTTTTTTTTGGGATGAGTATTAAAATATTACAGGTCAGTGGCACAAAAGCTTTTTACTATGAAGGAGCTAGGCTATAAAGTTTAATGAAGGTGAGGTGTATTTCTTACTAGTATCAAGTCTAACTGAGAACAAGTTGAACAACTGTTGAATGGGTGAAGAAGGCCAACTTCTAAGGAACTTTGGGGGAGAATTCAATCTGAAGAATGCAGCTTCACTTTCTCTAAACTAGTCTACTGTACAAGTAGAAGAACAGATGATAAACACAAGGCTTCTCCCCTCAAATAATGTGGCATGAGGAAGGGGAAGTTTTCCTGCCTTATGTAGCTGATTATTTTGTAAGCTAGAATTGGTTTTGGAGAATATTTTTTTTAACAGAGGCATAGTGAGCCCTTCGTTCCCTTCTTGCCCGTTCTGTGTTGTCTCTGCATCTCAGTGGATGCTTAAATTAGGTGTTGCCCTACCAGCTCTTTCCTTTTACGTGGAACTTCACCTGGAGTGAATAAAGCTCTCCCTAGAATAAAGGATTGGAGGCAAGTTATTTGGAGATGAGATGGGGGATTCTTCTTCAGATATCTACTGGTAGTTCAGTTTTTACAGTAGAATACCAGGGAGAAGCTCCACCGTGAGTGAGTCAGAAAAACTGAAGCATTTTAAGGGTAGCACTGTTTTTTTTTAAGGAAGTCACTCATCCACTGTTTTGGTGCATTGTGATCTGTTATGCTGTCATACATTGATTGAAGATTGACTTGTCTGAAATGACTGGACCTCTTCCACCCCTCACCAGATCTGTGCCAGACTTCCATGAACAAGAGTGTATTGCACTTTTAAAGTGTGTTAGACCTTTATCAGAATGAGAGCTCCTTGCTGAAGTAAGCAGGATGGAAGAAGCTTACAGTCCTCTTTGAATCTGGGTCTCTTTAGAACAGGACCTCCCCTGCCTTTGCATTTCTGAACAAACATTTTGAGCTGGCAAAGCCTATAAAAAGGCCTGGTTAAAGCATGGTGGTTAATATAAAATTTAAAATGAATGTCTTCTTTTACTGTCCTCAGCATCTCCTTTTGAATAAGGTGCTGGGCAGAAATGGCTCTTGTACAAGGACCAATGTAAATAGATCTGTCAGGTCCTTACCAAATCTGTGGATGACTTGGAAGGAGGCAGGCTCTCAGGTAACAGTTTTTAGCTGGCGCCTGTCTTTGAACAGAAGCCTCACAGAACTCACCCTTCCATGTATGTAGCATGCAGTGGTATAGTATGTTTCAGTTCTGCTGCTGAGCAGTATGCAGGAGGGTCTAGAGTTCACAGCTTGATGTGTCTTGTTATGTCTTGCTGTACTCTAGTGATAAACATCGCTTTTGCTGCTGTATTAAAAAACCCAACAAAACCCCAAACACAGCAAAAAAAAAAAGTTTTCTTACATTATGGAGTTCTTTGGGATGTCTGAGGCAATTTATTTTCAGTCTTTCTTGCATTTGTCATCAGTGAAATGAAACTCTTCAGTTTGAGCTGTAAAATCACTTAATAGAATAAACTGTGGAGAGAATAGTTTCAGTAATATGCTCACATTGAGCAAATAACTGAACTTGGGATATATCTATGTTAGTATTTCAGTTGGAGCTGGGGATGTTCTTTTGAAGCCAAGCAGTCATCCTTACCTGCTGTGTTTTGGCTAATGTGGAATGGCCTTGGAGCACTTGAACAGGAATCCTTTTGGATGAAACTGAGCTGAAAGTTGTGCTCTATGAGAGCAGTTTGTGTATGCTGGTCACTTGGGGTTGTAATATGGTATGCTTTGAAGTAGAAATGATTGAAATGCAGAGATGATGGACACTGATCCTTAATGGTAACTGTCTTGCTTTATAGATTTTCTTCTGTTGATCCATACTATTTGTTGATGTTGTTGTACAGACGGTGTGAGATCTTATTCAGCCACTTTATTAGGTCCATGTATTTCTTGCCCTCCCCTAATAAACAACAGGCCAATACACAGAGATTGAAGACTTCCAACTTCCCCCTTTCCCAATAAAAAAGAAGGAATTAGACAGCAGTGTGACTCTGAGGGGTTGTTGCTTCATGCCTAAAATTAGCCACGAAGTTTGTAAGCAGACTTAAGGGCCACACCTTCTGCAGTGTTGGAGGTTACTTCACTTTGGTCATAGATATGCAATCATAACCCTTCCAGCAAGGACAGGTTTCGATACTGTCTGAACTTGTGTACTTGATTGCATTTCTGCTTTGTATAAATAGCTTTCTCAGTGCTGGAAATGCAACAGCTTTTTTTTTCCAAAGCTTTTTTGTGGCTGAGGTGTGTGCATTTTCAAAATACAAATTAAGTGACGAAAGCTTGGATAGTTTATGCAGTTTGTCACTCATAATTTCAGACTTGGGTTTGAAAGCCAATAATCCAAGGTAAGTGTGTGGTATGGCCAGATGGCCTTGTAATAGCATTAGAGTTGCCTTCATCTCTTTTATGCTCTGACTGGAGTGAATGCAAGAGACTTTAGTTGATAAAGGTGTTAAAAAAGAGAGAGTCAGAAGAATGGTAGTGCTGCCAAGCTGAAGTGCTAATGTATGTCTTTCTATAATCTTTGACACGTCTACAGCTTAAAGGTCTTTTGTTAAAACTCTGCCAATTTAACTTGCTTAGCTGCTACTGTTCACTTGTATGAAGACTTTGGAAATTCCAAACTTCTCTCTTGCCTGTTCTAAAAGCAGAATCTCCCTCCTGTTACATTGAGTATTGACAGACTGGCTTAACCTGGAAGTAACAATGCAAACCCATTTTCCTCTAGACTGGGCTTGTTTGATGTCCCCATAACCTCAATACCTGAGTCACCATGAGCAGGGGACGCCTGTAATGGTTTTCTGCTGGAGTTTTACCAGCAATTCATACTCAGTATAGTAACTTGATAGGAGCTTTTAGAGTTTGATTTTGAGGTGCATTGTTTAAAGGTACAAGCAATGATACTAGGCTCAAGGAAGTGTAGAAAGACAGATGCTGTTTATTTGCAACTTGTGCTGTGACAGTGATGTGTGCTTTTCTCTAAAAGAAGAAAGGGGTCTGTGTTTGAAAAGGGATATATGAGCTGGTGGTGGTGTCATTCCCTCCCCATGTATGCATTCGAGCAAATTGGCCTTAGTGAAGTTGGACTAATGTGATTCTTCACTTTCTTCTGTCATTAGTTATGTTGCAATAACTGTGCTTTGGATGAATTTTAGATCTTGTGGGTATTATAGTTCTTACTGGTTTTACTACCATTTTGAAAAGTATTTAGTGTTTACCTCTGAATGTAGAATTACTGCTATGATTGCACCAGTTTTGACTTCATTGATTAACTAACTACCACATTACTACCTTTGGTAAACAAATCTCTATAACACATTCTACATTTGTCTAGCAACAGGTGTAGCAAGTAGAGATAAGAATTTTTTAAATTCTTTCTTTGAGTTTTCTTACAGTTTCTTGCAGCTTTCCCCAGGGAAAAAGCTTGGCCTGTCCCTGTTCTCTGTGGTCAGAGAGCTGCTGCTACAGTTTCCCTTTGCAGCAGTAACTGAAGCAGATGTGTTAATGAAGCTTTCTTTTTATAGGGGTAGAAGGGGTGGAAGGTACTTATTGCATTCTTATAACTGTATATTGACATTGTTACCATGTGTGTTGAAGAATTGTGCCCTCCTGGCTTAGTTCCCAGTGATGCCATAGGATTTACTTCGAATGGGAGCAATTTGGAAGTGGTATTGTAAGGGACATAATAAGATCTTTTCTGGACGTGGAGCAGTTGATTGTTCCTTTCAGTTGTGAGCAATGTTTGACTGTATAGAGTATATGGATGTGGTCCCATGTACTAGAACTTTCTTTACCAGTGCTGCAAAAAGTATTTTTTTTAAGTAGTGGCATTAAATGACGGTGGTTATCTTTTTGCATATTATTAGTCTTAAGTAATCTTTAGGAGTAGTAGTATTTAACTAGCATATCACTTTGACATAAATAACTACTGAAGTAGGGTACTTTACTTATAAAGTTTAATGTTTTGGAAGAAAATATATACATGTTCTTGTGTATTTGGAATTGAAGGCTAAATGATAAATGAGATCCTTGTTGGCTGTGTGTAGGACTTTAATATAAGCAGAAAGAGCGCTTTTGTCAGTTATATTGCTTTTGTTCTGAACAGGAGATTTGGTTTTGGACCAGCCTTGGTGATATGTTAACTGGTAAGAACTTATGTGAGACCTGTAAAAACCTAAACATGATGTTTGAGTTGGTGGGGAAGACATTGAGAGTATTTCTGAGGAGAGAAAGTAGGTGGTTTTCCACAGCTTTTTTTCATCTGTGCTATTGCCTTTCTTAATCTCATTTTTGACAGAAATAAAAGAGTAGTTTTTGCAGACTTTGTTTGGAAGCATTTAATAGCTCTCTTTCAGCTGCTAAGGGACATGACTTAGATTAAACATTTTGTTTATTAACTAACTTCAAAAGGTTTTTTTAATATGCACAGAGTAACTCTCTGAGAACAGGTTCTAGTTGGTTCTTTATTATGGTTTTTCTCAGAGCTGGCATTTTCCACCATGTTGTTTATATAACACAGCAAGCTAAATGGTGGTTATCTTGTCAACTTCTGTATATTTGTGTTACTCTAAACTTGAGTGTCTGCCTCTGAACTAAAATCTGCATCAGCAGACAGCTTTGCCCAGTTGAATGAAGCCTTGGAGCTGTTTATGAAATTGTCTTTAATTTGGGGAGGGAAGGAAAACAAAAAAAATCCTACAAAACACAGCTTGAAGGTGCAGCAGGAGCTCAGTCTTTCTGGAGGTACCCCTGAGAGTGGAAATGGAAGAATGCAAGCTCATAAATACTTAGCTCATGATATTTTGTCATTAATGAGGACCTTAGTCTCTCAAAACACTTCTTGCTGGAATGACAGTTCTTAATGAATGGTACATTAATGGAAAAGACTGCAGAACTTGTAATTGTAAGTTACAAGTGGAAAGCCTTGGTTTATAGACCAAAATACATGTAGCTTACAACCTTAAAATCTGCCTTCCAGTTGTGCATATATCTTCTATAGCACTTGATTGCACTGCAAGCATTGCTTATTCTGAGCTTTACAGACTATTCTAACTACCTTTGTATGTGCGTTAACTTTTGTAAGGAGACCTTAAGTAAGCTGGCACAACTTAAATATAAATTGGGACAGTGATACTTGTTGATGTATGGTTAAAGGTTTTACCTTAATCCTGTAATCAAATTCTGTGTTCTTGTATAAACCTGAGAGGAGAGTTCATGTCATGTTCCTGGTGACTGACATGCTACTGCATGCACAGTTGCTATTGTATTGTGGCCTTCTTTTTGTAATTTATGCAAGGTGAATGATTAAACTCACAGTGAGATATGAGAGCACAGTTTAAAAAAAAAATCTCAGTTGTGACTCCCCATTTGTGATGTAACCTTTCTGCTCAGAAGGCTGTTTGTGCTGAGTGCTTGATGGATAAAGAAGGCAAAGCAAATGCTAATACTCTGCATGTATTCATGATCCCTAGGATGTGGCTGTAGCTTTAACAGTCCATACAAATTGGATGTTGGTATGAAAGTGTATTTGTAAAACTTATTAGAATCAGAAGGGTTTAAATGCGAAAGGGGAGGAGCCAGAAACAAGTGGAAACTCTTCAGTGCATGTTTTGCATCTATTGTTTTAGCAGTATTTTAGTTGAAAAGTTCTTCAGTTATAGTGTTTTGTGAATATCTAAAGCAAAACAAAAATCTTTACAGGAAAGTAATCTTTTAAAATATACTTCAGAATAAATGAACCCTGATGAGTTTAGCTTACATAAAACTTGAGATTCCTGCCAAGTGCAAATTATGTAATAATGTCTGTTACTCCCATAATAAAAACATTTCATGGGGAAAATTAAATTTCACGCCTTAATCTTTTGTTGGGAAAAGGAAAATCCAAATACTCAAGATTAGGTGAAACATTCCCAAGTTTACCTTGATGGAGTTTGCTATTGTGACCTCAAGAGTTTTATTTCACTTGCTTTTGATAGTAAACAATATTTCTTATAGTATGATAAATAAAACTTAATTACTGGAGTCTGGAGAAGATGCTGTTAATTTAATCTTTTCAGACTGTCACACTCTTAGATGGGGCACAGAAAATGTTGAATATGTACTGTCTATGTGCATTCATCTGACTAACTGCCTAAATGAGAATAATTCAGAAGAAAGCAGAAGGAGGAAAGTTATCAAGAAAAACAGTCATATTACTGAAGTTTTACTGTTTTGACTCTTAAGTGAATTAGCATTTGGTTATCATCTGGATGGTTAAACTTGATACTTGTTTTCTACTGAGATTCAAGTTTGTGTTGAAGTCCTGAAGAGGATGGGGAAGCTTTCTGGTGGTCAGTAGTATACTTAGCTCTGCCTTTACTACCAGACTTCTGGCATTTCACTGGAAGTTGTTCATTTTAAAGCTTTTGGAACTCTTGCCAGTTCCACTTAGTCTATTGGCTAAGCTTTGTGATGTTTGGGGTCATGGGCTGGAGCAGGATACATAAATTGGAAGTCTACATTCTTCCCCATCCTCCATGGGTGTTTGCTGAGCTCAACTCAAAAGCTGTCTAGGCCTGGGTTAATAGCATGTGACCATGTAATCAGCAGTTCTTTAACTTTGAAACTTCACTTCTTTCAGCATTAATACCAGACTAGTTTGAGATTTTTCAAAGGTTGGTGGTTCTTGGGCCTTCTGTGTAGGTAGCATATGTTCAGTAGGGTTTTCCTGGTGCCAGCTGAGTCAAAAACTGCATTTTATCCAGGGAAGTGCAAGTGAGATGTCTCTTGCCTTAGAAATTATTTATGCTGTCCTGTTTTAAATGCTGATGAGCATTCTCTTTTGAGTCTTGCAGATGGTAATTCTGAGTGGGTTTCAAAGTAAATGTGGAATATATAAAGATGTCACTTAAGACTTAAACTTTATCCAGTGTACAGTATTATCTTTGTCCTTCAGTCAGAGCTCATACAATAAACCATTTTTTTCATGCAGCTGAAAGCTGCTTAGAAGACCTCTTACAGCTTATCTATGTGAAACTCGTTCCAGTCTTTGACATCACAAGTTTCCTGTCTCATTTGACTGCCTTCATTGGTGGTGTGCATTTCTTCATTCCTCTTCCTTCAGCTGTTACCACATAGTTCTCAATCTTATGAACTGGTAGATGTTGCAGCCAGAAAATAACTGGTATGGTTGAGCTTTCCTACCAAGTGGAACTGGCTGCATTCCCATTCTGAGCACTTGTTTTTTGTTTGTTTTTTTTTTTTTTTAACTGAAGAGTAAAGATGTAAATAATCATAACTGTATAAAGACTTAATGCCTGGAATTTGGAGGTAGATGAGAATATATCTATTTTTGAGAAGAGATCTTTGACAGATGCTCTAGTCTTGTGCTTTACTCTGCTAGGTTAATCATTAAGTGAATAATTCAGTAATCTTGCACACTAAAAAGATCTGAACTTATCTGCAAAATTCAGATGTAAGATGTTTTATTCATTTAAAATTACTAAATAATTGTGTGCTTTGCAAAACAGTTACACTGGTAGTGACTTGTAACTGCATCGGGTGGTTCTTGTGACATGCTGCTTTAATATTAGGAGCTGATATGGAAAAATTGGTAGCTGTGAATTAATATGTATAAATACTACAAAAATAAACAATATTCCACCTACAGGTCTGTATCTGTATCTTAGAATCCTGATAGCTTTCTGTTTTGACTTTCTACTGACAGGTCACATTTAGGGCGGGCAAAGCATAAGGCACATAGCCCTCCTGAGAGTAGAAAATCTATTTCAAAGACACCCAAAGTGCAGTCTAATACTACTTCTGAACAGTCCAAGGGACACTTTTCTAAAAGGTAATTGTGCTTCATATTCATATGTTAACCAGTGTTATCTGCACTTGAAAAACTTGTATAATTATTGAGTTACACAGAGTTCTAATAAAACATATGACTAATGGATATTTAACTAATCTAGGTATTGCATTCACTGGATAGATTTCAGTGTTTCCAGTTCTGTTTGCTTTTTCTTTTTCTAATTCACCAACTAAGAGCATTCCATCAGTGATGGGGAGGAAATGATTTCTGCATAACTAGTCCTGGAATACTTGCAAGGTGTTTCTCCCCTTCTTGTGCTTCATGTTGGGGGAAGATTGCCCAAGGAGTTTAGAGCAATGTCCAATATGAATTGAAATGTGCAGTAATATAAAGGCCTGTAGTCCTGTGTTCAGGGTAATCTTGGTATTGCTTGTCTGCTCTTCCTATGCTTCTGCTATATACACATTGCAACAGTTTTCTATTACATAGAAGAGAATTTTGCCAATTTTGTAGGTGATTCACTACATCAATTTAAAGATTGATGAGAAACTATCCTTTCTTTAAGAGCCTTTCTTGAACTAGAATCCAGTTATGACTAGTTATGCATTACTGAACACTCCTTACTCTCTTGTGGAACTTATATTCTCAAACATTCAGTTAATAGCTTCATGGCTCGATTTTTTTTTTTTTGTTTGGTTTTAATCAGTTTGACATACATATAAAAAAGTGAAATCTATTCAAGTTAAATTTACTTTTTTTTAAAAAAAGTGGTGTATTGTGCTTTTGTTTTGCAATATCCTTAGGTTTTATGCTAGCAGATATGTGCAGTACGACTGTTCGCATCCAAGCATGTGGGGGTTTTTGTTTGTTTGCTTCAGGGTAAGCTGAACAGTGTTTCTTACATGCAGTATCCTTTATTATTAAACAATGATGACATTTATCATGCAAAATTCTTACAAACTGCAAGGCTTCTTGAGTTCAACTCTAATGCTGTTCCTGCTTACTTCTACAGAGGCTGTAGTTCATCTGCTGTTTTAATACCACAACAAGAAGATCCAGAGAGAGTCAATACTTCAGAAAAGCAAAAAACGGGGCAAGTGCCTAAGAAAGACAATTCTCGAGGAGTTAAACGCAGTGCTAGTCCAGATTACAGGAGGACCAATTCTCCTAGCTCTGCTAAAAAACCCAAAGCACTTCAACACACTGAAACTTCCTCAGAAACTAACAAGCCACATACTAAATCTGAGAGAAGACACTCAGACCAAGAGCAGCCCAAGTCTACACAATTGCCATCAACAAGCAAGGCTCACACCAGAAAGGGTGGAGCTGCTGGTAGCTCCCGAAGTCAGAAAAGGAAAAGGACAGAGAATCTGTCTTGTATAGAGAGTGGGTCATCAGTTGAATCAACTGGCACTGAAGAAAAGTCAGCAAAAGTCTCCAAGCTGGCTTCAAAATCGGTGACCTCAGCCAAAGCTGGGTGTAGCACCATCACCGATTCTTCTTCTTCAGCTTCCACCTCCTCCTCCTCTTCTGCTGTTGCCTCTGCTTCTTCTACTGTTCCTCAGGGTGCCAGAGTGAAACAGGGAAAGGACCAGAGTAAGGCTAGACGTTCCCGTTCTGCATCCAGCCCCAGTCCAAGAAGGAGTAGCAGGGACAAAGAACCAAGTAAAACAGGTGGCTCTTCAAAGTTTGACTGGGCTGCTCGATTTAGCCCCAAAGTCAGTCTCCCTAAAACAAAACTGTCTCTACCAGGCTCTTCCAAATCAGAGACATCAAAACCTGGACCTTCAGGACTACAGGCTAAGCTAGCAAGTAAGTATTCTTTTCTAGTATTCTTTTCTGGAAGAATAAACACATATGTTTTAAAATCAAGTCTTCTAAACAAATACTTCTGTTTTTTCAAGCTGCTTATGATCTTCCTAGAAATTAATTTTTAGTATGTTCTGCTGAGTTAAGCTGTGACGGAAATTGACAGCTAAAACAGACAATTTAAGTTCAATCAGTGTTCTGTGAATTTAAGTTGCTTCTGTGTCTAACAAATCAATTTTAAAAATACATGCAAAATAATTAGATGTTGTGATGGGGGCATATATGTTATAAAACACTCTTGATTATATTCCTTTTGTCAGATTTTTATTCCCCCTCATTTTCTGTCTTCTGTTTGGAAGTGGGAATGATAAATGCTGGAAAACAAATGGATCATATGTGGTATCCTCTTTGAGACTTACTTCCCTGTTTCTTCCTTGTTGTGGGGATCTGACATTTAAGAACTGTAGTCTTGTAAACCTGGTGTACATAGTGCTGGGCATATCAGTCACTTTATTTTCTAAGTTGTTCTTACAAAGTATGGCTTCTCTCTGGTGCTGAGTTGGAATAGCAGCTACTGTTCCTAAACATGATCACTGAGAAATGCAGGCTGTTTCCAAGCAGAGCACCTGCTTGCTAGTATGCAGATATGCTTGTAACTCTGTTGTCTTGAACAATTGTTTTTTAAAAAAAGTGTTTTACTGTCTTTGTCTACTGAATGGTTTATTTACTGCTTGCATTCTCTAAACTTGAGGTAAGAAGTTGGATTCCTAAGCTTGCTGACTGTTGTTCCTTTACTTAGGCGTGATCACAAGTAGCTTGTCTGAACGGGGACACATCCATAGCTAATACTAATGCTGGAAGTAGGTGAAATAATCAAAAGCAACTGGCTCTCTTTCTGTAGAATCAACATAGGTCAGTTAAATTTACAGTTTTGGCTAGTGTGCATGACTGGAGTATTGATTCTGGAATGACCTCACCTAACAGATGAAGAATGGCATTTGAGAAGGAGAGAGGAGTTATTTGCTTTACAGCAAAGTTTTTTTTCCCCTGCCTGCTCTGTGATTCAAGGCTACCATGTGATGAATTCCAGAATCAAAACTCTGAATTTGCACAGGGTGAAAGGAGAGGGAAGTGACTAGAAGTCAGGGACCAATGGGAACGACCAACAAGTTCTGAGATAAGTCAGGCAACAGACAATGAAGAAAGGCAGCAGGAAGGAGAAAGAGACTTTACCCCCAGCAAGTGAACAAGAAGATGAAGGCAGAGACTAATTCATGTGATAAGTTAAAAAAAATTCTTAAAGGAGTGAGAAAGGGAAGGGTGGAATAGTACAATGTAAAGGATTGTGAGTGTATGTCTTGTGTACCTTGAGAGAACAGCATTTAGAATTTGAGCCTAAACTGTTACTGCAAAAACTGAACTGAGAAAGGTACTATGACTTAACTTTCAGGTCATAGAAGAGCTCAAGGTTTTTTGCTAGAAGGTGCTCAAATAGGTGTGACAAAACGAAGGTGGTGTGGACTTGGTGTGTGTATGAAATGTCACTGCTAAGGGGCACCAAGCATGGTGAGAGATGTTTCTACATGTGATGGAGAACCAAGTTATTTTCTGTAGATAACATTTCAATTTGAGGAAGGGGAAAAGTACTGACAGATGATATTAGGAAGTCTAAAATGTCTAATGCCTCTTTACCATAGATTGCAGCAAAACATACTCCAGTAAATATCATTGATCACCAAATATCACTGTAAGAGCCCAACCTAGAACAGAAGTCTTAAACTATGATGTTTTCAAACAGTCTCAACTTTCCAAATAGTGCTCTCTGACAACAGGTTGAGGTGATCTTGGAATCAATAATAACTACTGTTAGCTTAGTCTTTTTAAAAAAGAGAAAGTGTGTGTGACATGCACTTTCAAACTATTTGGAAAAATTTGAAGTTTTTTAACAAAATACACATTTTGCATAATGCTGAGAAGTGTCATGAAAACATGAAAAAAATGAACCACTAGGGTAGGTTTTCAAGAAAGAGTGGGTGAGTTCAAATTTGTTTTCTGTAGCAGACCAGTAACCTTAGAGGATAAGGGAGCAGAAGAAAGTGATGTCTCACACAAATATTAACACTGTGGGGCTTTGTAAAGCAGGAAAGCAAAGAGTGGTCTAGATGAAATTGAGGTGTACACCCCTCTACCTGGAAACAAATCCTTAGAAGTCATAGTAATTCTGTGTAGAAACGAAAAGCTTAAACTTGATAGGCTTTGGTTGAAAGGGATCTTAAATTCCAAAACCCCTGCTACAGGCAGGTCCGCCTTCCACTACACCAGGTTCTCAAAGCCCTATCTGGTAAGTCATGTCTGTATAAATGCAATGCTGTTATTTTCTGAAGATGATGCAGTTTGAGGAGTGCAAGGATCATTGTTAGGGGTTGTGATCTTTGAATGAAAAATAACAGCAGCTGATCTGACTTACTCTACTGAAGAGAAGAATGAGGAGAAACATGGTTGCCATCTTTGCAGAAGTTTTTCACATGCTGAAGGGAGAATGAGGGCAATACCCTGAGGTTTCTTGTCCATCCCTCCTGGATAGCTTAATAGGTGTTAAATCCAGCCCAGGTGACTTTCAGAGTGTCAAGCTCTACATAGCAGTCTCCATAACGGAGCAGTGACATCACTGAATAACAACTAAAGAATATATTGGAATAATAAAAACAGGCTACACTCAAGTTCTTCACATCTATTTGAGTAGTTGAATATTTCTTCCTGGGGAAAAGGGGGAAGAGAGGAAGAAAGCAAGTTTCTCGTTTTGTTCTTGTGACTTGACTATATTCACATCCCTTTCAGGCCATATATGTTGGAGGGGCTTTTCAAACATTGCCAATTGGGTCATGTTACTGATTATGCAACAATATAAAATCAAGCTCAGTTACGTTTTCATTATTGGGGAAATCTTTGCTGTCCTTTGTGTATTGTCTTGTTGCCCCTAAGTAGGAGGATGCTGGCAACAATGGCTGGGACAGTGCTAAGAGCAGGGTAACTTAGGATAGCTGTCCCTGCCTGGGACAGCTCTTATCTCTACCTAATACTTGGAGATTTGGAGGGTTAGGGAGGTTATTGGAGTATGCACTGAAAAACCATGTGAACATAAAGATGGAGTGTGAATGGTATGCAACTCCTTCCTTTGAGGGATTTGGCAGAGGTGAGGGAGAAAAGAGTGCTCTGAATCAGTTTATTTGGGATTGTGGGTACAGTGCTGGTTTGGGTGATGGTAGTTAGAGCCTTGGAATTGTGGATTTGGGATTGAGGCAGTAAGATAGCAGATAGTAAGCTTGGAGATACTTTGTTTAGTTGTGGTGACAGGCTGTGTGGTGCTTTAGTAAGAGCTGGGGATGTCTGGGTTGGTACTGAGGGAGGGTAATAGTGGAATATTACAAGAACAGGAGGCTGTCTTGCCTTGCCCTGCTACAGCTCTTTTTACCCTATCTCAACTGGTGAGAAGAGCAGCGTCACACAGGAGCCAATCTGAAGACTAAAATTCCAGTCCTAACAAGTAAATCACTCCTGATTGCCTTTCTGAACTGCACATGAAGGGCTTTCTAGGTTATGAACTGTGAAAGTTTGTCTAACTTTGTTTTGACTTGAGTAATATGTTCAGACTTAATAAGTGATTACAGTACAGCTGCATTCAGAACTTTTCTTTTGCACAACAAAATCTTCCTTAAAAAATGCTGACAAGTAAACACACTTAAATGTGAAGTTAAGATATTTTAGTTTGATTTGTTAGGCTGCGCTATTTCAGGTTTAGCCTGTTTGAATGTATTTTCCTTCTGACTCATAAACATGAGTGCTTGGCATGCAAAATAGGATGATGTCAGGGCATAAGCAGTATATATGTCTGCCATAAGAAAGCCTCTACTTCTACTTTAATTCTGAAGTTTACTTCTGAAGTTCTTGCAGGTGCTTAAACCTGGTTTTCTTTGAGGGGTTTGGATTAGAGATCATTTAGGTAAACTTGACACCCACAAATCTATGGCCCGTGATGGGATGCACCTGCAAGTGCTGAAGGAGCTGGCAGATGTTACTGCTAAGCCATTGTCTATCATCTTTGAAAGGTCAGGGAGAACAGCAGATTTGCCTGAGGAAAGCCATTGTCACTTCAGAAAGGGCAAGGAAGATGATGTTTGAAACTCTAGTCTGGTCAGCCTCACCTCCATCCCTGGAAACATGATGGAAGAGCTCATCCTGCATTGTCATCTCTAAGCATGTGAAGTAAAAGAAGGTTATCAGTAGTAGTCAACGTGGATTCACTGAGGGGAAGTAATGCTTAACTAGTCTGATAATCTGCTGTGATGGAATGGCTGGCTGAGTAGATAGATGAAGGGAGAGAGGTGGATGTTGTCTGTCTTGACTTCAGCAAGGCTTTTGACTCTGTCTCCTGTAGCATCCTTGTAGCTCAGGAAGTGTGGGTGAGGTGAATGACAGTGGGCTGGGTTGAGAACTGACTGGATGGTGGAGTTCAGAGGTTGTGATCAGCACACAGTGTCCACTTGGAGGCCTGTAGCTGCCAGGGAGTCAATATTGGGTTCAGTCCTGTTCTGCTGGTTCATCAGTGACCTGGATAAAGGGACAGAGTGCACCCTCAGCAAGCCTGATGATACAGATGTCAGAGGTGTGGCTGATACACCAGGGGCTGTGCTGCCATTCAGCTAAACCTGGAGAGGCTGCAGAGGTGGGTGGAGAGAAACCTAATGAAGTTCAAAGGCAAGTGCAGGGTCACACATCAGTGCAGGTTAGGAGCTGACCTGCTGAAAAGCAGCTCTGCAGAGAAGGACCTGGGGGGCCCTGGTGGAGAGCAGGTGGTGCATGAGCCAGCAGTGAGCTCTTGTGGCTGAGAAGGCAAACAAAATTCTGGGATGCATTAGGAAGAGCACTTCTAACAGGTCTATGAAATTGATCCTGCTCCTCTACTCTGCCTTGGTGAGGCCTCAGCTGGAGTGCTGTGTCCAGTTCTGGTCTCCCCAGATCAAGGAAGACAAGGAACTACTGAAAAGGTCCCGTGGAGGGCAATGAAGGTAATGAGGGGACTGGAGCATCTCTGGTGAGGAAAGGCTGAGATACCTGTGCCTGTTTAGCCTGGAGAAAAGATGACTTGCCAATGCATACAAACACTTCAGGGGTAGTTGTCAAGAGATTAGGCCAGACTCTTTTTTTCAGTGATGCCCAGCACCAGGACAAACAGCAGAGGACACAAACTGAATACAGGAAGTTCCACTGACTAAGAGGAAAAGCCTGTTTGAGGGTGGCGGAGCGGTAGAACCGGCTGCCCAGAGAGACGATGGAGTCTGCTTTTCTGGAGATACTCAAAATGTGCCTGGATGTGACCGGTGAACCTGCTGTAGCAGTGGGGTTGGATGGTCTCTGAAGGTTGTTCCTGTGGGTCTGTGACAATTGCTGTATGTGTTACAGAAATAGTGCTGAGTAAACAGCTTCTGGAGATGAACATCAAACCAATTCCTCTGCGAGCCCTTGCTGTCTGTCTGTGACAGTGTGACCCGTGCTTTCCTCCATCAGGCATACACAGGGCGTCCTTCATCTCATTTTCCTGAACACTGCTTGTGCTCTGTTTACTGGTGAATACTTGCCACTTTCAGCCTCCTGCAACTCCTAAAGACACAGGACTAACCTTCGATTTGAAGGCTGTGCTGGCTATCCCAAATTTTAATGACTATGTGAGTGAAGGGAGGAAGGCTCAGTCTGAAGAGATTAGCAGTCCTGAAGTTATGGTATTGGGAAGACTCAAAGGATTTGCAGAAGATGCAGGTGGTAAGAGTAAGATTGACTTAAAGTTGATTAAGAAGGCTTCTTAAGGGCAGAGTGGCATTGAACAGCAGGAAGGGAACATGCTGTGAGAAGACTTTCTTCGCTTTCTCTTTTAGCCTTTAAAATAAATAGGGGGAGGTAGAAGCTCAGTTGTATCCTGGTAGATGCTCAGAGACAGAAAAGTAAAGACTTGGGAAAAGAAAGATCTTCTGCCAAGTAGAACATTCTTGAACAGTGGGAAAAAATGTGCTCAGTGTTTCTGGATGCTCAAGGTGTGATGTATTCTGCAGCTCAGCCACCAAGCAGTAAGTGGGTAACTGTACATTCTCTACAACCCTCTGAAGTAGTTCAGTTTAAAAAGATGGCTCAGCTAATTTTTTTAATGCCACTTATGGAAAAGGACAACCTATTTTATTACATCTTTGCCCTACTGCTTGATGCTGTATGTGCTCATCTGACCCTTAAGCAAGCTCAGCTCACCAAACTGGCAGAATACTGAAACAACAAAGTGTGTGTCAGATGTGTACTTGATACATCTTGGGATTGATTTGGGGAAAATAAGAGATGGATGGGTCATACTTTTAAACAGCGGTAAGCTGTTAAACTGGCTCTGCTGCTTTGTGAGATTCTTGCCCTTAGCAGAAATCCAGTTTTGATACAAGCTAAGTCAACCTTCATTTACAGTGGATGTGTGGTGTCTCATCAATAGCCTGTCCTAAGCTAATATGAAGTTACCTAACTTAAGTTTGATTACTTGAAAATGACTACCCACAGATTTGGGGTAAATGGTAATTTGGAGTAAATGGTGTGGTGACATAAAGGATGAAAATGTGCCTTTTTTCCCCAGTAAACTCTCCTGTATCAAGGTGATTATTTTATTCTTCTAATGTAAAGCAAAAGTGCATTTCACTTAGAATTTCAGCATAGGGTTACAGTACTGAGTAACCTAATTTTCCATGTGTGTTATATATGAGAAGGTGTATCTCTGAACTCAGTGGGGCCAACACATTTTACCTGTGGAGTAGTACAGTGCTATACCTAGTGCCAGTTGAAGAATGCATTTTCTAGTGTAAAATACAACCAGCTCTGAGGGAAATGTTGATGTATCACTATACTTCTGAGTACTTGTGAAGTGTAGCTATGGCATGGGATCCTGCTGCAACCATTTCAAATGAGTTTTGTCTTGTTTATCTACCTTATGACATATTTTGTCCTGTTCTCACCCCCAGTATTACATATACTATATGTAAGTAAGGTTTGAGTCATTGTGTAGTGGTAACTTCAACTTACAGTTTTGGTTTCAAAGCATACCTAGTAAAAATGCCACTACTTCTTGAATATTCAAAAAAGTTACATTTGTTCTATATGTACAGACCATGTGGAAATTCAAGTGACTGGCCTGCTTCAGTTCAGTGCCTGGTGACTTTTAATTACAGAACATTGTTTTCTTAAGGTTGCCAAATTTCTTGAGTTGCTAAGCCAAGTGTGTGGTAAATACATGAATATCAGGTTAACCTTCATCTGCATGGAGCTTACCTGCACACAGTGTTGTGTTTCTGGGTCAGATATGCTGTGGTGTTTGAAAGGTCACACTATTGGCCAGATCAGTCATAGTTTTGTAGATCACTTTTCCTTTTCTGTTAAATATCCAGTCAGAGACTGCATAGTTATCATTTCATCCTTCAGTACCACAACTCTGCATTCCTGGAATGTTTTAGGATTAAGGAAATAGGAGCTAGTTTGATAACTTCTGAACTCAAATACATTGCATGTTTAAGTATGTTTTATTTCTGCTTTGTTGCCAGAAGAGGGAGCAGTGATCTAACTTAATTTTCAAAATTGTTTACATCTGTTCTAGTAATAAAATGTCTGAATTCAATGTTACGATGTTCTCTTCTATTATGTTTATTTATTGTGGAGATGTGTGGATGGGGTCACTGCAATGTCAAACTGGGCCTGTTAAAAGTTTTGATTTTTACCCTAAATTATCAGTTTTGTGCTTTGGAAGCTGCCATTGGATATTTCAACCTGATACTAAGCCTGCTGAGAATCATCTGAGAATGTTATATTGCATGGGTTTTTTTGTGTGTTTAACCTGGTTCTGTGGTGGGATGTTACCAGAACAATGACTTTGTCACCTAGAGCAAGTTATTATCAATTGGGTTAGTTTTCAACAGTGAAAATGCCTGTAAATTAAACACTGAAACTCCTTTTCCAAAGCTATGAAGATGTGCTTGCTTATTTACATCAAGGTTTGCTTTATGACAGTAAGAGGGGCTGAAGGGCTGTAGTTGAAATAGGAACACAAATAATACATGGGATAGATCTCAGCACTGGCAGTGCTTGACTCCTGGAGGAGAGCATGGTTCTGATTGAAGACAGTTATTTTAAAGCCATATAAGTGTGAATAAAACTGACTAAAATTTGAGATTGCAACCACTACTGCCTTCCCTCTTAAAATATAGTTTCTTTTTTTTCTGTTTAAGGCTAAAGCATCTTCTTTTAATTGTTGGAACGTAGAAATAATACACTTGTATCCCATAATGTGATACCTGTTTAGCATGAGAAAAATGCTATATAGCTGTGATATATAGTTTAGTAAAAGGTGCTTACATAAAAACTTGGAGTTTAGTATTACTTAAGTAAATGAGTAAAAGCAAATGTCTGAATTTTACTGGTATAGCAGTTCAGTGTAGTCTGACTAAAATTGATGTGGGCTTATTGTGGTTCTTATGTAGAAGCTGTTCTTCTACATGGAGGTTTCCTGTGCACAAAACTTTTAATTTGTTTGTAGAACTGCTGTGTATTTAAAGACTGATTTAGTCTCAATTCTTTACATATTGCATAGGTCTAAGGAAATCCACAAAGAAGCGCAGTGAATCACCACCTGCTGAGCTCCCCAGTTTACGGCGGAGCACACGGCAAAAGACCACGGGCTCCTGTGCTAGCACCAGGTAAAACTTGGAGAAATGAAACTTGTTACTACAGTGAGTTGGTATTCGTGTCATTTCCACGCATGACAATTGGCCTTGGCTGTCTCTGACATGGCTGTTGTAAAATAGCTGTAGCTTTTCAGGCCTGCTGGATTACTCTGTACACTGGTGTCATGGATAGCACATAGAATTTGTCACCATCAGACTTCCAGTAAATCCCCCAGCTGTGGAGGTGGAGGAAGAGAAACAACCAAAGCCAGCATCACAAACTTAAGTAATCCTGTCCTTAGAAAGGTGTTTAAGAAGAGAGACAGTAGTGCTGAACTACTGTATCTCATGAATAGTGAAATAGATAATTGTTTTGAAAAAGAAGACTTCATGGTACCACACGGGAGTCAGTTTTTATAGGGTGCACTGTTAAGCTGACTCAGCTTGTCAGCAGTTTCGTCTGAACTGTATCTAAGTACTTAATGTACTTCTTGGTAGTAGAAGTAGGAGGAGGAGTAGTCCTGAATTAGTAATTTTAAACAGCTGGTAGATTAAATGGGAGGAGAGAGTTTATGTATCCTGTGATGCAATAAACTTCTGTAGTTGCATATATTGTGGGACTAAATGTAGGAAGCCTTAACAAGCTTTATTTTTGTTCTTATGCCTAGATTAGTACTTCTAGCACATCCTCTTTTCCCTCTTCCATACCATTAAAAAACCACTTCTGAAGTCTTGATTTTGTTGTCAAGTGTGTATTTGAATTTGACTGTTTACTTTGAAGGCAGATGTATTTGTAGTGATGAAGACTGTAGTGTTTAAAACTGCAAATCTAAATAGACTTATCCTCTCAAGCTTGTTCTGACTCTGAAAACCAAGTTGAATGTCAGAGTCCTCTTCTTGCTTTCAGTAGTTCAGAACTTCCTCTAAAGATGTTCATTGGCCTCAATCATCAGCCTTCTCAAATGTGTGTATGACTTATAATTCACAGTCACATTAACCTTGCTCATTTTCTCTGTTATATTTTAGTAGAATGCCTGGTATTGAAATCTTTAATGTCTGTAATGCCTTAGTGTAAACAAATCACTGCCATGGTGCAGGGCAGGGAATGTAACAGAGAGGTTGGATAATTTTATGAAGATTGATTCTTCCACAAATTGCTCATTTGTGCAATGTTGTGGCAGTGATGTACATAAAGATTATGTAGTCTTTAGTAGGCTTACATTAATAAATCTCTTATCTTAGTTCACAAGGTCTGAAACTTTGTTTTTTGAACCTTTAGTCGGCGAGGCTCTGGCCTGGGCAAAAGAGGAGCAGCTGAAGCTCGCCGACAGGAGAAGATGGCTGATCCTGACAACAACCAGGATGGAGTTAACTCTTCAGCTGCACGGACAGATGAGCCTCCCCAGGGAGCTGCAGGTAAAAAGGAATTTCAACTGAAGAATTTTTAGCATAGTTGCTAGTATAAAATTCTTAGCATTTAAAAATAGTTAAATGGATTAAGTTCTGAAGAGTAATTGTTTAAGCTGGTAAATAATGCTGGAAGGTTTTTGAGTCAGAGGAATCCTTACATTTGAGTATGATTTTTTGGCTATTTGGTACATTTTTCAATTATGCCTTTTTGTAGTATCCAAACTATATCCAGTAATCCAGATGTTAACTTTTAAGTTTCTGCTACTTTTTTTAAAAGTAACTTCAGCTGATGCTGCATAAATATCATCAACTGAAAAGACATCAAAGTGTTCAGAGTAGAGAAGGCATGCATTACCTGTAAAAGTACTGTTGAAACTACTCAAATATTCTACAGCTTTTCTGTTGAAATTGCAAGCCTGTGTGTACTGGAGAAATTTGTGACCAGTTGAATACTGTCACTTGCACAGTTCTGTTAGATAATAATTTTATCAGTTGGTCCTAGTTACTGAGTTCAAAGGAACTGTGCAGTAATTATACTGAATGGTAGAAAATACTAAACATTCTATGCTTAAAGGTGGCTACATCAGTACAGAAAGTAGCAATGGAAACGAAGTATAGCATAATACTCAATTAAGAAGGGTATACATTTATTAAGGATACAGGTAAATCTGTATGAAACTTAATTTTATGGACTTAGCTGTATTTCTTTTTCATTATCTTGTGTTGATAAAGCCATTTTCTACAGCTTTTGGAAAGTACTAGTCCTCTTGACTGCTCTGTTTTAAATTAGAAGTTTGACAGGAGTTTGCTGGCGGCAGCACTAAATGCAGAGTGCGCTTTTGATGTTGGAGCCTTTTTTGGATGTGAGTTTTGTGGCTTTAAAAACACTGTAACTTGTATTAATTAATCTCTTACTGTTCCCTTAGCTTCTAGTTCTGTTGCTGGAGCTGTAGGTATGACAACTTCTGGAGAAAGTGAGTCAGATGATTCTGAGATGGGAAGACTACAAGGTATAAAAGTTGTCACTAATTTACCTTTTTGGTTGTTAGCCTATAAATAACCATACCTACACAAATTCTGTATGACATTCAAGTGAGAAGGCTCTATTTTGTTTCATTGTCTGTGAATGTGTTTCTGCTCACAGTAATTCTGAAGTAGGGATTTACAAGCCTTAATTCATGAAAGATGCAAGGATGTCTGGAGAGGGGGTGGGATAGTGTCTTTATTCATTTAAATGGTGTGTAATACCCTACTTCTGATGATTTTCTAAAAGGAGGTGGGGGGAGAGAACTGAGAACTCAGTCCTATTAAGTGTGTAAGCTCAAATATGAAAATATTCTTTGCAAGCATGTTTTAAGTTTAGAGGGTAGGTTAGGCCTACTATACTCTGCCTGCTTCTGGATAACATTTTTTTTTGTGCTTGTCATTGGTACCCATGTTGCTGTAAGCTTTGACCAAAAAAAGTCTGAATGTTCTTAAAATGCTTGCTTTTGTGCTTGGGCTAAAGGAGCCTGCTCCCTCAAAACCAGAGAGTATGACAGATATAAACTCAGTATGCATGTCCTGCAACTGGTCTAATGATTTTGCTACTACATTGCAGGGAGTCCTGAGATCATCATCTCCCTTGCAAATGACAGGTTTTTGTTAATCTGTATATTTAATGTGGGAGTGCTGTCAGTATCAGTTCACTTGCTTACAGTTCTCAGTAAGTATAGGTATGCATTAGAAATATTGGGCTAAATTGGTTTTCACTATTAATGATCAGCAGTAGTGATGGTTGCTTACAAAAAAAATCAGAATCACCCACTTAGTTTAGCTTAAGTAACAGTACTGTAACAAAGTGTTGAAGATTAATCAGAAGAGAAACCCGCTAATACTTACCAGAGTTCTTCCTTCTCCTGCTCATCAGCAAATAAAGCTGTTGAACCTGTTTTTCAGTGCCATTTTTTTCAGAGTAGTAGTGCCTGCAGGTCCTGAAAACATGAAGATAAGCTTAACCTATCCTGTGTAGTTTGAGTTCAGCTTTGAAATTGCAGCCTGATGTATTTGCTGCTCTGGCTCTAGGCTTAGAGTTTAATATAGATGAAGTTACTTTTGTGAAATACACAGCTGTGCAAACTCAGCGGGTGACTTTGTAAAGGACCTTACTGCTCTGACACAAGCAAAAATTAGTTACTTGTTCCTTTAAGGTCATCTTTTTGATGTTTTTTTCAAAATCGAGGTAGCTGCAATCATCTAATCCTAACTCTTTAAATATCAACATTCTAGTAGTCTTAAATGATAACATCACGGAATTTAAGCTTTTAAAAATATACATAGAAGCTTTGACAATGGCTGTTATCCTCTGTTTGCTTTTAGCTCTATTAGAGGCTAGGGGTCTTCCTCCTCACCTGTTTGGCCCTCTTGGTCCTCGGATGTCGCAGCTCTTCCACAGGACAATTGGAAGTGGAGCTAGTAAGCAAAGTTTGTCTAATTTGACTTAATTCTTTCCACTTCCAGACTAGTAGAATTCAGCCAGTAGTAAATCTAATATTTGTATTAGCTTCATAGTTTAATATAGTATTTTACATGTTGGAGACTTGTATGTCATGATAGTGCTGGACCACTTGTCAGCAATTCTAATTTGCTTGTCTTCCTTTAAGGAAGAAAAATTTGCCTTAGCTGTATTTCTTTGCTTTTCTTTTTTGGGGCATCTTAATGTTCCCTTCTAGGTGGGGAAGGGAGGGTTCTTACCTTTTCACCCCTTCCTTATCTTTTTCTTTTGCATGATGGGCTGCTTAACAAAAGACCTCTCCAACCCCTTTGGGTTTTTTGCTAGCTTTAAACAAATGCTTAAGCTAGCTTTAAAACAATTAGTAAATGTCGGTTCTAAGTTATGTTGGTTTTAGTTTCAAAAGTGTCTTCGGTTTTGGACAGAATGGATTTCCTTCAGACGTTGTGTCAGTGAGAATGTGGGTCAGACTTGTTGCACCAGGTCTGCGCTATGCAGCTGGATGAGATGTGCACCTTCCAGTCCAAGTCTGGCTTCCCAGGAGAGCCAGAGGCAGCCTGTTACACTGCATGCCAAGAAGAGGATGGGGTCTCATGGGTGCTCCATGTGCTGGATTAACTGGGGGGTGCTGCACAAAGGTGGGATGGTTTGGGTTCCTGCTGTAGGTTGGCAAGATGGCTGTGCTGAGCAGTGTGGCGGACTCCCTGTGCTGACCAGTCTGCACTGGAAAGGCAGCCAAGAGTGAGATTTTTGTCTCCCTTCCCTATTCCCCCTTTTTATGACAGGGAAAGGAAATGAAACTACAAATACAGAGGAAAACAAACTATCTCTGGTCTTCCACTCTGGCAGAAGTATAGCATAACAGTTCCCTTGTACACTTTCTAATACCTTTTTTCCTAAATTTTTTTCTGGATATCTAGGTTCTAAAGCTCAACAGCTTTTACAAGGTCTCCAAGCCACTGATGAAAGTCAGCAACTACAGGCAGTGATTGAGATGTGCCAGCTGTTGGTTATGGGAAATGAAGAAACATTAGGAGGATTTCCAGTCAAGAGTGTTGTACCAGCTTTGGTAAAGATTTAATCTCAGATTTCTGTCGGAGGATATAATGTTTCACTCAATGTCTTGATTAAATTAAATCATCACTATTTATATTGTCTTCTTAATGTGTGTGTGTATCTATCTTATTATTTGGTTTTGAGAGGATGTTTTGCTAAATTTTATAGTTCTATTAATTTTTTAATAGCTCAAGAATAGGCAGTGGTTGTTTTGGAATTCTTACTAACATCCAGAATCCTGAGTCAAAAGCTACAGTAGTGATTTGTACCGTTTTTATGATGATATCTAGATACATTTTTTTAAACAAACAATACTTTTTTTTAAACAGATAACGCTGCTGCAGATGGAGCACAACTTCGACATTGTAAGTAGTTTGTAATATTTAAGAAGCTTTTGAAATATTAAAATGTTATCTGAACTTAAAATCAAATATCTGTGTATTTAATAGATGAATCATGCATGTCGGGCCTTAACATACATGATGGAAGCACTTCCCAGATCATCTGCTGTAGTGGTAGATGCAATTCCTGTCTTCTTGGAAAAGGTAAAATGAAATCAAAACAGTGATAAAACAGCATGAGGGGATTATATAGTTTGTTTTAACTTTAGAAAATGCCATTAAGATAGTGGCTTCTTTTCCTGGCTTACAAGGTAATACAAAGTGCATGATAAGCTTCTAAAGCCAGGCTTAATCTTTGCTCTCACCCTTACTGAAAAGTGCTCTCTCCTTCACTGAGAACTTTTTGTTGGATTGGTGTTACAAACATACAAAATGTGTAAATAAATGAGCTTTTACCCCTTGGAGTAGCTCCATGGCTGGGGTAGCCTTAGACTGTCAGGCTTAGTCAGAGCTGGCCTCATTAGCATATGTGTCTTGGTAGAGGCTGTGTGTCTGAGTGTTAATCAAGATGATTATTTTTGAAAATCTGTTTAGAAGTTGATATACCAGCCTTTTTGTTTTCTTGTAGCTGCAAGTTATCCAGTGCATTGATGTGGCAGAGCAGGCGCTCACAGCCCTGGAGATGTTGTCACGCAGGCACAGTAAAGCCATTCTGCAGGCAGTAAGTAAAACCAAAACAAGGCAGGTTTGCCTCTGCCAGCTCTACATCTTGGGGATCGTCTGTGAAGATGAAATAAGAAAACAACTTTCTGTGACTTCAGCAGTACTGAGAGTGAAAATGTTTGTTTGTTTTGTTACAGGGTGGGTTGGCAGACTGTTTGCTGTATCTGGAATTCTTCAGTATAAATGCACAAAGGAATGCACTAGCTATTGCCGCCAACTGCTGCCAGAGTATAACACCTGATGAGTTTCACTTTGTGGCAGACTCTTTGCCACTGCTAACACAAAGGTTAACCCATCAGGTAAGAAGTTGTTAAAAAAATGGAACATCTTGATTTTGATCTGAAAGCAGTTTAAGGATGTCTCCAGATACCTGTTTCTTTGCTGTGTATTATTTGCCTTTGCAAGGTGATAATTGAGTTCAAGTTTCTATACTGTCAGGTTGTGATATACCAATGTGTACATATGGACCTTCTGTGGTTCTGTAACTGTGACATTTTATAAAACAAGACAAATAAGATACTTTAACTCAAAGTATGAGTAATGGTTTTGTAGTCCTTGTAAGAACAAGGACAACAGTAAGACGAAGTCCAGTAGCATTGCTGGTTTTATTTTTTCTTAACAGATGGGTTGCAAGGTTCTCTCCCACTTTAAATCAGAACACCCTCTGTTTCAGTTTTTGTGCGTTTTTTGTGCTTTAACTTTTTGGGGGATTTTACGGCATTTTTTAAAAGTTCCTGATTTTGTACAATAGTTTGAAGTGATGAATCTGAAATCAAGGGGCTCCTCAGGGCTACATATCATGCAGTGCTGCTGTGTTTATAAATGAGCACCTAAAATAACTGCTGCTCCAAAAGAGATTTTTGGTGATCTGCTTGGTTGGCAGATCCCTGTTAAAAAGATGAAAAAGGAGAAATATTTTGTCTGTTAACAAATGCAAATAATTGGAAGCTTCCAGGTAATGGTTTTATGTATTCTTGTGCTGTTCTTAATTTTGCCTACATCGTCTTGCTGAAAGACTGCTTGAATCTTTGAGGCAGCTTCTAAGAAGCCAAATGACAGCTTTAGATTGTACTCTAGAAACAGGAAGCATCATTCTCACCAGTAGTAGGGACAAGTACTGATCCTGATCTCTGAAGAGAAGCTGCAACCCACCAAAGTAAGATTTCAAGAAATTTTGAAGTGGAAATTTTCTCGAAAAGAATCTTGCATTAGCTCTTAACAAAATAGTTGAGGTTGGAAGAGATCCCTGTTACCTAGTCCTAGTTTCCCTGCAAGTTGAGCTAGAGCAGATTGCAGGAGCATGTCCAGATGAGTTTTTTTTTTCCGTTTTTAAATATCTCCAAGGATGGAGACTTAATCTCTCAGGCTAACCTCATCCAGTGCTCAGCTACCTTTACAGTTAGTGTTTTATTATGTTCAGGTGAAGTTTTTTGAGCATTTCATTGAACTTTTAACCAGAGCTATTTTCAAGGCAGTCTTTACTTGTCTCTTTGAATTTGCTGTGTTGTATGTGCTGCATAATATCAAAATCAGGCTTCATGTAGTCTGTAGAATAGTAGTGTTCACTCCTGCTTATTATCTATAACTCCTGTTACTTCAGTTTTTCCCTATTGTTTCCTCCTTTCAGAATCCAGAAGGACTATTAGAGATCAATTTATTTATCTCTAAAGGTCCCTGAAGGTATTTGTGTTGCAAGGCCGGGGGGGTGTTTCCCAGGGAATATGTAGGAAGCACAGCTATATCAGGAGGTCATGTTCTGTAAAATGTGATTAGACTGGCCCTTTTGGAGAAATTTTATGAATGCCTCAAAATGGCAGCATGTTCTAATGCAAGTTAAAATATTTCAATTTAAACAAAACTTTCTTATAACAGGACAAAAAGTCTGTTGAAAGCACTTGTCTGTGTTTTGCACGGCTAGTGGACAACTTCCAGCATGAAGAGGTAAGAGTGTGGATGGGGGTGCATTTCTGCTTTCTTCTCCACCCACCCTGTTTCTCTTGAGAGCTCACCTTTCAAGGACTAATGTTTCCCATTTTGTTGTTCCCTTCTTGAAGAACTTGCTGCAGCAGGTTGCTTCCAAGGACTTGTTGACAAATATCCAGCAGCTCTTGGTTGTGACACCTCCTATCCTGAGCTCAGGAATGTTCATCATGGTGGTGCGCATGTTCTCCCTGATGTGCTCCAACTGCCCCACACTTGCAGTCCAGCTTATGAAGCAAAGTGAGTTCTTACTCTTCTGTGTTCCAGGGGGCCTGTTCATATTAATGCTTACATTCAGTGTGGATCTCTATGTACTTGATTATATAAATACTCTGTTCTTTCAGTTTTTCTCTCTCTTACTGTTTCCCTTGGGATAAAAAGTTGATTTAAACTTGTTGAAAGCTTTTATCCAGAGAGGTTTTTATCCTTTTTCCTAGCTGTTGTCACTGCAGTGCTCATTTAATTTTGAGTCTGTATTGGCTGCACAGGCTGTTCTCATTCCAATACAAGCTGAATAATTCTTTTCTTAGTTGTGACCATGTGGGGGAACACTGTGCTTTAAGTACTTTTCTAGGGGAAAACACTAATGAAAGTAACTGCTGTAGAGCTGTCTTAGTTGTCACTTGTTTTCTTTGTTCCATCTCACAAATTTTGACTGACCCCTTCAACTATCCTGTATCTTTCCCTGTTTTCTTCTGTGTCTTGTATATTGAGTGGTATTTCTCCCCTAGTTGTCCCTTAAAGGAAAGAATCACAAACCTAAAAAAGCCACAAACTCCAGACCTGAGAACGAACACATTTCTTAGTGCTCAAAGAAACACTTTTGTCCTATAGTCCACTCTCTGTTTGCTTTGGGTAGTAACTATCTCTTCTGTGTAGTGTCCAACAGAAAATGGAATCCATATCTGATGCAGGCATCTCATGAATAATAATTTTTTATAGATATTGCAGAAACGCTTCACTTCCTCCTTTGTGGAGCCTCAAATGGGAGTTGTCAAGAACAAATTGACCTTGTTCCACGAAGTCCTCAAGAACTTTATGAACTTACTTCCCTTATCTGGTAAGTCTTGCAGGCCTAGGTTTTGGGTGTGGTTGGTATGTTAAAATCCTTAACTTGACTAAAATAAGGCAAACAGTTTTCAGCTTAGATGGACTTGATTGTATACTTCTAGTAAAATACTGTTTTAATGTTCTTTACAGTGAACTGATGCCTTGCCTGCCAAAAGAGGGGATCTTTGCTGTTGATACTATGCTAAAGAAAGGAAATGCACAAAATACAGATGGTGCAATATGGCAATGGCGAGATGACAGGGGTCTCTGGCATCCCTATAACAGGATTGATAGTCGAATAATAGAGGTAGTAATTCCACACATTTGTGTGGTGATGCTTTTCAAATCTGCGTGCGGTTGTATAGGGAATTGGGTGCTTTCTCTGTCTTTAAAAATACCACTCTTGATCTTTCTGAGTAAGAAACGCAAGTTTCCTCAAACATCCTGCTGTAATATTGCACTATTTTGGTGTTCAGCCATACAAAATCACGTACTTGCTGTTCTTACTGAATTTCTGTCACTGTTTTTCCTACTCTGTTACCCCTCTCCTCACCTTTCATATAGTCTTCTGTTTATTAGGGGTTTCTTAACTTTATATTCTTCCTTGATTTTAGGCAGCTCATCAGGTTGGTGAGGATGAGATAAGCCTGTCTACGCTTGGGCGTGTCTATACTATTGATTTTAACTCTATGCAGCAAATAAATGAGGATACTGGAACAGCTCGTGCCATTCAGCGAAAACCAAACCCTTTAGCCAGTACAAACACTAGTAAGTACTGTGGGTAGTAACACTAGTAAGTACTGTGTACTAGTAAGTACAGCTCAGGAAACACCGGTGCTCTCTAGCTGTGGCTAATATATGTTGGGTTGTGCAGCCATTTACTTCTTAATGAATAAATTTCTTATGGCGTCTGTGGAACATCAAACTATTCTGATTTACATGAATGTAGAAAATTTCATAACAAAGCTTATACTATTGACATGTGTGCTTTTTAACATGTAAGCTCCTCCTGGGACCTGAACCTGTATCGAACTGGGAGGGAGCTGGGGTGTTCCTGGCTTGGGATTTCTGAAACACTTCTATTCATACAGCTCTTTTATTTAAGGAAGACTCTGTGAGGGCTTCTTACTGTTATACAGAAATACTTAAGAAAACTGAAGAAAAACAGATTAAACTCCTTGAAAGAGTAGGTTTTGTACTTTCTTACTCACTTTGATTTCTGGTTCTTGAATTTTCTCAATTTGAGAGCTGAATTGAATCAGTTTTAACAAAAGAAATTAATTATCAGAGCAGAGATGCAAAGGTCTGTCCAGTGATTTGTTGTGCACTTTCTCACAGGTGGACATTCGGAATTGAAGAAGGATGATGCTCGAGCACAGTTAATGAAAGAGGACCCAGAACTGGCAAAATCCTTTATCAAAACACTGTTTGGTGTTCTTTATGAAGTATATAGTTCTTCAGCTGGACCTGCTGTTAGACACAAGTGCCTTAGAGCAATTCTTAGGATAATTTATTTTGCTGATGCTGAACTTCTGAAGGATGTGCTGAAAAACCATGCTGTTTCAAGGTGGGTTCTTTAACTGCTGCAAATGAAACTAATTTTGAGCTTACAGCTCAAACTTTTGATTACTTTTTTTGAATCATCTTTTTCAGGGGAAAATGATACTTTAAAAGTCTTACTTATTTTTAAAAAGCTGAAGCTGCCAGCTCTGCAGGATGTTTTTTGCATCATAGATTTTGCAGTAGTTGCCAATGCTAGACATTCTTACTAGAAACTTAGGTTGCCTCTGGCTGTGTGTACTAGAAGTGTCAAATACTACCCTTTATTGGTTTTTTGATTTCTAAAACTTGCCTATGAAATTCTGAGGGCAAGATAACTTTTGAGGTAATACAATGTGAACAGTAACAGACACTAATAGCATTCAATTGGTAAGTTTTATTCATGAAACCTCTCCTACACGTTACATGTAAAGTTGGGGATCTGAGGATGCAACTGGAAAATAAACCAAAGAGATTTTCAGAGACAATACTGAGTTCCAGAACATCATGTTTATAAAAGACTCTCTCCTTTATGCTATGTTAAAACTTGGTAAAAGTGATATAGGTAGGAAGAGAGCTGTTTCAGTCCTTTTATTGATAGCTTTTATAAAAGCATTGTGAAATTTGTTTGCTTTCAGTCTCCAGTGCCGTGTGTATGCAAGATGAACTGACTTGATTTAAAAAGAAAAAATCGGCCAAAGCCTCACAAAGCTAATTCTAATAAATTATCTGTTTTAGTCATATTGCCTCCATGCTGTCGAGTCAAGACCTTAAGATAGTAGTTGGAGCCCTGCAGATGGCAGAGATTTTAATGCAAAAGTTACCTGACATTTTTAGTGTTTACTTCAGAAGAGAAGGTAAATCATGGTTTCCTTTTTTTTCTTTTCTCTTCACCTCTTTATGTAGTATTTTAAAAATGTGTGTCCACTTTTCCCAAGCTGTAAAAATTGAATATTGTTCTTGAATAATAAAGGCAGACCTGTGCAAGATACTTCATACTAGCAGGGAGGAGCTGGCCCAGACTCTGGAGGAAACAAGCCTGTGTTTTCAGAGTCTGAAGCAAGTTCGTACAGGCTTACTGGATACTGGTGAACTCACTTAGGCTGAAGAAGGCTTTGTACTTGTCTTTGCACTTGGGGTTCCTTTAGCTACTGTTCATACTGCTCTAATTTTTTATTTTTAAACCATGTAGGTTAACTTTTTAAAGAAAAGATTGAACTGCCTTTAAAGCTTGGTATTGATGGGTGGGGTGAGCAAATACTGCCATAGTCAAAGCAGAGGTTCAAGTGACATTCAGTTCTACATTTTCAAACACACTTGTTCTTATGACCGCATCTCTACCACCCCCTCCTCTCCCCCGACCCCAGACCAAGCCACCAAACAAAGATCTCTTCTTTCTCTAAGGGGTGATGCACCAAGTGAAAAACTTGGCAGAGTCTGAGGCTTTGCTAACAAGCCCCCCGAAGGTATGCACCAATGGGTCAGGGACGCTGGGAACCACTACAACCATAAGTACTGGGACAGCCACTGCTGCCAGCAATGCAGCTGCAGATCTGGGCTCTCCCAGCTTGCAGCACAGCCGGGAGGATTCCTTGGATCTGAGCCCACAGGGGTAAGTGCATTCCTGAAGAGTCATCTGCATTCTGGCTTTGGTGCTTTCTTGTGGGGGTTTGGGTTTTTCTTACCTTATTTTTTAAAAAAATGTCTAGGGTAACATGGGCTGCCCACATTATCATCTGCATTTTGCTGTGGTATTTTGCTCAAAAGAACAAAATTGGAGTGATGTTGAATTTTTCAATGGGTAGTTTTGATATATTTTATATTAAATGTTTAAAAGAGGAAAAAAAGTGACCTAATAGTTAGGTCATAATTATATTAAATAATTTTCTGTTTTGGGAGACTGTCAAGAGCAACATCTTGTAGTCTCACATCTAACTGTTGAGGACAGTGATTCTTTGAGAGCTATGGAGCATGGTTCCTTTCTTCTGGAGACTAGAGAAAAAATAAATTGTCCTTAAGTTTTGTTGAAAGGCAATAATTTTGAACACTTGTAGAATTAAAATACAGTGTAGGAATAAATTACTAGTTTGCTCTTATTTTAAAGGTCAAATATTTGTCACTTTAAACAAGAATTGAAATATGTGAACTTGTGAAATGTAGTGATTGATAAGTAGAAATGCCACAAATTGTTTAAGAAGTGTTTTCTGTGCTTTTGTAGAGGAGGCATGTCAAATATCCAATGTTGGTTGGTCTTTATTCAGTAGAGATTTGTGGAATTTTTTTTCATTGTAAGTGTATTCAAATAAATGGACAAACAAATGGTTACACAAATTAAAGCATGAAAATCATGAAAAACTATTTAGTGTCACTTCTGGCTGTATTTGGCTGCTCATAATAGAAAGATGACAAGCAGCAGAACTCTTTCTTACTGGATGGAGTTAGTGAATATCCTGGTTACAGGATGGAACCTGGTCTTTAACTCTCAAGGAAGTAGTTGGCAGATGCATCTTAAACTTGAGAGAGGGGTGTGTGCATGAGTATGTTTGTGGGTGGAAATGAGTAACTTTATTTTTAAATTTGGGCAGACGACTGAGTGATGTTCTAAAGAGAAAAAGACTGCCAAAACGAGGGCCAAGGAGACCAAAATACTCCCCCCCAAGAGATGATGACAAAGTAGACAATCAAGGTAAATAATTCTGAACATGATACTCTTACCTCCTTTTAAACTACGCTTATAAACTGCAGAAAGAATTAGCTGTGATAAACCTCTTGGTTCTCTTAAATTTTGTCTTTACTTCCTCCAGCTAAAAGCCCTACAACTACACAGTCTCCTAAATCATCTTTCTTGGCAAGTTTGAATCCTAAAACATGGGGAAGATTAAGCACACAGTCCAACAGTAATAATATTGAACCAGCACGAGCAGCAGGAGTAAGTGGTCTTGCAAGGGCTGCTTCCAAGGATACCATTTCCAATAACAGGTACACACACACAAAAAAATATCACAGTACTTGTAACATGATGTTGACTATGATCAGGTGATGAGGTAGCACCTACAAAGAGGTTGGAGCTTAACCACAGTTAAAAAATTTCTGGGAAAAGAATCAAGAAATTAAGGTAGAGAGAATAACATCTGAATAGTTTAAAGTTGCATGGTGGGGGAAAATTGGAGAACTGAGGAAAAACTATGCAAGAAGTGATCTGCAGAGAAAAGTACTTGATGATGTTGGAGTGAAAGTAAATGGTTTTCTGTGACTGCTGTTTAACATGGTGAAAATTATACTCAGGCTGTATTTACTTGTAATATTGATGTATGCAGATGCTAAGTGTGGCTAAATGCCTTTTGTGTGCTTCTTTACAGAGAAAAAATTAAGGGCTGGATCAAGGAGCAAGCCCATAAATTTGTCGAACATTACTTTAGTTCTGAAAACATGGATGGAAGCAATCCTGCACTAAATGTATTACAGAGACTTTGCACTGCAACTGAACAACTCAACCTCCAGGTTAGAAGTGGCAAACTTACTTAGAATGGGGGGCAGTCATTTCTTGCCTTGACTTATGAGTCATTATGACTTGGAGTAATTTTTTAGAATGAGTGTGTATGCTCTGACACACGCCACTTTATGATAAAAGACCCATCCTAGCAATGTGTCATTTGCATATCATTTCACATTCAAAAGTTCTACAGTTAAGTGTCAGGGATTAACTTTATTCTTAAAGAACAATACTGGTGTAGTAAGAACTTTGAGACTGGGGGGAGAAGGAGAAGGAAGCAGCATTTTGTTAAAATTATAGAAGATAATACAGATTGAGGTAAATGTGGTGCATGTCAAGAACTTCAGCCTTACTTTTCAGACAGTTGTGCTCCTTGATAGGTGGTCCAAACATGTAACTTCTAAACCAGCACATGAGCTGAGCTGTGTTCTGTGCTTTGATCTGAGCAATGGTTAAAATATGAAACTTTCCCACCTCCTCTCTCCCACACAGATGTCACATAAAACATACAGCAATCTGAGTTGTTAGGGTTTTGTTAGTAGCTTTTTTTCCCCCAAACAGAAAAGCTCCAAGCAAGGGGGCTATGTTTACCTTGCATAAGATGGAAATGGCACCTTGTATTTCTCTCAAAGTAGAGAAAATGTAGATGTTGCCAGTAATGTCTCCCATTGAATAGAGACGTGCTTATCCTCAGATTATTTGCCCTGCATTGCTGCTTGTATTGAGTTACTGTACATTCCAGACTTTCCTTCCCCCCCCCCCCCCCCCCAACCTTTAGAGCTGTTCCATGCAGTAGAAGGAAAGCTAGCATTTCTTAAGCCTGTACTACCTGGGTAGTAAAACACTCTTCATATTTTTCAGGTGGATGGTGGAACAGAGTGCCTTGTAGAAATCCGTAGCATTGTCTCGGAATCTGACGTCTCCTCATTTGAAATCCAGCATAGTGGGTTTGTTAAACAACTGCTGCTCTATTTGACATCTAAAAGTGAAAAAGATGCTGTTAGCAGGGATATCAGATTGAAAAGATTTCTTCATGTATTTTTTTCTTCTCCAGTAAGTTTTCTTTTTTATTTTTTTTTCATTCTTAGAAAATTTGAGAGAAAGACAACTTTCTCAAAAAAAATCTGAAAGGTTTTGTGTTGACCTTATCTTAAAGGTGGAATACAGAAAGAATGTTTTGTTCATGTATAAGTTGTATAAAACCACAACTTTCACATTGTTCAGCATTTTTATAGGTCATGAACTTTTTTGAGCAACCTGTGATTTTGAGTAATCACAGAAAGTTCCACACAGCAGTGGAAAAAATGCCAAAATGGCCAATTGTCTGAGTCTTGAACGACTTAAAAGTTGTTTCTGTCTTTTAAGAAGTTGATATGGAAAGAGTTTGGATAGTAACATTATCACTTAGGACTAAATACTGCAAGATACTAGTGTTCTGTTTTTAAAGGAAGAAATTTGAAGTGGAAGAAAGAAAAGCAGATAACTAAAACTTCCAAAAAGCTTGTTGTTCATGGTTAAAAGTGAATGCTTACAATCTGTTGGACTATTCAGTTGAAACCAGGAGAGAAAAGTCCATTCTTTGAAACGGCTCTTTGATAAACGTGTGTCATTTACTCATCCTCATACTGCTGCTACTTTCAGTGAGAGCAGGGATTCTTAATTAATGGTATAAATCGTTTAGGATGTTTTAATTCAAGCAGGTAACTAAAGACTGGACTGTATTTCAGCTTCCTGGAGAAGAGCCCCTTGGAAGATTAGAGCCATTAGAAAACGCACCTTTGTTGGCATTAGTCCATAAAATGAACAACTGCCTCAGTCAGATGGAACAGTTTCCTGTTAAAGTGCATGACTTCCCTAGTGGAAATGGAACAGGGAGCAGGTAAGGATTAATGCTCAGGTAACAGTTTTGTTGGAAGCTTTTGTTTTCTAAAACTTGTTTCAAGCAACACTAAAAGGACAAGTACAAGTAGAAGTACAATTACCAGAGGAGGTAGTGGAAAATTCTGGCCTTATTAAAGACAGAAGCAATGACACAGTTGGGTTTTTTTTAGTCAGTAGAAGATGGAATATTTTTCTAAATGTTTGCTTACCATCTTGAAACATGTCTCACTTAAATTGGGGGTGGTAGATTAAGTTTAAATGCAATCTCTAAATTTACCCTTTAAATATCCAAATGTCTTCCTTGTCCCCACGTAACAAACACTGGAAAGAAACAATCTATTGCTTGGACACTGATGCTTTTTAGCAGAGGAATTAAATTGCAGAGAGTGTATTACAGTGCTCAACTTCATTATTCATCTAGGTTCTGTTCTCTAGGATGGTAGTGGATTAAGTGATAAGTCTTGGCTGTGAATAGAGTTTAAAATAGCTATAGGCCAACCCTGAGTCTTAAGATACAGAATAAATTTGGAATCCAGCTTAGTAGTTGTGTTTTAAGTAACAAATCTGAGTGAATAAGGACCTGTTTCTACAATTTCTTTTCTATACCTCACACTATAGCATTAATCTAACATGAAAATTCAGTACTTTTTTGGTGAAACTTAAAATCAGTGGGAATTAATGCAGTGCACAGATTTCTTATTAGAAGAAATTAGTGTCTCTATACTGGCTTTTGCATATAGTATGTGCTCTGTAATCTCAGAATGCTTCCTTATGTATATTATTTTGGTAAAAAGTGGGATAACGACCAAAATTAAAAAGCTGCTAATCAGAGAAGCAAAATCCTGCTCTTCTTTTTGATAGAAAATGAAACACAAGAAGCCAGAGTGCTGTAGCATCGTTTGACTGCAAGTTTTACTGTGGATTATGTCAGTGAGGATTTTGAAGCATTAAGTTTTGGTAGTCTTTTACTAGCACCTGGAAATAGAAGCAGCCCAAGATAAGAGGCTTGTTGTATAAACCAGCTAGCTTGAGTATTGGTAGTTTGGTGAGGTGGAATGTATATATAAACTATTCTTGGCAAGAAAAAAACCAGAGGAGCTTTCAGGTTTTCTCTTTAGGTCCTTATTGAAAAAAATCCATTTAAATGAATACTTGCATTTTCCATGCCCATTTCTGATCCTTGTTGCACTGCACATAAGCACAGCTTTAAATCTGTGCCATCAGCTGACCACTGAACTGCTTCAGATTTTGAAGATGGTCAATATAGGCCATCTTGTAATCAGACCTCAGGCTGGGCTTTCTCTTAATTCATAGAACCTCTCTTCCAGATTTTGTCCAACTTGGATTCTGGTGTTCTTGTAGATGAAAACTTTTTATCCAAACCATATTAGCTTATTTTTAGAGAAACAGTCTGACAAATAATACTCTGAACAAGTAAAATTGTAAATGCATGTGTAAGCCTATTTTACTGCATTTTTAATGCAATTGTGGTTATTAGATTCTTTGTGTAGCAACTTTTTTCACAAATTATTTTGAGTTTTTCTCTTAACAGAGGATCCCAAGCTTTAAAATTCTTCAATACACATCAGTTAAAATGCCAACTGCAAAGACATCCAGACTGTGCTAATGTGAAACAGTGGAAAGGTGGACCTGTGAAGATTGATCCTCTGGCTTTGGTACAAGCCATTGAAAGATACCTTGTAGTTAGAGGTATTTATTTATTTCACAGTCACTTGCATTTTCCTTTTTGGAATAGTTCCTGCTGTCAGTGTAGAGTCTGTAAAAACCTGTGAGGGTTATGCTGAAGACAAATGGAAGGTACCTATGAAGATAACCTTGCTCACAAGGGAGGAGATAAAAGCTGTAGAGAATCTTCCTTTTCTGGGACAAACTGTTTCCTGTGGTAAACAGTTCAGTCAAAATACTAACAGAGGTATTACTGCCTTACTGTCACACTGGCTGTAGCTTGGCAATTTTGATGCCAGGTGTTGATACTGAAATTTGTTTTAGCAGTTCTGAATCTTACTGTTTTTAACTGATACATTTTGGAACTGTTTTAAAAGTTTTAGTAGTTATAACAGACAGAGTACCAAAGCATTGTTACCTTTTCATGAATAAAAACAAATAAGGATGTCTTGTCTCTTGCCTCAGGCTATGGAAGAGTTAGAGAAGATGATGAAGATAGTGATGATGATGGGTCAGATGAAGAAATAGATGAATCTTTGGTAAGCTTTTGCTCTGGGAGTGCAGGGAGGGTGAGGAGGGCCTTAAAGAAAAGCTATGCAACAAGTTTCCTCACTTGAATGGTTGTTGTTTTTGTGTTTTTTGTTTGTTCAGGCTGCTCAATTCTTAAATTCAGGGAATGTGAGACATAGATTGCAGTTTTACATTGGAGATCACTTGCTGCCATACAATATGACTGTGTACCAGGCAGTCAGGCAGTACAGTTTGCAAGCTGAGGAAGAGAGGGAGTCTACAGATGATGAAAGTAACCCACTGGGGAGAGCTGGGATTTGGACAAAAACGCACACTATTTGGTAAGTTGCCTACAGAAACCCAGGAATAACTTGTCCAGTTTAATAAATGTATATACACCAAGAAATCTGAAATATAGCTGTCTGTCTTCTTTTTTATCCCTTTGAAAAATGTGGAGCTTTGAATTTCCTGATGTGCTTGAGATACTTAAAACAGGAAGAATTCATTGCTAGCTCCTGATCTTCTTTCTAGCTCCTGAGTAAAGCTGGTGAACAAGAAATGGGGAATTTCAAATGACACCTGCTAGATGGTGGGGGGGGGGGAACCATTCTTAGTGTTAGATAACTAACCACAAACAGTAGAGAATGTGCAGTATACAACTAATGGTTGACTTCATACTAATTTTCCCAGTTGATTGCTGTGAAAATGAATGTATCCTGTGGCCATACTTTGCCAGAAACATTGACATACGACTGTGCTGAACATCTTAATATTCAGCAGTTGCTTTCTTTTTAAACATTTAAATGTGCTAAAGAAAAAAGCAAGCAAATAAAAACCCATAAAACAACAACCAAAAATTGCCAAAACCTAACCTACCCCTAACTCTCTAACCTCAGTCACTTCGGGGTTTTGTTGATACATTCACCTTCTCTCCTTCCAGTTCATGGAGCTGAAGGGTCCCTGTTTTTTCTCCCCTGTAAAATACTTTGCTTCAGAGGCTGGATCATATCTCAGTACAGTGTTCTTGTCTTTCTGCTTTTAAGTGTCATTCCAAGAAAGTTCTGGAAATCTGAGAGCTAACACCTTTAAAAGTGCTTTTGTTTCCCTGTAATTTAGCATTTCAAAACATATTTTTAACTTTTGTTTGGTTTTTAGGTACAAACCTGTGCGAGAGGATGAAGATGGTAATAAGGACTGTGTTGGGGGTAAAAGAGGAAGAGCACAAACTGCTCCCACAAAAACCTCCCCTAGGAATTCTAAAAAGCATGATGAATTGTGGCATGGTGAGTGTGATGCCTTGCTATAGGTTAGATTTCCTGTCAGTCCTCTCAGAACTTTCACAATGTTTACTGCCACTATAGTGTTTCTTTTAAAGCAGGCATAGTATAAAAATAGTAAGCATATATATTTAGCTGTATATTAAAACTAAAAGTAAGGTATTTATTGAGTTGTTTAACTTAATTGTTGCAGTTAAGTGAATGCCATGACTAATACTACCTAGACTCCTAATAATTAAATCTTGGGAAAAATTCTAATTGAATTGTTTTGCTAAGATGTTGTTTTTTCCTGCTAGATGGTGTATGCCCTTCGGTGTTAAATCCACTGGAAATTTACCTCATATCTACTCCACCTGAAAATATAACATTTGAAGACCCCTCATTAGATGTTATTCTTCTTTTGAGAGTTTTACATGCTATCAGTCGATACTGGTATTACTTGTATGATGTGAGTAGAGCACTTTTTAAATCACTTTGATACTTGATTCAGGACAGAACCATCTGTAACATTTTAAATAACCTTTCCCCCCTCTCCACTGCCCCTCAAGAAGACAGAATAATGCAAGTACTGCCATCTTCCACTTCATGTTTGTCTAACTTCTGAAAAAATGAAGGCTTTAAATTTTTAATGTCAGTCATATTTTCTTTATACTACTTTGAACACAATCTCCATGCTTTGTCCTTCTTTAAGTTCAAGACCAACGCTATTCCTGAAAAGAACATTGGTAGTAAACATCTACTCAATCCTTCTTTCATGTCTGAAACTGTGGATGAACAAAATGGCAGTGAAAGTTTTTTTTACTTTCCATACTAAGCAAGTTAGAAGCGTTAAAAATGTTTTTTTAACAATGATTTGCGATTTCTTTCAGCATTTCTCTAACTAGAAATACATTGCTTTCATTTCACACAGAATGCAGTCTGCAAGGAGATAATTCCAACCTCGGAGTTTATCAACAGTAAACTGACAGCAAAAGCAAACAGGCAGCTTCAGGATCCTTTGGTAATTATGACAGGAAACATCCCGACTTGGCTGACAGAACTTGGAAAAACATGGTATGAGTGATTTGCTGTGTAGTGTCTCTAATTCCAGTTAAGTAGGAATCTTGCCTGGGCAGCACAGTGCATCATCCTTACAGGACTTGAGAGTGCAAAATGCAGTCATAGAAGTATTGCCATGTTACATAGTGGCATGGATGTTTACACCTATATTGCATAGTTTAAATCACATTCTGAGAGATAGAGTATTGCAGAGTTTGGATCACTTCTTACAGGAATTGCTGAGCAATCTGAAGGTTTTCCACTGAAATTTTGATTTTTCAGGTGATATTTTTTCTCCTGTTAAACTGCTTAATAGCATTCTTACCATATCACACTATTTATCTTTGCACGTTCAGTATGATACAAAGGAACATACATTTATAAACAATACCGATAAAAGAATAAAAATAATTTTTATGATGCTATATAGATAGTACTTTGTAGTATCTTCTACCGAATACAAGCTGTAAAGTTCTTGCACTTGAAAGAATGAGAAATCAGAGTTGACATTCTTGGGTTTTTCAAGCATGTTAATAAAAGCAATATTGTTGATGACTGTGGAAATACATACTCAGAAACTCTTTGGCTTTTAAGTTTAAAAATAGCATCTCTAACTTGCTTCATAAACATTACAGATAAGATGATGAGCATGAATGTATATTCTTAACCATCTGTAGCATTATTTGTTCAATAAAACTGCCTTTCCACTTAATGCCAATGGAGGACCGAGCTGTTAACATACACATGCCTTTGAGAATAGTGGGAGTGATAAATTAAAACAAGAAGTTTCTCTGGTAATCTTCCACAGATTATTTAGCATATTTTTTGTAAATGGTGGAAGGTAGAGTAGTGGTGCTGCTCTAGGCAGGTTCTCATATCTTTCTGCTGCCAAATATGGGAGCTTGAGCTTAAATCTTTGATCTGTTTGATTTATTAATTGCAGAACAGTAGTGAACAAGGAATTTTATTTTCTGATGTAAACTTTGCACAGCCAAGGCATTGAAGTATTTTGAGTTACTTCTCAAGAGGAGTCAAAAGTTTCTGGAATTTTTTATCTCCTTCATATATTGCATTTCTCAAAACTCCTGCTCCTACACATTGTAACTAAAACTAAAGTGTGCTTTGGAGGCTGCTTTCACCAGAGAGTGTAATAAATCACTCATTTTGGACATACTAGATTTCTCTTGTGATTTAAACCAAATGCTAGTCTGAGATGCTGCATGAAGCACAGCTGACTAATCTAATGCTCTTCACAGCCCTTTTTTCTTTCCATTTGACACCCGCCAAATGCTGTTTTATGTAACGGCCTTTGATCGTGATCGAGCCATGCAAAGGCTGCTGGACACTAACCCAGAAATCAATCAGTCAGATTCTCAGGATAGCAGAGTGGCACCAAGGCTGGACAGAAAAAAAGTAAGTAGATCTTCTTTAAAATGGAATGAAGGATCTATTTGTTTTTGTGTTGTCTATAAGAATATCATTGGGAACAAGGCTTGTTTGTAGAAGTTGATGTTTCGGTGGGATCGGGAAGGGGAGGTGGGTTTGTTCTTACAGTCCCCCAACAGAGGGCGCAGTGTCTTCTCCATGCCGGCCGCATGAGGGCAGGAGGGGCACCCGACATAATTCCAGAACCAAACTCCAGCAGTGAACACAGAGTTTGAGACAGCATTAGTGACATTTCCACACACTGGCTTGTAGATCTGTTTTGCTTGATTCTCAGAAGAATTCAAGTATGAGATTTAGACCCTTAAGCAAAAATACTGTCCTTGTATTTGGGGAAGGTAAATCACCTGTCGTAACATAATAAAAGTAAACTCTGACTGTGCTCAATTTGAGGGAGTCTTGGATGTCTGTCTTGAATCTGGAGATACATTATTTTAAAATGGTATCTGCTCTACATACTATATGACCTCAAATACCTGTGGGGAAAAGCAGCAGGAGACACAAGAATCAAGTTAAAAAAGAATATAGCTGCCCACATGTAGGAATCCCAGTGCTGTTGGGGTTTTTGTTTGGGTTTTAGCATCTTTACTCTATTTCCTTGTCTACACATTAGTTTGAGGTATTTAATGTCACATGACAATATTTTGCTGTATCATAGTCCTATTGCCATACTCTTGGCAAGAATAGTACCTGTTAATTATACCAATGTAAGTGTAAGGCGTTTTTTCATTTTATATTGAACACATTTGTTCTAAGCAGTTTTCATATAGAAGCAAAAATTATTATATCAAAGCAATAGCTTACATATTGTTGAGCCGAACTGTAGAACTATTGGCATGGGGTGGAAAAATGTGCATAACTGATTTTTACCTGTTGTAACTGCCTTGGGAGCTGGAACTTGAAGCCATAATTTCACTACATAAAACTTCTCTAATTTGTAGCGCACTGTGAACAGAGATGAGCTGTTGAAACAGGCAGAATCTGTGATGCAGGATCTAGGCAGTTCAAGAGCCATGTTGGAAATCCAGTATGAGAATGAAGTAAGTAATATCACTGCAGTCTAATTTATCCCCTTTTTACTGAAGATTAATACAAAATAGCTACAGCTTTCTTAAAATGGCTTGGTTAGACCCTTTGTCTTTCATGTTGCTGGTGCTAAAGAATTTTAATTATCTCTAATCCTTGGTTGTGATTTTTAGTTGCTAGGAGAAGCTCTTTGTGATCTACATTTCATAATCAATTGTAGTCAGCAGAACTCACCTTTTTTCTAACTCTTAAGCAAACAGTGTATGTTTCCTCAATATATGAGCATTAGGTGATTAATGCTTTTACTGCACTGTCTCTTTCCTGTTACCTGATCTTTCCAGGTTGCCTCTGTCATGTTGTGAATGTTTCTGTAGTTAGGTTTCCTAGATGCTTTTTGCCATGTAGTCTTTTTGATAGCAAATATTGTATAATGTTTCTCAGACTAAGTAAAGGTTTTTATATTCAAACTGACCTAATGGACTTCTCTGTCTCCTTCCCCCTCCTCTCCCCTCACCCTCCATCCCCTGAAGGTTGGCACAGGCCTAGGCCCTACACTAGAGTTCTATGCACTTGTATCTCAGGAACTACAGAGAGCAGACTTGGGCCTTTGGAGGGGAGAAGAAGTGACTTTAGCCAATCCAAAAGGTAATTGCTCTACTACCTAATCTATAAATATTGATTAATGTTGAATTGATTCTAAGTTGACTTCAGTTATGTAAAGAGCACCTCAGTTTGTGGTCAGATAATATGCCTGATCATAGTGTGTGGATCTTTGTGAGTTTTGTTGGGGGTTTTGTGTGTGTTTGGTTTGGTGTGGCTTTTTTTTTTATTTGTTTGTTTTGTGGGTTTTTTGGGGTTTTTTTTAGTTTGCTTTTTTTTATGAGAAGCTTAGGTTAAGCCTATCTGAATGCCACTTGCATCTTGAAAGAAACTAGTAGAGTAAATACTGAACTCTTTTCCTTCTTTCTTCCTCAACAGGAAGCCAGGAAGGTACCAAGTACATTCATAACCTTCAAGGCCTTTTTGCACTTCCTTTTGGTAGAACAGCCAAGCCAGCTCACATTGCAAAAGTTAAAATGAAGTTCCGCTTTCTGGGAAAACTAATGGCCAAGGCAATCATGGACTTCAGACTGGTGAGAATGGAGTAGAAAATCTATTCTGAAGGGGTCACATAAAAATACTGGTTCTGACTGTTGAGGGATAAAAGCATTAGGAGTTACATGATATTTATTACTTTCAGCTCCGGAAGTTAGGGCAGTCTGAGGCGGGGCAGGGAGGAGGACGAGCATGCAGTGAAGTTTTGGGGGGGAAAAGGGTAATACATGTTGAAGATCTTTACAGTGGCTTTTGAAACCATGGAGTAGAAAAGAAAATCCGTTATCTGCTCTGTGTTGCAATCTTTCCAGGCTTTCAAGAATGTTTTGGGCTCATTGTTACTCCAGTTGCTTTAATGTATATGCACTAGGCAGTCACTTGGGTTTTTTGACTGTAAATGTCTGAGGCAAAACCACTAGGACATGGTGCTTTGGTGTGTGCCAGAACTATGAGATAGTATTGTAGATCTGGTCAAGAGATGAAGTAGTAAAAGAACTTTTGGAAGACAGTTCAATACTAAACAATTCAGTGCTTTGCTTTTCAGGTGGATCTTCCTCTTGGACTTCCTTTTTATAAGTGGATGCTACGACAGGAAACTTCCTTGACATCGCATGACTTGTTCAGTATTGATCCAGTAGTAGCCAAATCAATATATCACCTTGAAGATATTGTAAGACAAAAGAAAAGACTTGAACAGGATAAAACTCAGGTGGGAAAATAACCCTCAGAATGAAAGAGTGCATCTTTATTCGTTTGGATTTTATGAAGTAGCAGTAATTCAGCACGTATCATAGGGCTTGAAACTGATTGTATTAGTGATAATTACTTTGTTCTCATGCAGAGTAGTTTTAATGTTATTAGATTGGTGGCTAATAATTGTAAAAGTCTTTTTGTAAAGTCTAGCATGAGAAATTCATTATGGGATTCTTCTGTGTGGTTAAACACAGTCCCAGCAATATCTAAAACTGTCAGATGTTTGCCTGACTTGTCTTTTGGTTCACTTTAAAAAGACTAACCAATTCTGGGATCGGTGGGAAAAATCTATCCTTGCTTCTTGAACAGTCAGAAGTCTGGCTTTTTTACTAGTTTGTTTAATCAAAATTTCATATTTCATAATAAGTGCCTTTTATGTAGGATTTTTTTTCACTGAAGAGCTGTATGCAGAACTGAGGTGAACTGTCATCATGCATGAGCATACAGGTTCTTTCAGACATAGATTAATTTTTCAAGAATATCTACTCTTAACTGAAAATACCACAGTTCAGTTAGGCACTAGTGGTAAAAGGTCTTTGGCACACATGGTTTTTCTAGCATCCAATGTTAATAGATGGCAAGAAATAATAACCTAATTTATATTCTTGATAGATCTGTCTGGTTTGTTACTAGTGAAAGTATTACAAGTTTGTGGGTCCTTGTTCCTCTTTGCCTGATTGTCTCACTCTCTCTCCTTGGTCATGGCTTTTAATTTCTCAAGAATTTGAAAAACCTGAAACCTGGTGGATGAAAGCTGAAAAATGTCAGTATGCGTGCCAAATATAAATGCCATTAACTGTTCTAAGGAAAAAACAGCCTCTGAGCCATAGCATATTTCACATTTCTTTTTCTTGCAGTGGTATTTTCTAGCTAGTTTGTCTTCTGGCATGTTAAGTAATTCTAAAACTGCTAGAACAAAGTGTACTCCTGTGATCGATCTTTCCAGTTTATCCATTAAGCTTGTTTATCTGGTTTCTCTTGGTTTACTGTTCTGTATGAAAACTCCAGAAGGAGAGCAAGGACAGCTGCAACAGTTTTAATGGTCATGCTCTACAGAAATGTCTGATTAGTTGAAGCTGCTTTAGAAGTCAAAACTTTGGAATAAGTTTATTTGAATTAATTGTTCTCATTGGTTTTCACTTCCAATTTTTTAGACCAAAGAAAGTCTACAGTATGCATTGGAGGCTCTGACTATGAATGGCTGCTCAGTGGAAGATCTAGGGCTGGACTTCACACTCCCTGGGTTTCCCAACATAGAGCTGAAAAAGGGGGGAAAAGATACACCGGTCACCATCCACAATTTAGAGGAGTATCTCAGAGTATGTAAAAGCAAACCTATGACTGAAATTGTCTTTTTTCTTGCTCCCAGGTCGTTTGTTTCCATGTATATTTCAGTTCATTCTCATAAACAAGGCATAACAGTAATTTTCTTGCTTCTCTTCTGTACTAGTTTATTACTACAGTAAGACTGTTAGAACCTAATTGCACCTGACTTGAAAATTGTATAGTACAAGAAGTCTGGTTTATATGTAATGAAGTCATCAGAAATTTGGCTTTTTGGAGAAAAAGTATTTTAAGTGGATTCATTGTAAGTGGTTATGATAATGAATTTTTTAGGAATAGTAATTTAGCAAATCATTTAGCAGTAGTGATCTGGCATTCAGTGGCCTTTGAACTGCTGTAATAGTAGTGTAATATTTTTGGGCTCAGTCTTACAAAAACATCAGCAGTTGTGAGTCAAAAATAAAGCACTAGCTTTTTGTCCAAAAAGCCAAAACCAAACAAACAAAAATCCCAAGGAAAACTGAACCAGTCAACCAAAGAACTCCAAACACATGGGAAAAAACCCTAAACCCTAAAAAGCATAAATAAGGAAAAGATAACAAAATATTGCCAGAATAAATTGAGACTACACCTATGTATTGATTTATTCCATGGCAAAAGGGATGTAGAAGAACAGAAGGTAGATATTGCTGAACAAAAGTAGGAAGTTGTTTCTGTTGAAGGAAGTGATAAAGGGAATTGGTTAAAAACAGCCTGGAAAAGAGATGAGGACAGCCAAGAAGAATGCAATATTATCCCATGAAATTGTGAGTGGGATGGAGGGGAGGATCACTGTACTTCAGTTGCTAAATAATGCATTTCCTGACAGGTTAGGGTACTGCCAATTTCACTCTGAGGGCTCCTAAGTTCTGAAGCACTGATAAGGAACATATCTGATATTTTGGTAGAAACAATTCAAGAAGGGTTATGTAAATTCCTGCCTGTCAGCTGAGAAATTTTGCAAAGCTGTTCTGTAGTCCTTACAAGTGAATATTGAGCAGTTTCTGTTTACCTTATAGTTCCATATTGTTACCCATCCGCTTCTGTTTATTTGTTAAAAGTAAATTCTGCTAGTCAAGAATCGCTTGCAGAATTAAATATATTTGGATTTGAAGCTCTTTGCAGACCTAACAGAGGAGCAATACAAACTTCCACAGTTTCTTAGAAACAGAATTTGCAGTCTCCATTTACTGAGTAATGTTACATTCAAGCATTCTAGACTGATTTCTGTAGTTTGCAGGTTTTTTTTTTCTTCTCTAAGTAACTTGTATCAGATATCTGATACATTGAGAAAGGCTTACACATGGCTCAGATGTCCTGTAGTTGTCCGGCTGCAGGTAGGCAGTCTTTGTAAAGGAAAAGAAGATTATAACAGAAAACTCTCTTCTCCTCCTAAAAGCTTTTGGAACTTTTATTTTCTTAAAGGATCTCTGTGCAGTTTTTCCTGTCTTTCTAGCTTTATGGACTTGATGTGAAAGAAATGGAAAATATTTCAGAGGGAAAATTAGTGTGCTCTCCATCACAAGTACAATGAATTGCATTTTAGAAACATCTGTTTAATTGCTCACCTGGCCTGTATAGCATCCTGTGGGTCAGCTGCCCTGCTCTTGAACATGTCATTTTTATTAAAATCTTGTGTGAGGATTAACATGAAAAGTAGTTTATAAAGCTGGGATATCCTAATGTTGCTTTTCATGCCTTTTCTGCCATCTTGTCACTCTTCCCTCTGCCTCCCTGTTTTCCCCCCAAGGACAGTTCCCACAGGAGCTGCCTTTATCAGAAAGTAGAACTGCTTCAATTACCAGTATAGTGAAAGACTTTATTATCTATCTTTTTTTTTTTTTTTTGCTTTTTTTTTCCTCTTCTCCCTGTATTATAAAGGGGCCACCTTGCTTGTTCTAAATTTGTGAACAAAAAGTTTCAGTAGTGTAGATTTTTGTCTAGCAATTTGATCTTCTCTTTGACTCTGCAAGAATACAGTGCAGCTTAATTATGCCACATGCTCTCTTGACCATAAAAACTAATCACAGTTGCAGGTAAGCAGCTCTGCTGTTAGAGTAGGCATAGACTATTCTGTGTTGTAGAAGAGTTTTTTGTGCTGCTGGTGCTTGCTACCTTTCTCTTCAGTATTAAAACTGGTTTGTGGAAGTAGTGCAATGTATCTCACATGAAATTCAATGCCTGACTCTTCTATTGGAAAACTTATCAGCAGATCCTAATGAGCTTTTGTACCTTGAGAGCTTTCTGGAAGCAGTAACTCTTCAGTTATTGGGATAGGATGACAGGCTTGCTTTAGGACTCCAGCAGGATCTATGAACTCTTTAATCCTGTTCAGATGCATCCATAGATGACTTTAATCAGCACCACAGGCCAGAGCTTTTAACACATTTTAAACTAGTAGTTCTGTGTTGACAGCACATCTTTTATGACCAGCCTTTGTTTCCTGCTGGGGTTGAGGATATCCAGGGCAAGTGTAATCAACAATAGCTCTGATTGACAAAAGAATCTGAACTTGGCCTGCAATCTGCTCTGTAAAATATCTTAATTTAGTGGAGAAATACTGGCTGCAGGAGATTTATTTAAAAGAACTCTGGTCTCATTTGTGTCATATGACCTTCCTTCCCCCCACTGATTGTTGTTTCAGTATGGGCTGTCCACTTTTGAAGTTACTTTAATGTTGAGGGGGTAACTACAGATAGAAAACCAACAGAAAAATTATGCTCAGAAGGCCAAGATTAGTGTGTTACTGTCTTTTGCATTATGATTCTTAACCATATTCCAGTAACTTGAAATGAAGTTACTGCTTTTGTTCCTATGTATTCTTATAATAAGAATAAGCTACTTGATATATCAAACAGGCTAGAGTTGCTTTTTAAAAACTTAATATTAGAATAGGGACCCATATATTTCCATGGGGGAAATTAAGATAATACTGCCAAATGATGCCCTACGGATTTCTGCTTCAGGTGCTGCATTTTAAGAGGTGTAGAGAGAGAGCACCTAGGTAAGGCTTCTAAAGATAACAAATGTTCAGATTTAATTTAAATTATTCTGTTAAATAGGTTCCATTTAACCAGCTATTCTGAGTTCTGTTTGTTTTGTTAAAAACAAAGGCAAATAAGCTGTTTAAATTCTGCAAAAGTTCATGTTAAGGGTAATGTAAATGATGAATTAAGGCAGAATGAGGCAATGCTGTAGAGCAGCTCCATGAATCAGTGTGCACCCTGTGGGAACTCCAGTGAGCATATGGCTGGGCTGCTGGAGTTTGGCTTCTGCAGTTGTACTTCTTTGTACAGTAGTGATCACTGCATGCTTCCTTTGTTCAAATGGCTTTTTTCATTTTTGTTTTTTTCTTTCCCTGCAGTTGGTTATATTCTGGGCACTAAATGAAGGTGTTGCCAGACAGTTCGACTCCTTCAGAGATGGATTTGAGTCGGTGTTCCCCCTTAGTCATCTTCAGTACTTCTATCCTGAGGAGGTTGGTGAAAGTGTTCTTGCTGCTGCTTTTATAACCTTTTTCTGCATGTATGGGCAGCCTTAGCCTGGGTGCAGGGCACTTGTGACAGTCTGACATTGCGTTTCTGATCAATTTAGTGAAACTGAGTGTCCCTGAAATTCTACACTTAACTCTTAAAGATTTCTCTGTTCAGTAGTCACTTACTTAATGCTTTTATTATGAACAGCTCCATGTTCTTTAAAATGTGTGTATCCAGCTTTTCTGAGAAGTGTTTTAATTTATGTATCATACTTCATTTCTCTATGGAGTATGGGTACCCTAATTCCTTGTATTGCAGTACCTCTGAATAGCTGTAGATAGTTGTGGACACTACCTGGATCTTCTGTTAGAACAATAAAACAAGTAGTCAGCTCTTTAACAAAGCTTCAGCAGTAAGAAGAGATTCAGATGAAGGGGTAAAGAATAAGGATAGTTGGTCTTGCTTTAGTTCCACCACCACCATATCAATTTCTTTGTAAAATTCTCAACACTCTTAAGTGGACTGAATTGAGTCACAATTTTGGTTCTCTGGATGAGAAGAGAGAATGTTTTATTCTTCTTTGAGGGAGTCTGTTTGAAGACTGTACTTTGAGGGGTTTTTTTACCTTTACAAACTCAGACCTCTGACTTTAAGAACAAACAATTAAAGCACACTTTGGAACAAAGTGTTAGCCAAGCCTTTGTGGTACTCCTGTGTTCCTGGTGCTTTGCAAGGCAAAATGGAACATTTACTCCTTGTTTAATTTTACAGTTGGAGCAGCTCTTGTGTGGCAGCAAGACAGACACTTGGGATGCAAAGACTTTAATGGAATGTTGCAGGCCTGATCACGGTTATACGCACGACAGGTAACATCATGTTGGTCTTGTTAAACAAAAAATCAAACCAGTAGAAAATACTTTCTTGAAATAATGTTCATACATTGTTATTCAAGCTAAAGGAATTATATGGCATAGATTTGAAAATGTTCATATTCTTCTGAATATGAATCTGATGCAATTATTTTAGTTACCAACAAAATAATATTTTCTTGGTTCTTTTCCCTCCTCAGTCGAGCAGTGAAGTATCTCTTTGAAATTCTCAGTAGTTTTGATAGTGAGCAGCAAAGACTGTTTCTCCAGTTTGTGACAGGCAGCCCCAGACTGCCTGTAGGAGGTAGGTTTTCCTTATTGCGTATTACTGTGCATGAAATCGCTGTTATTAAAGTATTTCTGAATAAGATGTTTACTTCAGTATAGGAAGAAATTCCTTAACTTACGTATTTAAGAGGTTCATACTGGTTTCCCGTTTCTAATTTAAGAAGTGGCTGGGCAGTCAGGTATAATTCTCATAACCTTTGTGTTAATCTCATGACATTTCCTACAGTTGACTGTCCAGGTTTAAATTGTTGCCAGAAAATCTGTCAGAGGGCAAAAGAGAGTTCAAAATTGAAATAAAACTGAAGGCTCCTAATACTGTATTTTTTGGCTAGAGGTGCATTAAGTTATGGCAACAATATGATGCATTGTAACCTGAAGATAATAGTCTCCGTTCTAGAAAGGAGACAATACTTAGGATAGTATTAATCTTATATAATTTCTCCCCCTTTTGAATTTCAGCATTTAGGTAAGAGACAGTGCAGTTAAACAGAGAAATTTAGTGTCTTTGCTAGGGACTATTGTAGAATACACATTTTACTGTATTCTCAGCTGAGTGCTTTGCAGGTCGAAAAAGAATTCATCCATCTGTTCCAGTATTTACATTCTTTGGGATTTGGGGGAAAGACTTGATTATTCTTCTTCTTAGTTTATTTTGGGAGCTCTTCTGTGGAGACATGGTGCAGACACAAATTGCGTGTTAGGAGTATAGAAATGATAGCTGCAGTAAGAATAATCAGGTACTAGAGTCATAGATGATTCCTGTTAAAAATGTGCATGAAGCCAACAAACTTAAAAGTATTTTATACACATACAGAACACAGTTAAAAGGAGATTCATACAGCTTATTCCTGTATTTTAAATTATTCTTGTAAGATGACTCTGCAGGCAGGATTTGAGGTATTTTTAGCTTGTTGTGCAGCTTTATAAAGTCATATTCTGAATTTCTGAAGGTGTCCAGGAGGTCAGTGTGCGATGCGTGCTTCTGTCACTGGGCATGTCTGCAGTCAGCTGTGGGTGTTCAGGAGGAGCAGTCTTATTCTGAGTGTCTTTTCTCATTACTAGGTTTTCGAAGTTTGAATCCTCCCCTGACGATTGTACGGAAGACATTTGAGTCCACAGAGAATCCTGATGATTTCTTACCCTCAGTAATGACTTGTGTGAACTATCTCAAATTGCCGGACTATTCAACTATTGAGATAATGCGTGAAAAACTCTTGATAGCTGCAAGAGAAGGGCAGCAGTCATTCCATCTTTCCTGATCACAATGAAAAATGCAATGTCTGCCTGTTACAGCAAAAGAGAAACTCATGATTCTTTTCTAAATATATCACCTGAGTCAAGGAAACGTGTTACGCCTTCTTGTTGTAGAAAAACGGCTTGCAGATTATAAGCAAAGACACTTGGTTGATATTCATTAAAAGCCCCTATGGACTTAAAGTGATCAGGCCCTAAAAGTTGTTGTGACAAGGTTTCTTTAGCAAGTTCTTGTTTAAATTATCATTTATTTGATGAGTGAAGTTTTTAACTTGCTTTGCTGTGTGAAATTTAAAAAGGGATGTTTTTCCAGGCTGGAACAATAAATGTCGCTGTGCAGTTTAATACTGGGCTGTGTGTATCCATCTAGCTAAGTCTGAAGTTTTTCCTCCAAAGACAACTTTTGTACATAAGTACAGAAATTAAAATACACCATGTATTTGACAAATCTAGTTTAGTAGACTAGTTCTGTGTACCCTCACCTGCCTCTAATTTTACCCATCCTCATGTATTGTCTGATGTGCAATTCACTTGGTTCTTTTTGTGTGCAACATTCAACAATTGTTATGTTTTGGTTAGCATGGGCATTTAACTGCTCCATGCCTCTTTCTCTGATTAAGATAATTTAAATTTTACTGAAATCAAATATATATTGTCAATATAATTCAGCCTTTGTAACTAGGTAGAACCTTTCTTATAGCATAGTTTTACTGTAGTGGTAGGATATAATGGCGACAGTCGTTACCAGAGTGCTCCAGAGCTGTTTACACAGTGATTCAGGCAGCAAAAGCCTCGTAGGGGAGGCCAGGAAGAATTATTTCTTTCATGTAGTTGAAGTCCAACAGCTTGGGCTGGCCAGCGTGTATTGTGGTAAGGCCCAGAGCATTTTGAATTGATGTAAAGTTTTTTAAAAGACAAATTAGTAGTTTCATTCCCTGTTTGAGTAAACAGTTTTCCTGTTCTTGATCTAAGTTCCTGGCTAATTTTGTAGGGTTTTTTTTTTTCTTTTTTTCTTTCCCCCCAGTGCTAGCTTGGAACAAGCAGTTCAGCCTTTGTCTTTTGACACAGATAAAGCACCTGTAAGCAATGCTCTGTCCAACTGTTTTATGTGCTGATTTCTCAAATCTGCAATAATTTACTTCATCAGGTTAATGTTTTTACCTGAATATAAATAAAAAAGTTTGCTTCACCTTTTTGTTCATAGTTTTGTACTGTATGCCTAAAGTTCAATTGTGTAAATTACTGTAATGGAAGTAAATCATCCTAAATCTACTTGGCTAACAACCTGCAACTTGTGGATGATTTACTACTAAAACAAGACCTTTTAAGACCTCCAACTATGAGGGAAATTTTTTCCTTTCTATGCGTTCAAAAAACGGGCAATTACAAATATTCCTGAGATGTACCTGCTACATAGGTAATCTTTATGAAAATGTCATAGTTAATTACTTTTATTCAACTTTGAGAAATCAAAATTCCTTTCAGTGCTTAGAAATTGTTAAATTCTGGCTAATCAGGCTAGTTATTTCCCCTAAACTAACAAGTTTTCTTTTATCCAGCTGAAGAACTTGTGCTTCCAGAACATGTAACGGACATTCTTCTGGTGAACATTCACAGAATTACCTGTGCTTGCTCAGACCAGTGCCACTGAAATGTAATACAGACCTGTCATGAGCATGAGTAGAATGTGAAATCCTTGCACAAAGAACCTGATAACTGAACAGTTTTTTATTACCGTATTAAACCCGACCGAAGGCGCTTCACCCTGTGCATACAATAATGGTAGCGCGCAGTGCGGCATAGTTTGCATCCAACTTCAAGGCAGTGTTTAAACTATGGACTGGTGTTAAATTGTTCTGATAACTTGATCAAACTGAGCACAAACAAGTGTTTATAGTGTGTGGATAGCAATTTGTTCATTTTTTTAAGGTTCTATATTTTAAAAAAACTGACTTGTGTAAAAAAAAAAGAAAAAAGCTAATATTTTGTATTAAAATATCATGTGTATTGATACTTTTTTTACCCATGTTGTCTCCCTCTAGAATCTGGCTTTCATTGACTTGGAAATTTTGAGGAGCTTTCAGATTTGATAGTGTAACTGTTTGTGTAACTGTTTCAGTGGGACAATAAGCTGTTGCCTGTTTAAAAAGGAAGGAAAAAACAAGTACCTGTGGTGATGTGTTCTGGCTGTCATTTTGAGCACAGACTAAGGTTTTAGTTTGCCTGTAAAGTGAATGAAACCCTTTTGGGTGACACTTCTTTTTTCCTACCAAGGGCAGCTTTTAGCATATTAGAAGAGCAGTCTGGCTTAAAAGGTAAAGATAGTAAATTACAAGAATAAACTGAAAAGTCACATTTTACATGACTGCAGTATTGTCCTGCAAACAAATAACTATATCTAAAAGTAGTTCAGAATGAGTGGAGGGGTGGTGCAAGATCTTAAGAATTTCTCCTTTTCAGGAGTTTTGGATTAAGGGAAAAAGCTCACTAAAATCAATCCATGGGTGTATGTGGTCATTGTAGTACTGCACTGCTTTGTATACCTTTATAAGGTATAATAAAAGGTGCAATCAGAAGTCTTATCTTTGAAAATGGATGCTTTTTTTAGCATGGTAAGTTCAACTGTTTTTAGGTAACATGACCAGTTACTGTTTTGGATGAGTTTCATGTCCTGTGTTAACAAGAGCAGCAAAAAATAATGGATGAAAGGGCCATACAGGCACTGATAGCTCCTACTGAACTTGTGCAATATTTTTTGTTGTTGTTGTTAGATGTTGGCTCTTTACCAAAATATCTGGTTTAGGGAACACTTTAGCATCCCATCTGACATGAATTAGTTACAGTTGTTCTTCATGTTCTCTAGGAAGGTGCACAAAAATTAATTCCCATCATGTGTGAAGTCCCCCATGCTCACTGCCAGACTTAATCAGATACTCAAATTTCCATATGCAGACTGCTTGCATAAGTGAATTGTCCAGATTCTTCTTGCCCTCAACCATGTGTTTTATTTTCTTCTATCTCTTTTCCCTTACTGAGCTGATGAGAAGATGGGTGCCTGAGGGCAGGGACTGGTCAAATTCCAGGTGCCTGTAATACTCGTGCCCTCTCTTCTGGCCCCTGATGGAGGTAGGTTTGTCATCTGTGGAGTTTCTGGGCCTTGCTACCCCTGTCTTCACATGAGTAGTGCCAGTTCCCATGCTCTGAGCAGCCTGTACTCTGCAGAGGCAGGAAATAAGGGCCTGCCTGACATGGGAGAGAATGCCATGGTTTCAATATGAGCCTGCCTCCGCCCAAGCTATAGCTAAAGTTGTTGGCAGAATGGAGAAAAATGAAAAGCCTTGCAGAAACGGATTCTGGAAATGCTGAAATTCAAAGGGGAGGTGTAATCTGCTGGTAGGTGAGCCTTTTCAGGGCTTGCCCTGGTTTTTGCCTCCTTTCCTTTCCTGGTCTCTTGATTGCTTGAACTGTAAAGCATCTGTGCTATGTGATCTCTCCTGTGTTCCCAGCATGCCATATCTCTCCCACTGTGGTGTGCTTTTAGGCGCTTTTCTCAGGTGAATGTAGGTGGCTGCCCTAAGAGTAGAAGTGGTCACCCCAGCCCAGTGCAGCAGCAGAGGCTGCCCAGAGCTCAAATTCTGCTCGATCAGAACCTTGGTGCTTGTTGGTACAGCAGATGGGGAACATTCCATCCTCTGCTGCCTGTGACTGACAGCAAATGGCTGAAGGAATGGCTGATGCCTCCAGAGGAATACCATGTTCTTGTCTCCTGGTACTGGAACGTGCCTGTGTTGATCAGGTATGAAGCTGCTTTGGGGGCAGAGGGAGGAACAGATCTTGGGTCTCCTCCTTTTTTGTGTGTATCTGGGGCTAGTGACATCTCAGGGTGTAGGCAGAACTAAGTGGAGGGAGAATAGTTAAGACACATTCAGTATTTCCAAGGCACTAGATTGAAGTTCCTGATAGCTCTGGATCTAGTTTGGCAGCAGCTTCTGGAAAGCTGGTTCAAAGAGAAAAAAAGAAGGAGAACAAAATGCTACAACAAGACACAAACTCAAAACCCCAAACTACCCTAAAAGGTGTAACAGCTGACATGAAAGCCCCCCTCCCACCCCCCCTTCACAAAGAGGGGAGGAAGTCCCAGTCCTGTGATGTTTCCCCATAGTAGGGAGAGCACTGAGCAGTTCAGGCTGGAAGCAGTATGCTGGGGTAAAGCAGCACGAGCACTGTGCCTCTGTCCTGTTTCCCCTCCTGCCCCTCACTTCAGGATTAGGATTCCTAAACCCCCATAAAAGACAGCAGTAGATAAACCTGGGGGACAGTGTGGGACAGCAGCCACCCTGCCCTCTTGCCTCAGAGCAGGAAGAGGTGTGGAAGGAGGAGGTTTCCCTTTGCAAAATGTAAACTTCCACACTGAAAGCCAAGGCAGGTTCTTGCTCTGGAAATAGATGTAATGCAGTTTTCACATCTCCCAGCTATTTCCCAAATATTTTACTCTTCCTTTAGCTGCTATCCATGGTGTTCTAGGCTAAATATAGGCCTGGTCTGACTGCAGCTCGGCTGTTCTTGGGACTTCCTGCATGCAGAAGCCTCTTTGACAGGCAGGTGATGCAAGCACTGATCCAGAAATAGTTAGCCAATCTAAGAGGTGGTATTTTATTTCCCAGCCTCATCTTCCAGCCCTTTTAACAGATTATTGCCTCAATGTATCAAAACTGTCAGGACATTGGCTAAACAGTAAAAATTTGCTAGCTGATTACCTTTTTCCCCCACAATGTTTCCCATATTCTGTGCCATGCTTCCCAGGAAAAAAAATCCTTGTGCCTTCACTTGGTAGCTTGGCATGCTTAATTTACTGGAAGTACTGATATTATTAACCATTCAGAAAGGTTTCCCAGAGTTTTGATATTTCTTGATAAAGGACCAGCTCTTGTTCTGGGCCACTAAAACTATAAATGCTATTCAAAAGGGGAAAAGTCATTTAAAAACTTAATCAAGCAGCAAAATTATTCTATCTTCAGTAACACTGGGTTCTAAGAGTGGTAATTTCCAATTTATGGCCAGCAGTACTGGCACTTCTACTGTACCAGCAGTGGGAGAGAAAGGGAGAAACTGGCAAGAGAGCAGCTCTTGCTGGAAAGGCTGAGCCCTGGTCAGCTTTGTGCCCTGGCAGGCAGGGAAGGCAGCAGCATCGCACTGCAGTGATGGGAGCACAGCTGGTGAATCAAGGGAAGGGATTATTTCCTTTCCTTCATATCCCAGAGGACAGATTTTGCAGTCCCCGTGGGTTTTTTAAGACCCAAATGGATATGTGTTTGTTTTACTAAAACATACCACAATTCTAAAATGAGCTCTCTTTAGAATTTAAAGTCAGAACTGTATGACAGCATCAAACTAAATTGATATGCATTTTACCCTTGCACTGTTTGTGCTACATCAGTCCCATCAATTTAAATCAATTCAGTGGGAGAAATTTATATGCAGAGAGATTTTCTAAATTTTCTGATAAAATGAGTGGAAAAGACAAGGGTCTTAGCTTCAGCTGCAGATTATGGGTAAACTCCACATCAAACCACTCCTTTTCATTTGGCTGAAAATTACAGGCCTTAATTACTTCTACCTTTCAAAATGGTTTAAATTCTCAAAACTTTTCTGGCTTCCTCATCTGTTTTTAATATTGAATGAATTTCTCATCTGTGATGAGAAACTGTTATGACTCCATGTTCACCTCTGCCCCAGCAAGCACCTGGTCATTTCCAATTTCTTCTGGAGTGAGTAGTTAACATGATTTGACAGCACTTATAGAGAGATGCCATAATTGCATACAGAGGAGTTTCTAGAAAGAGCAGTTTTCACAGGTATGAGCAAAAAATAGCATCCTGAAAATGGAAAGATAAGAATTAGGAATGCGAAATGGACAAGATAGGAAAAAGTTCAGTCCTGTATGTAGAGTTTGAAAAATGAGTACTGATAGGTGAGTGACCAGCAGTGCTGTGGATGTCCATGGAGATGCTCGAGACGTTTACGGTCATGTTCCATCACTCACCTCTTGCTTTACTGTGTTAGTGCAAAATTTTAGTGATACAGACCTACAAAATACATTTTCTACCAAAAGGTCACTGTTCAGGTTACAGATTAATTAAGCCTTGACCCTAAGAAATGTATGGGCAAAGGAACAGAGTAAGATGCTGTTTAGGATCCTATGCCCAATGTTGAGACCCTTGTACATTCCAGCTGTCAGTAATATTTGATATTGTTGAAAGCTGTTGGCAGAATTCAACAGGAGGCCTGGTTTTGAATTGGTATAGATCCTGCTTGTCTATGACAGGATAAACAGAAAAAGATATATCCAGAAACTACCAATTCATTCAAATCAAGTAGGGTTTCATTTTGTATATCAGTTGTTTGGTGAGAGGGATTTATGGATCCACTAAGCAATCTTTGTTAATAAAGTTTCATAGAAAAACATTTGTCTGAAGAAGAGCAGTGAAAAAGCAGAGATGGGAGTTTAAGCTGTACAGGCAGCACATCACAGGAGGAACACAGGTGCTTTGTGCTAGCAAAGGTGACCCTGTAACTCAGCAGCCCCTGCTCTGCCCTAGCAGCCCTGATCTCTTACACACCTCTTCCAAAAGTAAAAGCAGAAGTGATGTACAAGTTGCATTAGGTAGGCAGTCAAAGCTTTACAGCTCCTGAATTGTGGAAGCGCTGTTAGGGCCAGAGGCTGTGCAATACCAGCTGGATATTGTACAGCTCTATGTCACTTTTATCTTCTCATATCCTTGTTATTTTTGCTACATACATTATATGTTACAATTACTGTCCCCACTCTTGCTTTCCTCTTTTTCTTCTCTTGTGGTTTATTTTTCAGTAATCTTGCACTAAAATACATTCAGCTGCTTCCTTCATACTAATAATTTAAAGGTTTTATCCTTCTATGCTGAAGCAGACTATTTCTGACTAAACTGCAATCCTGATGTAATGTAATAGCACTGATGTCCAGATGTTTCATATCTGTTAAGTCCAAAATAAGGCTTTTAATCATTATTCCAAGAGTTTTACTTTTTTTTTTTTGACACACCCATCCTCCCTGTCACCCTGGCTTCAAAAATAGATTCTTGCATCCACACTGGTTCTGAATGTGCTGATGCTTTGTTTGTGCAGGTCCTCTCCTATCCACTTACATCATTCAGTGGTTGTACCAGGTCCATTACGTAACTGACATTTTTGTTTTTCTTTTTTTTTGCTACTAAAGAAAATGATGCTTATTCCCATTCAGGGGATGGATACACAGACTGCAGCTTTGCCTGTGTTAATAGTCTCTTTTCTCCATGTATATTTCTTAGCTCCCTTTCCTCCACCACATTCAATATAAAGTTCTTGTCTTCCAGTGCTCTGAGAAGGAACTGTTGTTCCCTCTCCTGTTCTTCACCTCACACTTGAATGTATTCTCATGGCTGCCTCAGGCAATTAAAAAAATCTTTAAAAAGCTTCTTTGTCATGATATTTGCCCCAGAAATGATCATGATAAATGACAACTGCTGTGGATGCTTCTGGCTTGTTGTGATTACAACTACAAGAAGAAATTGCATGTGCAGTGGTTAACACAAGGAGAAATGGTGAAGATTCAACTTTTGCTGCCATGATATGTCCATGCAAGCTATAGCACATTGGTCTTAATAAAGAGTGGTTACAAAATGCTCAGCTCATCTAAAAACATGTTAAAAAAGGGCTTAATCTTAATGTAGAATCACCTACAAAGTAAAAATGCTATATTAATTATTTTAATAGCTCCTTTATCTGTGAAGAAAAAAGGTAAAATTAGATCTGGTGACTGAAAACTAGAATAATTCAGATTAAAATTATGATTCCTGAGAAAAATATACATTGTCTTCAAATAAAGACTGGGTACTGTAATTTATGCTTATTTTTAGTCTGAATATAAAATAAATGAGATGTTCTTTATGTGGGAGGCCTCATGAAAACTGGCCCAGAACTGTCTTACAACATTACCTATTTGTTTTGAAAAGGTTTTAAGAAACAGTGGATAGAGTTTCTAACAGGCTGTCATTAACTCTGACTGTGGCCTGTGTGGAATGCCAGCACACATCCACTGCCTCTGCTAACACCACTGATACCTTGCATCTGTCCAGTCTACTTTTCCCTAATTTTGGGTTGATGTTAAGACCATGTTGTGCACAGTGGCCCTCTTTTTCATGACAATGAAGTCATACTGGCTTCATTGTTTTCCCATAAACATATAATATTTATTATTAATATTTATTATTATAAATATTATTATTACATATAATGTTTATTCTTAATTTTTACAAAAATTAGAGCCTGGTTGTTTTCTCTAGCAAGGTTCAGCATTGTGTAAACCAGTAGTTCAGAGCTTTAGGATGAGTTTTGTACTTACCACAGCCTCTCCGTAGCTGTTAGGCAAGAATCCAGCTTGTTGGTTAAGTCTTTAAATTTTTTAGGATCTGAAGCTTGAGCTGTAAAATTGGGGTAAGCCACTTCCTGACCTCAGCAGAGGCGTGAGGAGGTGGTGGGTCATGATCAGCACTCAGCTAACTGGGACCCTGAGCATCCAGCCTTTAAAGGAGTCAAGATATTTTGTGGATCCACATTTATTAAAATAGGTTCATACCTAAATAAGAGCAAGTGCCAGGTGCTGCAGGTGCTGCTGGGTCAGGACAAATCCTGGTATCAGTCCAGGCTGAGGGATGGAGGGATTGAGAGCAGCCCTGCTGAGAAGGACTGGGGGGTGCTGGTGTGGGAGAGGCTGCACAGGGCCCAGCCATGAGCAGTCCCAGCCCAGAGAGCCAAACGTGCCCTGGGCTGCCGGCAGAGCCCCGAGGGCAGCAGGGCAGGGAGGGGGCTCTGCCCCTCTGCTCTGCTCTGGTGACACCAACCTGGAGCATCCAGAGCACAGGAGGGACAGGGGCCTGATGGAGCAAGGCCAGAGGTCACCAACTCCTGTTACAAGGAAAGGCTGAGAGAATTTGCTTTGTTCCACCTGAAAAGAGAAAACTTTGGTGGGACCTAATTGTGGCATTCCAGTACCTGAAGGGAGCCCAGAAGAAAGATGGAGAAGGACTTTTGACAAGAACGTGCACGGACAGGACAAGGGGCAATGGATTCAACTGGAAGAGAGGTTTAGATTAGATACTAGGCAGAAATTCTTCTCTGTGATGGGGGTGAGGCACAGAAACAGGTTGTCCAGAGAAGCTGTGCCTGTCCCATTCCCAGAAGTGTTCAAGGCCAGGCAGGATGGAGCTCTGGTCTAGGGAAAGGTGTCCCTGCCCATGGCAGGGATTGGGACTAAATGATCTTTAAGGTCCCTTCCCACCCAAACCATATTGTGATTCTGTGATCTCTTTTTGAAATAAATGCTAAAGTCATGTAAAAGAACAGGTAACAAAAAAGTGATATTTTATTGTGAGTTTCAACTCTAGTGAGGTTGATATTATGGAGCAATAATAAATTGAAAGACTTCAAATGAACACCCAAAAATGGTTTGAAAGAATAATTGCATGAAAGAAAAAAATGCAACTCCATTTTGTATTTTCTGGGAAGTTTTGTGCTGAAATTAAAGCAATAAAAGCAGTTCTTTATTTGGGGTATTACTGCTGGCTGCCCCTTGAGAATCTCAAGTACTATTCTTTTTTGTCTATCAACCAAACTAAAGCATCACCTTTTTGTTAACTGCTCAGGAAGAATAACAAAAGAAGCATTAAGCCTTAAAAGCTGTCAGTAAATTATCTTTTGTTTTTTTTTGGTTGGTTGGTTGCTTTTTTTTTTTTTTTGAGGGGAGAACAAAGTGGTAGGGTCAGCTGTCTATTGGCATTTTATTTTTCCTTTTTACAGCTTCTAATATCTCAGGTTTCTAGTCAACCAGAACACAGATGTCACATCCTCTGCCATGCACACCTTGAAATTCATAGAAATAAAAAGTCATTTAATTGCTGGATATAAATATAGCTCTTCTTCAGATATATTGCTTCCTTGAAGTTCTTACAGTCAAATACTTCTTCTGATTGCTTCCATATTAAGCACAACACTTGAATTACTGAAACATCTCTATAAATTCTAGGATGAAGATTTAAGGTAATTCTGACATTAATTAATTCTGATCCTATGCTTTGCACTTGCTCCCTTTCTTTAACTAAAAATTACTGTCTGTATGAATGATACCTTATGAATTATTTTCTTTATCTCTACTGAAGTTGTAGTTACATCAGATCATTATTTGAAAGTCTAGGTCACAGCTTAAGAATAGAGCAGAAGACTGTAAATGGCAAACCCTATACATTCTAATTACTTTGTTGTATCTACATCATAGGATTTAAAGACCTTAAGCAGTACCCGTGTTGGTTGCAACATCTGTTTGGTGAGAGACTTTTCCAACAGGTGAATTCAAACCTGGTATAAATATGCAGAATTCTACCCGATGCAGTTTGCTTAGAGGTGGGTCCAGATCAGTTTTTTCCTATGATAAATTTCTCATTTTATGATGTACAGTATTATTTGCTGTGGTGTCACACAAAATGGTGATAAAAAGCACTATAAAAGTACAAAAACCACATTTTGGCTGAAGAGTGCCTGTGTTCAAAGGATGTGTACAGCTTTTTGGTGAAAGGTGTGCTGGCCATTGAGAAAATCTCTGTTAACCCTTAGAGAAAGAGCTTTCTTAGATATCTGAGAGCTGCTCTGTTTGTGAAATAACTATACTGTGTATATTTTATCTCATTGTTCCAAAAATAAATAAAACCCATACAGGCTGATAAAAGTTGCTGTGAACCAAGCAAACAGGTGAAGATGTGGGAAATTCTGCCACTCCTCAACTGCCTGCCACTGATAAAACACACGTCATGAATTTTCACAGCACGGTGAGTGGCTTTGTGCTCCTTGATAGAAGAGTTTTACTTCTGCTCTATGGATTTTGTCTTAAAGCACAATTTATGACTCCCAAGAACTTATGGTTCCCACCATGAAGAATGTTTCTCTACCTGGACTGGCAGCTCTTGATATTTCTTGTGTTAACACCTCCCTGCTTGTACCACAGCTCCCCTGCCCAGCAGACATTAAATAACAACACACACAGTGCACACAAATCTGCAGCATTATCACCACTTCTTACTGCAGAGTTAGCAAACAAAAAGAAGAAAATATGCAATTTTCAAACAGCTTAATGAAGGGGAGCAAGTTAAAAAAAAAATATAAATGCAACAGCTGGGTAGAAAAGCAGATAAATCCCCACACATTGCCAGGGAGCAAGGTGTGTGCCAGGCTGTGCCAGGCTGTGCCAGGAGAGAAGAAAACCAGCAATTATTCAGGTGCACACAGAAATAAAGCAGTATTTCTCCCTCACCCAATTATAGCAGTAAATAACGTATTTTTAAAATTCTGTTTCTGTTCAGAGCCTTAAACTTTCTCCTATGGTTAAAAACTGCCCTCACAAACCCAGGAAGGAGAGACAAAATAAGTTCCAATTTGAAACACCTGAGCATGTTCCTTCCAAGGTGAGTATTCTTACTGAATTCTGTGGGTACTTATGTGTTTAAATCTGTACTCCAATATTTTGATAAATTGAAGTGTGGGTCATTCAAAGTTAAATTAATAGTTTCTATTCCAGTAAACTCTATATGGTTGGAAAAAGAAAGTTAAAACCATGCAGCAAACGTTTTAAATAAATGCATTTAAAGCTTATGCAACACAACTTTTAACAGTAATAATTTGTGATTCCAACAATTATTTTCAAGGGGATGTAGCTTTAATTTTGCCTGCTATTCAGAATGGGATTGGGAGGACAATGGGCATTTTTTAAAAATTTGGCTTCAGTTGCATGAGTGGGGCCCTTATGAAACTTCCAAAGTGCTATTAAGGTCCCAGTCCTTGTGCAATTTGGAACTGGAACTCCTGAGATGCTGTAAAGCAGGCACAAGCTGAGGGAGGCTTGAGGAAAATGTTACTTTGTCAATTGATCCAAAACAAGCAACAAAAGAATCACAGTCCAGACACTGTTCAGAAAAGGCTCAACACAGTAACTTTCTTATATAAATTAACTCCTATGCTAGTAAAGAAAAATGCAATAATTAATAGCTTTAAAGGAAATAATCAATATTTAGAAAATAGATCATTGTTGTCAGGGGAGACATTTAAAGCATGTGGCTTTCTTTTAGCAAATAAGAGAGGGAGGGGTTTTTTGGTTACTAAATATTTAATCAGAACAGATAAAAAAATCTCTGCAAAATCTCCTTCAAGCCACTAGAGGATGAGTACTTCTCCATCAAAATAAATAGTTGAGCTGTAATGTAGCTTACCTAAGCCACACTAATAAGCTATTAAGCTGGTAATACAATTCAAATCCTAGCAAGTGTAAATGAGGGAGACAGCTTGAATCCTTATTGAATACTAAGATTATTAATTTGTTTATGGAAACCTGACTATAAAATTATTTAAACTATGCACATTGGAACATTAATATGCATAAAAAGAACTAGCATTTCAAAAATTGCTAATTAGGTAAGCATAATATCCTCTGTTGTAAGGTTAAGTATTTCCATATGAAAGTAATGTAAACATTGTTTATATATTCTGTAAAAAACTAAGAAAACTGCGATGAAGGTATGAACAACCTGACTCAGAGCACTGTGTTATGTCCTGCTTGGTCAGCTGCATTGATTGACTAGCTTATTTTTCAAGTTGTTATTTTCTGCAAATACCAGGCTACTCCACCAACAGAATTCATTGTCTAGTGTAGCTGTCAGTCCTGAAACCATATTTTCCAATGCTTATCTAAAATGTCTTACTCCTAAAAATCATCAGATATAGACCAGAATTATCAAACCCTTTGGGGGGTACAGGAACAACTGGAAATAGGGTCACTACATAAGTGACTGTTCAGCCATCCTCTTTGTTAGGGAAGATCAGTCAGCAGCTCAGCACAATTAGCATGAGACAGGAGCAGAGCTTGAGCAGAAAGATGGGTCATGTTGGAGAGGAGAACATTCAGATTGTCTGGTTTTGATGATTTGTTCTATAAAATTTTTAGAGAGCTGGCCAAAGCTTGTTATTAACAAGTATCCTCGACAGCCTGTGCAGAAAGGTGAAGTCCTATGAGACTGCAAAAGGACAAAGCTTATTGAGGAGGAGGACAGACAGAATTACAGCCCTGCTGCTTTACCAGCAAATCCCAGAGCAACCTGGGATATATACAAGTTATTTCAGAGCACTGGGAAGATAACAGGGAGACAAGCAGCAGCCTCTGTGGACTTATCAAGAACAAATCCTGTCAAATGTAAATGGAGTCGGTTGGAGCGGAGCGGTCACCGCAGCGCCCGGGCCGCAGCCGGCGCGGAGGCAGCAGAGGGAGCCGGAGCGGCACCGAACGCGCTGCAGGAGGGGAACGGGGCTGGGGGCATGGAGGAGCACGGACAGGATTTAGGAACGGGGCTGGGGGCATGGAGGGGCACGGACAGGATTTAGGAACGGGGCTGGGGGCATGGAGGAGCACGGACAGGATTTAGGAACGGGGCTGGGGGCATGGAGGGGCACGGACAGGATTTAGGAACGGGGCTGGGGGGGAAACAGCCCCTGAGGAACGTGGCTGGGGGGATGAAGGAGCACGGACAGAATGCAGGGACAGAATATCATGGTCAAGCTGCTTGAGACCCTGACGAATTTTCAGTTCAGTTAGCATCACCAGTTACTTCTGCTCATAATAGAGCTTTTGGCCATACGTTAAGTGTGAAAGTTAACGAAAATTGTAGCCAGGAATCCTCCTGTACCCTGCGATGGCGATGTGAGAAGTTGTTAGCTACGAGAAATTCAAACACTTCACTTTTGCAGAAGCAAATGAATAGAAGGCCAAAGAACAGGGGTTATCTATCTGCTCTCTGTTAGCTGATTTACAGATCTTGTACCTTAGTTCTAGTAAGAGATAGTAGAAAATTCCCCAGAAGACTGGTAAAATAAAAATCGATTTTTAAAAGTCAGCCGTAGGTAATCCCACTTGAGAAAACAGGTTCTTTGCAGAACGGGAATTGATAGGATTAGTGTTTATGCTTTTCATCCGACCCTGCTTCGGTCTCAACAGAACTTTAAAGTAATCATCTGCGAATTTCACTTGTGAAACAGTAAACAAGCAGCAAACGGTGAGCTGATCTTACGTAGGACTGTCCCTTCCCGGCTGTCTGCCTGAGCCGGGGCTGCGCTCGGTCCCGCGGGGCTCCTCTGCCCCGTCACTGGCACCGGCCGCGCGGGCGGGAGGCCCGGCAGCCGCGGAGCGCCCCTCGGGCACTTCAGTAACGCGCTGCTCCCGTTTCACGCCAGCGGCCGGGGCGCAGCGCCGCTCCCCGTGCTCCGGCAGCTCGGCACAGCCCGGCCGCCGCCGCCCCGCCCGGGGGATGGGGCTGGTGCTCAGCCTGGCCCGGCGGGTCGCTGCAGCTCCAGCCCCGACACCAGTCCCGACCCCGGCGCCGCTGTCCCGGCCCGGCCGCGCCCCCTCAGCCCGTCCAGCCGGGCTGCGCGCTGAGGGCGGGCGGCGCCCCCTGGCGGTCACGCGGCGGCGCGGCAGCGGCTCCGCCCCGGCCCGGCCCCGCCCGCCCGTTGCCCGGGGAACGCGGGCCGGGAGCAGCAGGGCGGCCGCTGCCTCCATCCCTCCATCCCTCCTTCCCTCCTTCCTTCCTTCCCTCCCTGCCGCCGCCAGCAGCGGAGCGGCGCCCGCACCCGCACGCCCCGCCGCCATGCCCCGAGCCTCCCCGCTCCTGCTGCTGCTGCTGCTCGCCCTGGCCGAGCGCCGCGCCTGCCTTCCCGCGCCGGCCAGCGCCGCGCCCCCCGGCCGGGACCCCTGCCTCAGCCAGCCCTGCCGCAACAACGGCACCTGCTCGCCGCTGCCGCCGCCCCGCCGCCTCCAGCTGATCCTGCCCCAGCCCCCGGTCGGCTACAGCTGCACCTGCCCCCCGGGGGTCACCGGCGACTCCTGCCAGGTAAGGGACGCGCCTCAGCGCCGCCCGCCCGCCGCGCGTCCTTGTGCCCGTCCCTGCCCTTGGGTGTCCCCGCGCTCTGCGGGGACAGAGCCAATGTTCCCCCCGCTCCCGCCTCACCCCTGCCCCGCTCCGCATCCCGCCCTTCCCGCTGCCCTGCGCCGGCCCTGCCGCCCTGGCCGGTCCCGGTCCCTGGCGGGCGGTGTCGCGTCCCCCCCGCGCCGCTCGGCCGCTCCCCCCGCCGGCTCCGTTCCCGGCCGCCGCGGGCACCCGGGGCTGCGGCGGTCCCGGCGCTTCCCGGGCTTCCTCAGGGGCTGCCGGCCCTGCGGGCTGCGAGCCGCGACCACGGGCGGCCGATGGAGCGGCTTGGGGCTCCGGGCTCGGTCGGGGTGCGGGAGGATGGGGCTGAGCTCAGCCGGTGCCTGCCAGGTTAATGTCTGTACTTCAGCCCCCCCGCCGCCCAGACCTCGCAGGTTATTTAACACTGACTTACTGGAAGGTGAAAAGGATGGTCCTTGGAAGCGGATGATCCATTGCATTGAATGCTAGTCCTTAAATCGTGTCTCCAGTAGTCATTTTCATAGGCTAGGAGTGCTCGCTCCCACGTTTCGGGTGCCTTTTGAATTGATCTTGAATTCTGAAAGATTGGAATGCTCAAAGTAGGGATAATGATCTAAAATACAGAGAAGCAGTAAGCAATATCTTTCTAATGTGCTTGGTCATATTGGGACCTAAGTTAATATAATATTTGAATTTAATTATTGTAACATGAAATAGTACTTTTTCTTTTTTTTTTTTCTTTTGTCTCTAGTCAATTAAGGATCTTTGCTATCAAGTTAAGAAATTCACAAACACTCAGTTTTGTCTATTTCCAGAAAAGGAAAAGCAGGTGCAGGTACACAGAGGTTTGTTTCGTGCATGTGTATATGCTAGGGTACTTTCTGTGACAGTGGTGTACAAAAGGCTCTGTGGATTGATGACCATTTGTCAGTGCTCTTGCTTGTAAGTGCATTTGACATAGAAGCAAATGACTTCAAGTAATTTCAGTCAGCGTTTTAGTCTTTATTTTCTTGTTTCTTTGTCATGTTGTATCTGAACCATACTGCTGAATAGATAAAAGAGATAATGCGTTTACTGAAGACTTAATGTGTAGTGGAGTGTAAGAGTCATTGTAAAGCAGGAGCGCTATGCACAGAGTTCTCTGCTTCCCTTGAAATGCCTCAGCTGGTTCAATGTAACAATGAAAGTGAAAATATTTACACTAATGAGATTCTGTAAAATCAGAGAGATGAAAGTGGATTAAATAGATTTCTCTTTGGCTATTTTAGATCTTGTCTTAGGAGTTTACTGTTTCTGTCTCTACAAGGAGAGGAAGAGAGCGCTGTGTGTTTGCTTCTGCACGTTGCTGTTAGACTTAAGTGTCTGAGATCGATGACTGAAAGATTAATGACCCTTTTGAAGACCTAGTAAAATGTAACACTTGCTGCCATCACACCTCCTGTGAAGTGTTGTGCCTGGGGATCTGGGTTTAATTGTTTTTCTAATAAAAGACATAGGCAATGTTTTCAGAGCAGTTATGCATTCTATTAACTAATAACAGGAGGCTCATGGTGTTACACATTTTGTTTCTTTTTATAAAACAGTGAGTAATGACCCCTGCAAGGAATACTGATAAAGAAACGAGTGCCACTTCTAGCTATCACATCAGCAGTAGAAGTGTGAATACCAGGTAGTTCTGGAAAGTTAATATGGTTTTGAAATGTAACTTTAACTGGAGACCAGACAGGGTTTTTTAAAGGTGTAATATAAACACAGTACACCCATGTTTGAGGTTTTGCTCATTTTATCAAAATAGGGAATAAATAAATGTTGTATAAATGCCTTGAGTTGCTCTGTCATTCAGATACCTCAGAGATGTATCAGGTCTCATTCAGATACCTTAACAGATGCCTAATGGCTTAAACTGCCACAAAGAAAGGTCATGTTTTCTAATTCAGTGACAGCAAATAACTATAATGATTTAAAAATAACTGTAAGGATTTTTTTTGTCATGTGCCATTACAGGTTATGAGAAAACTATTGGCTAAATCAGGGTGGTATCACTGGGATATATCTAGATATGGGTTTTTGTCTTAATGCTGCAGTTACCGAACAGTTGGACTCACAGAAGGAAATGCCAGGAAGGAAAGAAAGAATAGGAATTATTGTCCTTAAATACTCAGATCATGGAAAGTAAGTTTGGATTTTTGGAATTTATGATAGAGCTGGAGTTCTTTGGGAACTCCAGCTTCCCTAAAAAGATAGAATTACTTTCATGTTGCTTCTTGTAGTGAAGGCAGCATTTCAATGATTCTGCTCAGATGTGTCAAGATTTTAGAATGAAGACAAAATGTTCTCAATGTGCCTGTGAGTCAGCTGGGCATGGTGAAGTTGATAATGCAGAAAGATTGCTGAGAGTCAAACCTGGAGACTGCACATCAATTTTACCCCTGAAGATTTTACTGTAACTGGTTTTGATGCATCTGTGGATGCTAGTGCTGGTATGGGAAAAGAATAAAACTGACATCACATGAGATACTTCTAAAAGTCTAGAGCTTTCCTATCACCAAGTGCTGTATTTTACTGGGGCAAGCCAATTCCATGATTTCATGTTATAATTGTTTTAGTAACTCATTATTTATTTAACAACAGAAATTACAGGTCCTTCTAGTGCATCCATCCCATGAATTATGCATTTGTATATAGCTCACATTATTTATGGTTTGAATATACTTTGCTTTGCAAACTTCAGGTTTTTTTTATTATGGGTTGTCTGCTCCCCCTTTGTGGGACATTGCTCTAATTTACCTCCATTTGTTTTCACGGTTCTGAATTTTTTTCCCCACTTCTCTTTACAAGACTTCTAGTCTGTAAGGGAGACATAGAATTATTGTGTTGAAGTATCTTAAACTTTGGTCTTGGTGAGCAAGGAAATCACATGTATTCCCAAGGAAATTGTACAAAAATTATAGTGAATTCAACTGCCTTTTTTCTGTGGGAATTTGAAATTGACCATTTCTCAGGTTTACACTGAGAGAATTTGATGAAATAAACTGAAATGAACAGATACTAAAGTTCCATTAACTTTATAATCCCTAAATTTTTATTTGTGTTTTACTTTTAAAAACAATCTTTATTTTTAAATGACTAAGGTAATCACTAGTCTGTTATGTTTAATGATGTATAGAACCAATAATATCGTTTTTCTTGACCCAGAAAGTTGTATGTAAAAATTAATCTTTCTTAGTGCCTCATGAAATCATTTTAGAGACATAAGGCACAAAGTAAGTAGATAGGAAATGAAAAACCTTCATGATCAACTTGAGAATTTGCTTAAAAATACAGAATTGAAACTTAGCTAATTGCATTGAGTTGCATGATATTTATTTGATCCCATGCTAGTGCTAATTTTGTTAAAAGGCTATCACATGAAGAAATATTAAATTATTAATGTATTTTAAAATACTGTCATACATGCTTTTAGTCGCTTGTCTTGCTTGTATTTTTAATTTAATTTTTTCCCCTGTCTTTTGGTTGGTAATTTTCTCACGTTCTTTTTACTTTGCTGCTTTTTAATATATTTTTAGTTATTTTATAGATTGTCAGTAATGAAAACTAGAAAACAAGTAGTATCCAAGCATACTGAAGCAGCAGTCTGACTTTGCAGCAGTTCCCTTCCATCTAGTCTGATTAGTGATGACTGACTGTTCCACTTCTGACCGTGGCGTGGAAGCCACTGGTGCAGGGCATTTTTGAGATAGTATTCAAGTTACTCTTTTAGTAGCAAAGAGATCCCTTTGGTCTTGGGGATGATTTGTTGTGTTTACTCTACTGGTTGTATTTCCACACCTAGAACAGAAAATATTTTTTAGACATAACTGTGGACATTTTATTTATAATGGAATTCGAGAAGGATACAGCCTGAGTTTAAAAAAGTCAAGGAAGGAACTGATATTATAAAAACTGGACAATAGATTACATTTTAAATTTTGTTCTTATAGTTATTTTTAGAATTTTTAAAGTTATTTTTTATTTCCCTCCTGAATTTCTGCCTGATTGTTCTTCTTCATTCCCTCCCTTTTGTTTTGTACTTTTGAATGCCACATGAATTTATTCTCGTCTTTGATCATAGTATTTGAATGTTTGTAGACTTTAGTGCAGGGATTTCAGGATTTTTTGTCCTTTGACCTCTGCTTTTGTATTTTTTTCTTGTGTTGGGTTTTTGCTTCTTTTTTCTTTGAATTTTTTTTTGTCTCAGTAGATTTCTAGTAATCTGTTTAGTGCTGGATGCAGAAATCCAGACTTAACAATCTGCTGCAGGAAGAAGGGTTGTTGTTTCTTGGCTCACTGGTCTAATACTTCAGCATGAGCAGTGTGAATTTCATTGGCCAGGTTATTTCAGGTTGCACTGGACAGTGCTGTGTAAAAGGACATCCTTTAATCTAACTGCTAAATCACCTTGGTGTCAGTATCCTGATTAATTCCTCACATGATCCTGTTTTCTATTAAGCGCTGACATCCCTTGTGAACAGTCTCTGGTCCTTAAATTAATAATGAATTCTCTAATATATTTAAAATGCTATTTTTCCCATTCTCTACTCATTAATGAAGGGTATATACTTAGATTATGTGGTTATTGTGACTCAAATGTTTTGTGATGTGACCACTGTGTTTGCTCTTTTACCTTTAATAATGGTAACATGTAGAGTTAGCAAATGCCTCGAATTTTCTTTTTTTATTTGTACATTTTCTTTTTTTGTTTGTCTTTAGCCTGAGTTCTGAGGTACCATGTTGTTTTCTGCTTACTAGCTCTGCTCACTCTTGCAGTACTTTCAGGAAGCAGAATTTAAATATTTGCACTGATGAATATACTAGGTAGGAGAAGAGGCTGTGAGAGCTCAGTTGGTTTTACTTGGAGGCCACAAAGGGAGATCCAAGTGCCCTTCTCAGCCACATAATGGGTGGTCATGGAGAACAGGAGCAAGAATTTTCCCAGATGTAATCAGTGAAAGGAGAGGGGACACCACACACGCTATAGTAGGGGAAGTCCCAGAAATCTAAGGAAAAAATTCCTTGCAATGATGGTGGTCAAACACTGGAATAGGCATTTAGAACAGTTGTAGGACCTTCATCCTTGGAGATTCTGGGCTTGAGTGCCCAAAACCCCAAACACTGTGACCTGAGCAGGGCTTGGAGCAGAGAACTCCCTCAGGGTCCTTCCAGTCTAAACCAGTCTGTATGTACACACCCCTGTATTTTTTTTCTCTCCATTAGATTTTGCATTTGCCTATTAGTCTTGTCCTGTTCCTGCCTCCCTTTTGCTGGAAATCTGAATTATTTCCCTGTTGTTATATTTGTTTATCAAGTTTAGACTGTACCTGGATGCTGACAAACTTCTTGCCATGCAAGCAGGCAATGTCACTGTTAGATATCTGAAAAATGAATTCCAGGACACTTAGTTTACATCTCCTTTAGTCAAAAATGACCATATTCACATTGCACAGTCATTGCTGAGGTTTTTTTCAATTTACAGTTGTGTGTCACATGGAACTTATGGGTGTAATTTGTTTTCTGTGAGTTCCTGTGGTCTGCACGTGCAGTGCTGTTCAGGCACCTCATGAGCTCTGATCCCCAGGGTGGCAGTGGAGCTGGTGAAGTTCTGCAGTGTGGCAATGTGTGGCATATAAATAAATAAATAAATAAATAAATAAATAAATAAATGGGAGAACTAGTTTCTTCACCCAATTTATTTTAGTTGTTAGAACATCTGGTTTCTCTGAGTGTAGTAGAAATGTATTTCCAGTCAGAAATTTAAGCTTTTAAAATTAACATCTTGCCTTGAAGCATATAATGTGAAAATATCTAAGAGACTACTCAGCAGTTTCCTAAGCAGTCAATAAAAAGTTGTGCTGTGATTTTTGCTATGGGATCTAAACAAATTCATTGTAAATATCTGTAGAATAAAACTGGAATGATGTAATAACCCTAACTATCTAAGTTATATGAGAGGTTTTTATTTAGGTATCATCTATGCACTGATCTTTGGAATCTTTGTATTGTCTTTTCCAATATCTCAAAAGGCTCTCTTTAAATTTATTAAAATAGTTCATTTTAAAGGCTAGTCAGGTCATTACATATAGTGCAAGCTATTAAGTTCTAAAAAATTCTATCATATAAATGAAAGTTTCATGTGTTGCTTTCAATACAATAATTTTTTTATGATTAAAGATTGCAAAAAGCTGGATCAGGTGTAAAATAATAGAATAATAGTAGAAGATATGCTATGCTAAGGTGCTTCAGCTTTTCACATGTTGTATTTTATTGCAGTTTATGCTCTTTGATCCAAGAGAATCTGTTTGCAATCATATCTGCTTAAAAACCATCATTGTTTTACTTTCCTTTGAAATAGTCTAACTTGATGTTGTCATGTGTATATTATGTAGCTCTGGAACTCATCTTTAGTGGAGCAGGTTCCCAGTGGAAGAGGAGTTGAACGCCTTGGTTCAGTGTTACAGGAGTAGCAGTAATTTCAGTAATTTCAGAAGTGGCATTTCGCAGGATCTTGGTTGATCATGGGGTCATGAGTCTAGAAATCTTAGAAGATGGTTAATTAAAATTAAAATTCTGTTTTAATAGGCAGATATGGGTCTGCTGAAAACAGTGTCCACTTGACCACAAACATATATTTGTTGGTTTTTGGTTTTGCGGTTGCTTTTGGTGTTCTCACGGCTCACTCTGTACTTGTTAAATATCAAACTCCCATGATATTTTGTGTTACATTTGTGATCCAGTTAATCCCATATCTTAATTGAGTGGTAAAAAATAATTCTGCTAGTTTTCATTTTCTGTCTTTCAATGTAATTGCATTCCCCTGTTGTATTTTTTCCCTTTAAAAAATGAGTTATTACACTCTTCCCTCTGTGTGCATTTAGTGGATATTTTTCTTTTTGCAGTGCCCTTTCTGAACTGAGTAAGTCAGTTAATGATATTCCTGTTTGTTGGTTAATCTAAAAAAGGTTTAGTGCAATGCTAAATCCCATTTTTATGTATGCTGAGAGGTTACCTGTTCTCTTGACAACTGCACTAGAAGAAAGGTTTCAATAATATTAAATTTTTTTTACATACTTTTGGTTGATGTGGTCAGCTGAGCTCAGCAGCCTGCCTAGTGGTATGGTGATCCCCAAATTTCCAGTGCACCAGCATCAGTTGAAAGCACATTTTTTGGCAAAAGTAGGGCTAATTGTGTTAAAATTTCTTAGTGGCATTTAAGTCAAAATCTGAAGGTAAAAACAGTTTATTGTGTGCATTTGACACTGTAGAGCACTGTTAATTAAGAATCTTGTATTGTTTTTTAAGGAAAAGAAGTAGTTTATTCAGCTTTGTGTTTCTGTATAGTTTTTCCAATTTATACATTACTGGAATGATGTAAAATCCAAAATAAACATTCTCTGGAGCAAAAATATTCATTTTTCAATATGAATTCACAAAACATAAATTGTAATTGTGTTATTAGAAAAAAAATCTTGAACTGTGATTCAGTTGTAATTTTCCAACAGTTTTGTAACAAGAGAAAGGTACATCAAAATAAACATTGAGAAAGTAATGTTTGCTTGATCAGAAAACTCTTTAATTTTTCCATTGGCTGAGTGTAATCTCTTACAAAGAAGCACTCAGGCACTCAAAAGCTGATTTGTGTGCTGCATATGGATCCTATTTGAGCTAAGCAGTACATATCACTGCCCTATATTATTTTTCAAGTTGACCTTTGTATGCTTTACTATAATACAGGCTGTGACAATTATAATGTATTTTTAATATTATATTCTGGTGTAAACCCTGAAAAAGTAGCTGTAAATTCTATAGAAAGGTCTGGAATTGATACGTAGTGGCTAGGAATGGGGATATCAGGATTAGGTGCTTACAATTCTCACTGCCTTGCTGAGTCACACTGGGCAAAAACTCATAGAACCTTCTTACTTCCATTTCTCCTCTGTAAATTCAGTTAATCCTGGGTTTTCAAAAGGTTAATTTGTGAATAAATATAAAGGCTCTAAGACTGCTGAGTGAGAAGTACTTTATAAGGAAGCATAGTATTGAAATGCCAGATTCTGAATTACACATCAGTGATCCTATCAGGATATATTTAAATTCTAATGAAAAAAACCTTCTTATTAAAGAAAAAAAATCAACCACTTGGACTATTTTTATATCTGGCAAATATTCAGTCTAGCAGTTTACAGATGAATTTGGTTTCATGATGTTCTTTCCCACTGGAAACAGGGCAATATATCAATGACCAGTGTTTCAAAGACTTCTGTAGCAAAGGTGTTTGTGAACAAGGTGCTCTTGAATAAGTAAGAACAGAATTCCAATTGACAGTGAAAGTAGGGTTGTTTTACTGAGATAAGATCACTGACTGTTAATGATTTTGAGAACTTTGTTGTACCTCATGTATTAGTTGCAACAGCAGCTGTATTGTCAGTTTGAGAAGACTTTGGGGTAGCTGTAGGAACAATAGCTATAAAGAAAGTAACAAGATAGGGTTCCTATTCTTTCCAGCGAGCCTCTCTTTCAGGCAGGTAGCCCTTATCTGGTCCTTTGTGCTGCATCTAATAAAGCTGAAGCTTGTTCACACAAGTGTACAAGAGGAGGAATAACTTCACTCAACCATGCCTATTCTGAATAAATAAATAAAGTCTGATTCTTTGGGAGGAATATCCATAAGTTTTGGTGGGTGTATGTGGTAGAATCTTCACTGAACCTGAGTGCTCAATATGCAATTTAAAGGTGTGCAGATAAAGTCACAAGAGAGCAAAATGTTGTTCCCTTCTATGAACAAATAGTGCTTGGTTCCCTGAAATCACATTGGGGTGACTTTATTTACAAGATAGAGAAGGCAGAAAGAGAGCACCCCGAGAAAGATCAGTAGTAGATATGGAAAGATTTGTATAATGTGGGATGGACGACATGTTCACTTTTACACAAACAGGAAGAGTCCAAAGGTAATCTTGTGACAAGGACAATCCCTTAAAAAACCAGTATCAGTGAGGCAGTTAAATTCTTTTGGGCTTCAGCTATTAATTAAATTATGTGGCCAAGGAATATAAATGGACAATTTTTTGTAATTTTCCAGACTTGGTATGTTGCTTTGATCTCCCTTTGAAATATTTATTGGTTGTGTTTGTCCATAAGGACAGTAGCTATCACCAAGAACCACAATGACAATTCTTCAGTTTCTTATTCAGCCTTAATGATTTGTGCATTCAATTCAGCAAATCTTTAAAAATTAATGCAAAATTTATTTTTATTTTTGCTTTAAAGGTGATGTATGGTTTCTTCTGCTGAAGAAATTAAGCAAATTGTGAAATACCTTTATCAAAATCAAATTAGTGAATGAATTTCTGTAATGGCGAGCCAAAACAAATTTTTTAGGTTTCTTACACACCTAGCAGTCTATTAATAACTTGTGATTAACTATATACTTGTACTTCTATTGTAATCTAACTTTCAGGCAAATGTAACTGTTTTCAGACAAACTGAACATTAAAGAAAGAAGAAGGCTATGTAAAAGTCTAATAATAGTTTATGAGCTAAATGCATTTTGTGTTGAGATTTCTAATTTTGCTGTCTGGTCACAAGAGAGTTTTCTGGCATTTATTGTGATTATGGAACACCAAGGTTGTGTTCTGGTATGTGGGGATCTAAGAGACTTTCTCATTTGAGAATGTCTTTGAATTTCAGGGAGTTGGGTTACATGAGGTTTACTGACATGGGCAGGGTCTGTAAGATCAGATACTTGATTAATTCTTTTTAAGGCTACAGTGTACTGCGTGATGATGGCATATGTGACAACTGAAGAAAATGGTGTTGAGTCCCCTGGGAAATTAACATGTTTAATTGAAGGAAGGACAAATTGACTTAATTTACATGACTGTAATAGATTCTAATGTTAAAATTTGCCTAATTATTGCCTTTTAAAAGTAATGGAAAGGTACCGAGTTGATGTTACAGAAATTCTGGTTAATCTTTCTGAGGATTTGTGGGGACCTGGCTTGTACAGAGGATTTTAAAAATATGGAACATCTTTAGAAGGGTGCTTGGGACTTGACTGTGATATCACTTAAAGCTGATGTAAACTCATAGTAATTTTTTTGTCTATGAAAATATTAACTGTAAGTTTAGAAATTGTTATTTCAGTAACCATTTGAGCTTTAGTTTCTTGGAATGTACCAAAGAAATTCTCTAAGGTGAAAGAACGCAGGAACAAGGTCATCTGTGCTGTTTGATTCCAAAACACCTTTCTCCCCAGTTAAACATCTTCCCCTGCAATCATCAAATGTCATAATTTTATTTTCTGCAGGTGAGTGAGAAAGGATGGATCATTAGTTACAGTGATTCTACCTTTTCACAAAGGCCTGCTTAAGAACAGCAGGATAGATCTGTCGTTAGTTTGCTCTCTGATTGTCAAGTCCTGCTGGTTGCAGTTCGTAGCAAACCAGGGTATGGTCCAAACCTTGCTGGTTTTCATTTAGGAACATGGAGGCTTTTCTGTTAATGTAACATATTTGTGAGTGATTTAACCATGTTTTATGTTTACATGAGACATAATGTAAATCATCATACTAATCAATTGAAGGATACTCTGGAATGACAGCTGTGCTAACAAACCTTAGTATGTGACACACAGCAAATGCAAATGTAGCATCTTAGTTATTTTTGCATGATGTATGTGCTTTTCACTTTGTAATGAGTTCTGCAGCATCTTCCAGGTTCAGATTTCTAGTTCTGAGGACATTTTTCTTTTCCAAGATACATTTGCATCCGGCTGCATTCTGTATTCTCAGATTTCCTAAGCTCCTTGCCTACGGTGTGGAAGTTCACCCCACTTGGAGGTGGGGCCTTTCCTGCCAGCAGCTATTGAGTTGTGAGAGCTGCTGGCTGGCAGAGGCTTCTGGCAGTGAGCAGGGCAGTTCTGTGAAGTCTTGAGAACTTCAAGTTACCCTGGCACTCTTATGGTTTTGAAATCCTCCTCTCTGATTCGGAGAGTGGGGCTGCAGCTGAGGGCTTCAAGGGGCAGCATTCCCTGATCTTGGAGCAGAACATTAGTGCTGCAGTAGGGAGGCAAAGTGTCTGTCCAAAATACATCTGTGATTTGGCCTCCTCTGATCAGAGGTGCCAGCACAAAACTCATTTTAATCAATGAATTGTCATTTTCTGATAACCCCTATGTTCAGCTAGAAGTTTCTATCACTTGTGGTTGTCTGGAGAGAAAAGTTTCTGAGTATTTAATGGTGTATATTGATTTATATGCTAACCTTGCTATTACCTGATCCAATTTTGGAGATAACTGTAAAACTGTTGAGTGCCAGTTGCTGATCTGCGCAGTTTATTTTTCTCAGTCTCTTTAAAACAACAGAGATGAGGTTTTCTGTTTTTCAAGGGAATTGTAAAGGTGTAAGGTTGATTGCTGATCAATCTGAGCTGATGAAACTGGTATCCCTCATTTTGGAAGAATTTGCTTTCTTTCTAAAGACAATCATGTCAACCCAGAGGGAACCAAAGTGTATGTAGGGATGTTCCAAGTGCAGAAACTAATTTACAGTCATTCTACTGCAATTATGGATGAGTAGAATAATAAGTCATTCATAGTCCCTTTAAACCTCATGGAGTAAGTGGGATGAAGATGAGTATGGCGCAAACACATAATACTGTGTTTGCATTTCTTTAGTTAAGACATGAAATACAGGAAGCTTTGAGGGAAAAAAAAAGGACAAAAGTTAAACTTTATGAATGAATTTTAAGCTTGTATAACAGATAAGCTGAAATATTTGCTGTAAATATTCATCATAGAATGAGGAAATCAATACATTCAGGCTTAATGACAAAGCACTTGTGTCTGTCCTCTGGAGTCCGACAGTTATAGAAGCTTTGATTTCATGTACAGAATCTGCTCTGAGCAAGGGAAGTTTGCATTGCTGTGGATGGTTTGGAAAGGGAGAGCTGGGCTGGGGCCCTGCTCTGGCATCCACTCCCACAGCAGTGCTGCTCCTGAGCACAAAGCTGCCCTTGCCTTTGACTTTCACAGGGTGAGGAATACTTTTGAGGATGCTAGCTAGATGAGTAAATATATACTTCAAACGGCCGTTAGAAGGCAATCTATTTGAAATATTCTCTAGGTATGTTTTTCTGGTTTTCCTCTACCTTTATCAGAATAACATCTGTTCGATTCCCAGTTTGTTTGATGCTTTGGCATCTGTTCTCTGCAGTTGCAGGAATGTAATTTCTGTAGCTTCTGGTGCTGTCTTTTAACTGTGAGTTGCATAAATAAAGTTAGCTGCCAAAAATAGTTTTTATTTTCTTCTTAGACAAAGAGGATTTAGATGCTGAAAAAGTCTGATAGCTTATTTTCTTGCTTGACTTGCATTTCAATGGCATTGTGGGATTTGCCTTTTAATACTGACAGTCCTTTAGGTATAACTAAAAGGATAGTTGGTTTGAATTTTCTGTGTCTCAGCCTGGTGAATTCACATAATATATCAGAGAATTTGACTGCTGGCCTTTCCTCTAGCACCTGCCTGTATTCCAGGTCTGAATAAATGTATTAATGATGCTGCATAGTGTTCCAGGTGTCCTTAGCACTCTCACAGGTATGAAAGGATTATGAAATTTTCTGGTCCTATTATAATACTATATACCATTGTTCATGCGGATACAGCAACGCACATTATTTTTAGTCATCTGTATGGATTTTTGAATTTTGCTTCTTTGAAGGCCAGCATTCTCCTTTAATACAGAAACAGACATAGTTAGATATCTGCCATAGGATTTCACATGAATAGAAATATTAAGAACTAATTTTTGGCATTACGGTATGAATTGGGATATACAAGAAGCAGATAATTTAGAGAAAAAAAATAGTTAGTTTTTGTTGCTGATGAGTTTCCAAATATAATAATATTTATTCTCATTACCTTTTTTTTTTGTAGCAAATCTCATTTGCGTTTCCATAGTGAATTCTAGAGAATTAACTAGAGTGATCCAGTTAGTTTTCACTAACTCCTATTAAACAAATTATGGACTTATAGGTAAAATATTTTTGCTCAGCAGCAATAACCTCAGCAGTGACTTTCCAGATAGAAATAATCCCTACATATTAGTTCTGAAAAATTTAGTGATACTTGCTCAATGTTTGACAAATTTAGTAGATTTCCCTGTTTCTGAATATCTTCTTAACCATGACTTTCACTTATGACTTTCACTTATGACTTTCACTTATGGACATTAAGTAATACTGTTATTTTAGAATGTATTTAGGCCTTTAGCCTTTTTAGATCTCATTTCTGCTTTGGTCAATAACTAATGTGGAGGTCATGTGCCTTTTTGATGTCATATTGCATAGTCATCTACATCAGCTTGGAAGTGTGAGTGGATTGCATCTCTTATTGCAGATTGAGCAGAGGAATCTTCTAGAAGTTTCTCTAAAATTCCTTTTTGTGAAATGTGTTGGGGGTCAGTCTTTGTAATTCTTCACAGCTGATGATTTTTGATTTTATTTGTAAGATTGAATTTCTGAGGGACTAAGTCCTTCAATGAGTTTTTCCAGTTGTAATTACAATTTCACAATTGTTTTACTGTTCCTGTTTATTCTGGAAGCATGTTTCTGGAGCAAGTAGATGGCTCCTACCACCAAGCTAGCTGAGAATGGGAATTGTATTTGAAAATCCTGTGAAGCACAGAGGCATCATTCTGAACAAATTTGTTTTCAAGATTTTACTATGAAATTAAAAATGCTTTCTGGAAAATCAGATGACAAAAGAACTCTTAATAGTGCTGCAATTCATCTTCCTGTTTTGTTTCAACTAACTAGACCAGATAGCAACTTTCTTATTTTTCTACACTTGTGATAACTCAGTGCAGATTGATAGTGTAAGTAAAATCTGAGATTCCATTTTTGTATGGGTTTTGGAATATATTTAGAATAATCTATTGCTGAAGCTGTGTAACAATAACTTCTTTCTAGCAACATTTAAAATAATCATCTACCGTGATGCATTTGAGCTTAGCAGTTGAATTGGACTCCCATCATTTATATACATGCAGATATACCCCGTGGTGTGGCAAGTGTGGTTTAATTTTTTCACAGTGGATTGTGATGCTGCTGACAGTCTTCAAGAAGCTCATTTCTCAGGTACTCTGAAATGGCTTGAATAGAGCAGTGCAGCTCAGAGGCCTTGCTCTGAAACCTTGAATCATTTGCTATGCTGTATAGATGTGGTAAGCACAGTTTGTTCTAGGTGCCCTTGGGTTTTGTGCTTTTTAAAATTTTTTTTAAAATGTTTTCATTGTGTATTGCTATAGGGTCAGTTCTATGTTGGATTCTGTGTGAAGATAAAATATTTGGTATGATTCAAGATGAATGAAGAAAGAAAGAAATAAGAATCTGTTTTGCAGGCATATTAAAATTCCTAATTAAAGACTGTTTCATTGCACTCAGCTGATTGTGCATTGGATCAATAGACTGCAATAGGGATTAATATCTGCAAGACCACATTATTGGTCAATTCAGATAAAATAATTCTGGCTACAAATAATTAATAGATGTAAGAAAAAAATCCTGTCCTCACCCTGCTTATTCTTCCTTGTCTTCTGCCTGATCTGTTAACATTGTTGTTTTTTGATCTAAAGGTTTGGAAATGTGATGTTGCAAGGCTTGATTTATAATCTGCCCCTAGAAATTTTCTCACAATTTTCTTCAGGATCAAAAGTTTCTGTATGTCTATAATGTTGGAATAAGATATACTCACATTTCACTTTGGAAATCTCTTGATCATATAAGAAAAATAAAGATCTTCAGACTACAAAATGGACTCTGTATTTTTCATTCCAAATATTGCAAACTTTCTTGTACAATTTAAAGATATGGTGACCTTTTAGAGCTTATAGAGGTCTTCTTCAGAGCTGATAGGTACTGTAGCTTTTTACCTGCTGATACTAATTTACTTTCCTTATTGTCCCTATCAGATTTATTCTAGAAGTGTTTTAGTAATAAATCTCCAGCAATCTGGTGATTTTGGTGCTATGTTTAGTTGTGCCAAAGTCTTAATTTTGTATCCCTTTGTATTTAGGCCTTCATTTTGTCCCCCTTTTATTTTTCCTTTTACCAGTTTACCTTGTTACAGGACATTATTCTGGTGAATTACTTGTTTAGTTTGTCTTAATTTCTGTAGAGTGGTTCTGAATCCCTGAAAGTGTTCCTTTGTGTGGACTACAACCTTATGGAATTCTCAGTAATGGTTAAAACTCCTCTTATTATGATGAAACCTTTTTACTCAGTAGTAATAAGCACACCAAATACAAATTCTATTTTTCACTTTATTGTAGGGTTTTTGTTTGTGCATCTGTGACAATGCAAAGGTCTGCTTTCTTCTCCTAACTTTCTCCTTCCCTTGTACAATTTGAGGAAGTTCTGTACAGAAGAACTGAAGGCTGAAACTGTAGTGGAACAGTTTTGGACAAAATCTTTCTCCTGCTAGTAGTCACTCTCCATTATCTGTTATTGGGGAAATAGCATACTCCACATGGAAGAAAGCTCCAGGGTACTGATGAGGATCATGTGGAGTCACCTACATTTGTCTGTGTAGAGCTGAGCTTTATTTAGAATGGTTAATGCTGATCAGGAGCTAACAAAGCTCCTGACTCCCTGCCAGCTCCATGCACAATTACCCTGGTCCCTGGAGTGTGGTGCTGAGGCACTGCAGCTGACTGGTAATGCAGCATCATGCCACAATTAACCCTGCTGAGTCAGCTTCAATGTTTTCCCCATCTGTAGTCTGCTTATTTTCCACCCTAAAAAATCTGCTAACAACTGAAAGCTGAATGTAGTCATCAAATTGTCCACATGGAATTCTATTGTTTTATGTGAATAAAATGAGCCAGTTCTGATTTTGTGTCTTAGAATTTTCACAGAATGCTCTTTACTAATTACGGTAACCTACAGATGCAGAAATCTTTTCCTGCTCATTTTTCCCTGGCTGCCAGGTCAGCTCTCTATAAATGCTGATGCACATCCAGCTTTCTCCCAGCTGTTTGCCTACAAATTGCAAATCAATATTTGATCGTCAGCCAATTGCCTTTTCTGGACTTGGTTGAAGTGAAGAATTTTTTCTTTTACCAACAATATATGTATAAATAATAATTTATTTACAAGTAATAATTGACATTTCTTGGAAGTAAGAAATTGTGTTTATTGTTTGTAATAATGGCTGTTTCTCCTTGCTACTCTGGCTCCCATGCAAAGACAGCCTTCTGTAACTTGGTCTGATGGAGAGAATGAGCCTTCTCCAGGAGACTCTCCCGGCAGGAAAGTGTGGATTGTCTGAAAGAAGCCAGGCTTGGTGCATGTTGGCTCTAACAGCTTCATGGTTGGTGCATCAGAGACACGGTGTCTGTGCTCTTATCTCCATTCCTCTGCAATTTAAATTCAGGTGTCTGGGTTGCTGAAGGAAAAAATCAGATAGTTCATCTGAAAAAAGGAACTATCATATAGATTCACAAAGTTTATCCTTCCATCTGTTTTTCAATTAACAATGAGAAATACCTCATAACTTTTAAACAAAATATGCAAAATTTAGGAACCAGAATATGTAAATGTAAGATGTAACTATTTAGACAAAGAACTTTGCATAATGGGTTGGCATTTTTAAAAAAATGTTTTGAACTTGATGTAATAGCTGCAGTAATAAAAAAAATATTCCAGTAGTTATCAGAATGTCATCTAGACGTCATCTCTTCTTTAGGAAAGCATATGAAATCTAAAAGTCAAAAATCCAATTCAGCACATTTTTAAAATCAGTGTTTTGAAAACCGTAGAGTTTTGCAATTGATGTGTTTTGGTTTATACACCAGTCACTGTCAGGTCCTTTAACTGTTTCCCCTTGGTGTCAGTTCAGGCCAGCTGGTAAGACCAGTAAAAGTGTTCAATGATACCAGTTTTGAGGCTGGTGCCCTGAGAGTCTTTTAGATATTTATCTAGCAAAATTACCCTCACATTTCAGTAACTTTAAGTGCCCATGAGTGCTGAAGTGTCCTAATTAATTTGTCTTCTTAGAATAAATATAAAGAGATCCTGTTTCATTCTGAATATGGGTAACTAATTAGTTACAAGTACTTATGTTTATCTGGCTTCTAAAATTAATATTTTTCATATTATATATAATTTATATAATAATATTGTTGTTGCAATACGGTGAAAAGCACTGAGTGATAAGCATTGTTCTGTTTTTCTTGAACCACAATTCAACTCTGTTTCCTAGAAATTCAGAAATATCTTATTCCTGTAAAAAGTATAATGTTTTATCTATGTTTCCATTTTGCATGTACGTGTAATTCTTAAAGTAAAAGTAGTTTTTTGGTTGTTGGAAATAGAACCATATGATGATAAAAAGTGAAAAAACCAATTTGATTTCTCAAGAGAAATGCTTCTTCACTAGACACATAAATGGATACTATATATTCTTATCTAAGTTATTTAGGGGAAATTATTGGTGCCGTCTTAACTGAATGGTTGAATGCTTAGTTGATTTTTTAAAGAATGAAATAAAATTTCTCAGTTGTAATCCATCATATGAAAGAATTGCTTATAAATGCTCTGGTTCTATAGACATCCACAAAGTAAGTGTTTTTGCTGTTTTGAAATATGCTTGAAAATTAATGCCATATTGATAGTCCAAAAGTATAAAAGTGATACCTGTTAAACCCTAGGATCATAGGCATGTTTGACATGGTTTCTTTTTTCAGAAGACACACTGAATGGTTTCAGACTGCATGAGTCCAGTTGAGAATCATTGCTTTATTTCACTAGATTTTCCTGGGTTCTAAAAGGATGGAAACTAAGCAGCACCTCTGGCTCTTAATTGCTCAAATCATTCATGCATTAAACAATGCACATGCAAAGCAATTAAATGCTGTCAGTGTGAAGTCTGTTTATTCAGTTTCGTTGTAAGACCTGGAGAAATACTTAAAATAGCAATATCTAATAATAGAGAATGTATAATAGAAAGACTTAATAGTGTGGAACAATTCTTTCTGCAGAGGGTTTTGCAGAGGGCACACAGACTATCTCAGTGCCTGAGGTACTAAGGTTGCTGAACACCAATCTTGAGCGGCTGCCATGGCTTTTTGCAGCCACGCCTTTATTCAAAGTTCAGCCTGGCTGTGGCCCTTGGTGCTGCCCCAGCAGGGATGGGATGGGATGGGATGGGATGGGATGGGATGGGATGGGATGGGATTCCCAGGGCCTAGGGCCGGTGCCTGGGTGGGTTCCCAGCCGAGCTGCCCTCCAGCCCAGGCAGGGCAGGTGTTGCTCGGTGACATCAGTGCTGTCCCTGTCCCTGCCCATGTCCCTGTCCCTGTTCTGCTGATGCTCAGCCGCTGTGCCGGGGGAGCCGTGGGACAAAAGCCCCGCGCTCAGGGGCACAATTCAGTGATGGACAAAAGCCTTCAGCCCGGGAAATGCTTCCATCCATAGCACAAACCCTCACTGCAATGCCATCTGCATCCTTTCTTTCTTGCTCCTGCAGAATCCTCACCTCATTGTTTGTGTTTTATTGCTGTTTGAGATGTGTACAGTCAGTAAAGTAAATTTATTGCCACCTCTTATGTTAAAATTAAGCAGAGAAAGGTTTATAAAATTAGGAATTACGGAGTCAGGCCTGGAGGTTTTCTGGGTTGTTTCTGAGTAGGAGGAAACAAGTGTATTTTGCCAAGTATCTTTAATTGTAAAAATGTTACCAGTAGGTCATTCTGATATTTTTGCAGGCAAGGAAAGAAATAAGATAGTATTTTCCTGTTACAAATGGGTGAATCATTGGGATTTAAAATGTTTAACAACTTAATTTTCAATCTGCTGATTTTAACAACAGAAATTTTTGGCATATGCTTGACATTGTGCAGAGATAGTTTATTTCAGTCTTCTATTTACATGATGATCTCTTGCAGTAAAGAAAGGGAGGGAGGGAGAATGAAAAAGGAGAAAGAAGGATGAAAGTTCACTTAGAGAAAGAGCTTGCTTTGCTTACTGTATTACTGCAGTGGATGGTAGCACTCAGGTTGGATGAGGATGAAATTTTAGTTTAAGAAATGATATTGTCAGCTAGAACTCAAATAATTGATTAATTTCTGCAACATAGTTTGCATGTGTCTCTGCATCTGTGTTCAAAGTGAGTGAAAATTATTTGTGACTTTATATTCAGGTTTACTTTTATCAGATGAAATACAAAATATCTTCTTTGGGCTGGAATGCTGTCCAACTTCCTTTTCATATTATCTGAATTCTGTGCTGCCAGCAAGGGTGAGTTGTTCTGCTGGATTGCACAATTTCAGGGAATAGTGATAGTTTCTCTTCAAAACCATCAACCATTTCAAATTATAGTGTCCATTATCAGGAAAATAAGCTTTCTAGCTTGCGCTTCTGTCATGAATGCTTAGTCTTGTCCAGATGCAGGGATGTCAGTGAACTGGTCCTTTGATGTAATAAACCAAGCATGTATTCCTAGGCACTTCTAAAAATATGAAATCTTTTGAAGCTTTATGACAGTTGTAAGCAAAGTTTTTGGTCTGAAAGCTCCAGTATTTAATGACTTGTGCGCTTGAAATTAGAGTATTGTAAGGCAAAAAAATAATAACTGATATTGCCAGCAGCATATGCACTGACACCCTTCCTATTCCATTGCATTTCATGTGAGACATTTATATATAAGAAATTAAATCTAAAGGATTTACATCTATTTGGAACAGGATTATGTTAAAAACAAGAAACAGGGTTTCTTTTTTCCTAAATTGCAGAAAGGAAATTTTCTGACTTTGAAACCTAGTGTCAAGGTTTTTCTAATTCTGAAATGTGTTCTTTTATTTTGATGTCTCTTTTCTTTTGTGCCAGTGGGGTTGCACAGTATAATGTCACTTATAATTTCTCCTACTTTGAATGATTTTTGAGATTTTTTTCCTTCCATATCAAAGATGGTGTTTGGTGGCAATTCCTCATTAGTCTCAGTTAATTTATGGGCTTGCTTATCCCCTTTGATAATACTTCTCAATCTTGCTCCGTGTTATATAGAAAGTAAAAAATAGTAAGAAACATTCCTTGCTTAGTATTAAAGAAATAGTATTTCTAATAATCTAGAAGTGTATTATTTTACTCCTGTCTTTCTGTCCCCAGATGTACCTGACTCTCCTTTTCGTATAACACACCTCAATGTTCTTGAGGTGGTAAAACTTGCTGTCACTATCACTGCCTTGATTCCTCCAGGCTTTTAGTTATAATGTGTTGTTCTTTCATTTCTCTCTTTGCTTTCTGCTTTTTAATAGGTAGACATAAGATTAAATTTTAACATTCTTTAATAGGCATGTTTGACAAGCATAGAAGTTAATGAGGTAGTATTAATAACTTTTTATCAAAGTATTTACTTGGGGTTTTAGATCTTACAATTTACATTAGACCTGACTTTAATATCATATTTTTAATTAAAAAAGGAGGTTTAATGAAGGCATGTTTGTAACTAGGGAACATTTTCTACTATGTTGTTTTGTTTTGGTTTCATTAAAAAGTAAATGGTCCTACACATCCAATAGATAGTAAATTCTCAATTATGGCTTGTAATTTGAATAGAAATGGGGAAGTCTGGCATTATGAAGAAATTGGATCCATAGGTATGACTGTCAGGACTACTCTGTACTTGGTTCAGTAAAATGTAAGTGGATACCCTTAATTATTTTGTACTTAAGAGAAAAATCCCCACAACCAACCAAAAAAAAATCCTTACTTTTCCATCATAATCCGCTTGAGAATTTATTTTTGAACAAAACCTTTGAGCTGATAAAAATACTGCCTTTTAGATGTGTGCATTGTTTCACATTGAAATATGGAGAATTTCAATGGCATACTTTTCTCGTACTCCTAAGAAAACAATGAACACTTGCTCTGCATAAAATAAAACCAGCTAGATAAAGAAAATTGTGTGATACCCTGAAAAGAGAAATAATTTTGTCATCAGCTTGCAAATAAGAAAATTTAGATTAATTTTTTGTTCTTTGATTTGACCATCATCGTATGGATGACGCATGGGCTTACACTGATGGAAGAATTCACCCTTAGGTCTACTGGAGAATTTTAAAGAAAAATGTATTACATAATTTTTATAGTTTTTAGAATTTTTAGTGTTGAATCTTTTTATTTCTAGGAGAAATCAATGGATGGGATGCTAGTTTTAATAAAGAATTCCAAGAAGCTACCTTCAAACTTGCTTTGTTTGACAGAGAGTGAAAACAAATACTGTCCTTTACTGCAGCCTTTTGTCGGGTTGAATATTAAATAGTGTCCTGGTCTCAGTTCAAACAAATGTCACTGAAAAGACTTACTTGGTTTAATGGATCAACCTTGTAAACCAGCAAACAGCTTATAAATAATATACTAATATTGGGCTGGTGAAAATTTGATTGAAGAAGTTAGTCCAATCAGCATTGCCCTGTCTAAAAATGTGGAATGTTTCAATAACAGTCCAACACAGTATTGATATTGTAGAAGATTATATGGGACAGGACTGAAGAAGTTGCCAGAAATTATTAGAAAAACCTTCAGAAGAAATTGTTTTCCAAAATCTTGTAATGTGCTGTCAGAACCAGTAGTTCTTATTGTTTCAGGTGTATGCACAGTTTAATTGTTTTGAAACTTAATAGAGAAGCACCTTGTCAGTGTATTTTCTGAAAAACTAAGTTCTACCCAGGGGAAAAGTTAATGAGGAGCCTCTGAAGCTGGTAAGCTCATGACCAGAGGCTGTTAAATGCAATGTTGCCTTGTTCTTGCTCCTGGAGCATGCAGATTCTATCAGGAAAAGTGTGTCTTCAGTTACCCCTTCTATCAGACCATCAGGATTTGATTTCTCCTATGTGTCTGGGTTCATATGTCAGGATCAATTAACTGAATGATCTAACAGTGGGACACTTCCCCCCCCCACCCAAAATCACCATCCTTGCCTAATGTTGGCCAGAGATGTGATGGTTACCACATATTAGTTAACATACTAGTTAAAAAGTAGTAAAATGAGGGATTATTTTGTGAATTTTCAGCCCACAAAAGGGGAGAATATGTTTTTATATCCAAGAACTTAATGTGACAGCAAAGATTCTGCACTTTTTTTTCCCCAACATGCATTAATATTCATCTTTGTCACTTTCTGACAGCTGGCTGTTTATTCTGGATATCCATCTATGAGTGAAACAATGCTAAATGACAATGAACCCCCAACTTAATTAGGTGAAATGTTGGCTGTGAGAAAATGTGATTCAAACTCCTTGTTTACTTCTACATTTCATGTAGGCTGCAGGTTTAAAAAGAGGATTTATTTTTATTTTTCCTCCTAGAACCACTGACTTCTCCCTGCCACCCCCCCCCCCCCATAGATTTTTTTTTAATGGGTTACCTGAGGTAATTCTTGAGACATTCAAGCTCCAAATATAGAATGACCACAACAGAATTACAAATGAAAGCTTTGAGTGGCTTCCTACATGTTTTATTTAACAGCTTCTCAATTTAGGGTCACATGTTTTGGATTCCAACTAGTTAAATTTTTAGCAGTCTTTAAGGATGTAATGTAACATACAAAGCTCTTGCATTCAGGGATTCTCATGGTAGATATTCTCAGATATGATGGCTTAAAAGCAAAATGTGTTTTTTCCTAAGCTACCTTCAGATAGAACTTCTGAGTTACAAGCCTGTTATCCCTGGATGGAGACTCCCTTCTGATAACACTGGTCAGTGAGATGTCTCCTTCCTGGGTCAGATGTTTTTAGGCAGACAGTGTCAAACACACTCGAGAGCTCTTCTGCTCCTGTTGAGAGCTGTTCACATTGATTTAGCTTGGGAAGGGCTGGAGTTTTCATAGCCTGTCAAATTTGGGTCATTTGAGGTGACTGCAATAACCTCCCATAGAAGATTCTGACCTTGCAGCCATGGTAATCAACGAAGACCATCATTTTCTTGTAATTCTGTGTATAATAGTTCACATATGTTTGTAGTATCTATACAATTACCAGTGAATGAGAATCCTGCTGTACATAACACAGAGGGATGGGATCATTCCTATATGAAAGAGCTTCCAGTTTGTCACAAAAGAAAATGGATGGTGGGAGACCTAGCAGTGTTTGCTTCATGGTTGGTTTGTCATGACAGTGCAGAAAAAGCAGTGCTAAAGGCTTGATTAATAAGACATGAACAAGAAATATTTGTGGCTGTCTTTGGAAGTAAATGGGAAAGCTGCCTGTCTCCAGTCTAATAATCCTCCTGCCCTATCTACCCTCTCCATGTCTGCTGGCAGCAATGAAAGTGTAGGAGTTGGAAGCAAGAGTTCTCTTTAGCAGGATTATATGAAATTCTCATAAAATGAGAACAGCACAACTTCACAGACACAATTTAAGTTGAAATAACTATTTGAAAACCTATTATAGAGGAGTCCCTGCACAAAGAATGTATAGTTCAACAAAACCAATTCAGTTAACCTGGCATGACTTCAGTAACCAGATTCCATGGGAATTGCCTACATTCTGCTAACCCTGTATCAGTGGTTCATGGCTGCTGTATAAACATAATTTTCTAGTCATAGAAGATTTTGTATAAATGTAATTCCTGGCATTATTATCCACATTTGACTAATACATGTTTTACAAAGTGCAGAGCACTTTGCTGTGAATGAGTATCCTCTTCCATTATTTACATATTCAAATCATTGTTTCCTCCAGTGTGTATCCTCAAATGAAACCTCATGAAAGTGTCTGATGAAAGATGTCAGTCAGCTAAAGATGTCAAAAAGATGTCAGTTAAATTATATGTTTTATTAAAAATACCCATACTTTTTCTTTCTTTGCTTTTACAAAGTGTCGAGGGGTGACTGCTTTGGTGAGTTAAGGCAATTCAGAGATATATAAAATCTTACGTGACATGAGATAAAAAAACAAATTACACAGCCTTGAAATACGACAAGGCAGACTTTATTCTACTGCATAAAGTGGATTTTAAAAATAAAAAACTCCCAGAACACAATAATTTTGTTCTTATCCAAGAGATTGTATTATTAACTGGTAATCTTATTCTTTTTTACTAGAAAGTTTGATAAACATCCTGAGCTTTCATATGGTACTGACAATAAGCTGCTTGATGAAGAGGTCAGCTGTAGTTTGTGAGGGTTTTTTTACTCGATGCTTTTATCTTCTCTTCCTTACTTACATCAGTGGTGAAAATTATCCCCATTCTTGGATCATGATGGCATCTTTGTTTTGTTCTGGAGCTAATGTAGGTCTTTTCTGGGAAGTGCAGCACTGCTCTCCCCACGTGAAACATACTTGTGCTGCTTTGGAGCCATGGCAGAGTTCAGCCAAGATTACTAATGATTTCTGTTCCAGTGCTATGTGAGAGTATGTTGAGACAAGAGATCTTCAAAATGTGCCATGAATGTAAGGGAAGGGGAGAAAAAAAAAGAAAAATAATAAAATTTTTGAAATAGGATAGAGAAAATAAACCATTTATTTAAATCCACATACATCTAAAGGAATAAAGTAGCAATCAATATTCATAGTATAAGGAAGGTTGGGAAATAATGCAGAGCTGATAGTAATGAACTGAACTTACAGCATCTGTCTTCTCATATCCATTTCCCACTGCAGCTAAAAGATGAGGAGCCCTAAAAGAACTAATTTAAACCACAGTTTTTAATTTTAGGCTGTGGTGTTTTTGCTTTTCATATGAGAACCTAATGAACCACAGCATGCAGATCACAGTTTTGTTCATTAAATTTTAGGAATGTTCATTTCTTATATGTATTTATAATAAGTAGTTCCTGTTTATAATAAGATGCAGCATGATGCTCAATATAATTTTATAAGGCAAGATGGAAATGAGTTGTTTATATCTTGAATATACAAAAATATGTTTGAATGCCTCCTAAGGATGCAACAGCCTTGTTAGGAAATGTACTTCTGTTGAATCAGTGGAATTGGAGCACATACCTAAAAGGTATGCACATTTCTAATTAAAAAAAAAAAAGAAAAAAGGGTGGTGTTGGTGGTCCATGCTTCAGTCCTGAACAAGTTGTTTCTACATTTGTTTAGATTACATAAGATCATCCTCTTATGTCTGAGGATGTATTTGGAGGCATTGGCATATAAATTTCCTGGTAAATATCTTTCAGAAGGGATGTATTTCTGAGGATTGCACAGGTGCAGGAGGGTTGCAGCTATAACTACCTTTGTTTATAAAATATGTGTACTATGCTTTATAATAAGTTTCAAAAGTGTATAAATGCCCTTGTCTACTGCAAGGAATAAGGAAAAACTTTTTTCCATGTGTTTTTTTCTTTTTATTTATTTTAACTTACTAGAGTTATGAAGGGTGCTTTGGTGGTGATTGGAGCAAAAGGAAGGAACAAACAGATTTCTGGATCCACTTAGTGAGTTAGCTGAGATTAATTGCTGCAGTCTAAGATGCTGACAAAGTAGATTCTAATAGGGTTTTTCAAAATATTTATGGCAATTATAAATTTCAGTGTAAGATGCAGAAAGACCACTGTCTTATTTAAGCCTACTTTTGTCCAAAGGACCTTTGAAAATGTTGTAGTCCACATTTTTTAAGAGTTTTCATACTTCTTAGAACATTATTAGGAAAAAATTACTTCTTGGTCACAGAGAGGAAAAATTAAGTTCTTTTATTAAATGAAAGTTTTGAAAGGTCATTTTTCTGGCCCAATGTTTTATACCTGTTAGTTACAAGCAGGAGCTGTATCTACAACAATTTGTCTGATTTTTTCTATAACAAAATTAACTATAGAACGTGTTATGAAACCTTTGCTTCCATATGACACATGCAATTTAAACTGAATTATGTTTTTTGTACTCCCACTTAATAAGCAAAGCAGCGTGTATGTGGAAAAATATAAAATAAGGCTGATTATATTAATCTAATTTGATATCTTTTTGAGGCATAAGAGCTTGGTTTTCAATGTTTTATGACAGCAGACATGCAGATAACATTTGTATTGTACAGTAAAAGGCTATGAAGCAAAATCCATGCTGTGCCTGTTTTGGCTGAAGTTTGATGCTTTTGGGTTGTTGGTGTCACTACTGTTTTGTTCCGAAACAGTGAACACATTAAAATATCCATAAAGTAATTTTTTTTTTCTTTTAACCCCAGCTATGACCCTTCAGCGTAGATTACAGACAGGGCTAAGAGTTCTGTCTAAGTCAATGTTAGATGACAAAAATATTGCTATTTTACTTTATTTACTGAAAACCCCAGATGTTTTGACGTGGGTGAACTTTGTGATGGCTTCTGAATGGAAGTGCATATAACTGGAGATTTTATTGTCAGGTGTAGCCAAGATATATTCATGCACAAATACAGAGGCTCATGTTTATAGACACTTAAATACTGGAGGTAATCTAAGAAATTCTGACAAATTGTTTGCTGCTGTCAAAGCCCTGGAGATCCATTGGAATTGCCAGTACTAGGAGTTCATAAAATTTGAAACAGCAATACCCAATTCTAAGCATAATAAACAAACCTCTTATAGCTAAAAAAAAGAGAATTTTACAATCAGAACAGAAAGAGTTTGGAGAGGTTTCATCAGAAGTTTCCTTCACACATGGATGAAAGTCATCTTTGGGGCTGCTGACAACAGAGCTCCTCATACTGAAGTTCAGTCACGATAGAGAGAAAATGTAGCAGCAGGACTGGATGGTTTTGGCATTGTAAACACTTGAAAATCAGCATGTTTGATGCATCTGAGAAAATAGTTCATGCACAATGCAGGTCCCAAGAGTACTCCAGATTTCAAGAGAATTAGAGAATTGTCTTCCCATTTTGCTTTCAGTTAGTAAGATGAGTGTAATGCTCCCAGTAATTTTATGTGCTCTCAAAGACTCACAGTGTTCTGTGGTGTGCTCTGCTTGTTCTGCTGAACAATGCTGGCCCACTTGTTAGAGGACAGGTGAAATGCTAATCTAGGATAACTCATGAGCTATTTTTTGGATGATGTCTCTGTATGTCCTTTCTAGAGTTCTAGGAATTCCATGGCTTTTCCATGACCAGACTTACTCATTAATTTTTATATGGGGTATATGAAATGTTCCCTTCTGTACTCACAATGTCTACAGAAGTTAGGTTTGTTTTTTTCTTCCTTTGTAAGCATGTGAAATCTGTGAGGGACAGTGCTCCTGAATAACTGCCTGGATGGGCAGAAAGAGATTAGGAGGATAAAAGTATCAAGTAGAGATTTCCCCCCCCCCAAAATGGTTCTTATTTTTATATAATAGAACTTCACATTTTTACCTGTTTTCAAAGCCCTGGTGAGAACAGCCCATTTCTGTCTTATTTCAAAGGAACACCTTCCTGCCTGACTGTACATCTACAGTCTCTTGCTCCAGCTGTGGCTTTGGTTCATCAATTCACCCAGTTCTGGGTGCTGCAGAATTCTGATAATGAGGCTTTGCCGTTTTGTGTAGGTCATCACAAGGACCCAAGGACAGAAATCAGATAAGAGGAAGCAATTGGAAAGGAAATGTGAAAATTCAGTAACCATATCTTTTAATAGGGAGCTAATTGGGTAAAACTTTTAATCCAGAAGTTTGATTAGCAAAGCCTTGGTTAGGATTTAAGACATTATACTTTATGGCCTTTCCTTTCTGGGTGAAAGACATTTTGTGATGTTCATGGATTCAGACACTTTAAAATGCAGAGGCTCCCTTTGCCTGCCAGGTTTTTCCATGGAGTCCAGGTAGAACAAGTGTTAGTGAATATTTAACATTTTTGCAGGTAAAATCACTGTGCAGAAGACTGAATATTGGAAAGGTTTTCTCCTTCTCTCCCTCATTTTAAGCATCTTCTTTTTGGTTTAGAGATGTAGTATTTAGCAGCCAAGGATATCCTGGAGTGTATGAAAAATCTCTGTAGAATCCAGGGGATTTTGCCTAGCAAGTGGATTAGCACTATCATCAAATTGTAGAGTTTTCTTTGATCTTTGAGAGATTGCAAAATTATGATGATCCATGGAGCAGAGGATCCAAATAAGATTCAGCAGGTCATTATTAAAATAAGTATTGATGGTAGCACTGAAAGGCCAAGTCAGGATTGGATTAAACTATGATTTAGCATTACATGAATATAAAAAAAGATTTTGTACATAGTCCACAAACTTAGTCTGGTGTAATTATAAGCATCTGATGCACTAACAGTAAGAGGTGAATTCTGGTTAATGTGTACTTGTGTTAGTAAAAATCACAATTGTTTGTCTTTATTCACTGAAAACAAACTGATCTGAAGAAAGTGCAAGATTTCAACAAAGGAAACCATGGGGATATGTGCCAATAAATATCAGGTTTTGATGTAAATGTTGGATGCAGGGCCCACTATCAAGTTTTTATTTTACTCTATTTTAAACCTGTTATTTAAGAATATGTTGTAACCTAAAATATTTATGTATGATTCTGGCTTACCCTCAAAACATTACTGTATCTTCAAATTAGTGGAACAAAATGTAAGTCCGCTACTGGTTATAAAGAAGTGAATATAAAAAGTCTTCCATAATTTTCTGTGTCTTGAAAGACTCGAGGACTCTGAGTAAAAAAAATAAAAGTTTTGAAGTATTTTAAACTGCAATACTTTCTGGGACAGATATAGACAAAAAGATATACTTTTTGTTTTTTTGCTTTATGTGTAAAGTTCTCTTAACCAGTGTGGAATTTACTATTGTTCCATCTTATCTATGTGAAATTCTTATAGAAGTTAGACTGCATTTTCTTTAAAAGAAAATGATAAATGTAAGCTTTACATTTCAAGAAGCAAATTAAATTTGTGCCTAAATATTGTTATACATCATCAGAGTTTGTGGATATGTAAGTGTGCAGTTCTAGCAAGAGTTCAGAAAGGGGATTTCCACAAAGACATATTTGAAGAACTTAACTTTGAGTGATAGAGGAGTGGGGAGAGTAGGGAGTTAGTTGTCTTTCAGTTTATTTACTTCCAACCCTTCCATCCCTAATGTAATTTCATGATACCAGTGCACACTATCTGGTGCTTGGCTTTTGGCCTGTGGGTAAATATTGATTGTAAGAAAAATTAAGGTCGATGTCCTGTTTGGTTCAGTTTTCTGCTGCAGAGATCAGAGAATCTGTAGTATTAAGGAGTGTGCAAACATACATTTTATATTCCTGTGATTTACCACGTGTCTTGACTTTTTCATATCAATTTTGGGAGACTGTATTTAAAGACTGTGGGATACATTTTTACCAGTTTTCTTTCCTCAGCCTCAGGGGTGTTGTTTGCATTGTTAGGTCATTTCTGTACTGCTGGCTGCTGTGGGGTGTAACTTGTCATATTTTGACAAGTTATGGAGAAAGACTTGATGCTAAATCAAGAGAATTTTTGTCATTTAGCTATGCAAGTACTTGAATATTAACAATGTAGGTGTCATGCATTGCTTCAGTGGTAGGGTGTCAGTATTTCTTACGGAATATAAATACTGCTGTCTTGTCATGTCACTAAGTATCTTACTACTTGATTTGTCAATAAGTAGCTTGTTCTGTCTCGGGGCCTGATTGTTTTTTATGGCTCTTAACTAGTGAGTTAAACTCAGTTTTCTTTCAGTATAAAAATATAATACACTAGTTGGGTAAGTTTGTAAATAGAACTGACACATTTTGCAGAGCAGGTAAATAGGTGAAATAGATATGCTGGCTTTTATCTAAAAAAAAGAGAGAGAATAAGAAAGAATGTATGATAATGCTTTGTTTTGCAGGATCATTGCAATTTGAAATCTAATAAGGATTGGTGGTGAAGAACCATACTAAATCACAGGCATAATTTTCTACTTAAAGAATAAGTACAGTTGCAGTAGGGTATATCCTAAATTGTGAATGTAAGTCCAATTTCAGCACTCTAGAGTGCATTTTTAGTTCCAAGCTGATTATATCGTGGGACAAGAAAATATGACTAGTTACCAACATATGGAAAGTTATTGTAAAGGAAACAGAGTAATTATTGTAGGCATTTTACCAGATGGTTTGTTATCTAAAAACAGCATTGCTTTGCTTTGCTTTTATTTTTCTGTCTTTGCAATCAGAGTGAGCAGAAGGAACATACCCTAAAGAAATTTAGGATGGGATGGTGCCATGCTTCAATCTGCTTGTAATACCAGCTTTTCAGTTTCCAAATATTTATCTGGCAGATCTCTACATGTTTGTGATGGAAAATGACTTTATTTTTTATGTGCTAGGTACCACAGCAAGGAGTTACAGGCACACCTACAGCACTACTTGCTGCCAGTCTACTGGCTTATGAGGGAGAGGTTTCTGTGGTTGGTTGTTCAGTTACTATAGCCAATTTTTTTTAGTTGCATTTCAGACATAAATAGCATTGACTGTGTTCCACACAAGACAAAAATCACAAGGCAAGAAAGTCATAATTGAGGTTGTGCTTTTTATCAAGATTCAAGTTCTATTTGAGATCATAAATTAAAATGAAATTGCTCATTATTTTATTCTTACTTGACATTTTTGTGTGCAAGAAATGATTCCCGAATGTCTTCATCAAATATGCAATCTGTTTGAGTAATGGATAATAAAAAAGTAACAGAAGTGTGACAAACCAAGCTGGAAATATATTGGCAAAGCAATGTCACAAAGCTTGTGCACGGGCCACGTGCTTTTATCTTACCTTTCAATCTGTTTCCAAATTCAATACTAATTCACAAGACCAAGAAGATCCCTTAAAACTTTTCTGGCTTGCAGACTTTACTTTACTCTCTGAATCTACTGAGGGCTAGAGTGTGACTGCCAGAACTGGACTGACATTTAACCTGAATATACCTAGTCACTAAATTCCAGTAAAATTGTCATGGCAATAGTTCATTCCTGGTAAGATGTTTTTTGAACTTAAAATGAATAGAAGTGAAGCCATTGGCAAAGGACAGCTTTTGGATATAATTATGTTTATAATTTTTTTATATTTTGTCCCTACCTATGTTTTAAATGCATGTGTGCCACCTAATCCATCCAGAAGTTGACACTGGGACTGAAACAGTCCATTTTACTGCATGTGTTATGTTAGACTTTCTAGAGGTCTGTCCCTTTGTTCCACTTGACATGGCAAAAGCAGATGGTGAAATATAATTCAGTCTTGCTGAAAGCCCTAATGAGCAAATTTTTTTATCTGATTAAAATGGGAATTTAATATTTCATTTACTCTTCTTTCTTTCTGCTGTCATAGGAAGCCAGTGATTTGGTAGAGAAGACCAGAGGAATAGAAGTCACTTTTTATGTACTAAATCTCTCCACCCTTAAGACTTCAAACGTAATTTCAGTAGTGCTTCATAAATCTGTACTTATTTCTCTCAGGGGTTAGGACCATGAGCTGTAGGCACTCAGTTTGTGGTGATTGGGATGGGGCTGTGGGAGCCTCATCCCCAGTTGGTTTCAGCTGTGAGCAGCAGGTGAGCAGCACTGACAGCAATGAGCCATGGAGTGCCCAGGGGCACTGACCAACCACCAAAGGGAGCAGAGGGCACCCAGGTGCAATGCATCAAGAGGAGGGGATAAAAGGCTGGGCTAAAGAACAAGAAGAGCTGACTCTTGCAGCCTTCTGAAGTGGTGTGGTGTTGCTCTGTATGGGTTGAGCTTTCTGAAGTTGTGTGATGATACTCTGTGTATTGTGGCTGTCTCAACTGTGGCAAGTGCTGCGTCAATGAGGATTTAATATGTATCTGATCTTTTCTTTTTTTCTTTAATATGTAGAAGATTTTTTCCTTTTTGACCACAAATGTATTGTGGTCTCTTCTGTCTCTTTATTAATTTTTTTCTTCCAGTGTGTATTTGGCCCTGGAATTTAAGGAGGTATTGAAGATGGATTATCAAAAATTGACTGGAGCTTCTCTGAGTCAAATGCAGGAATTTTAGGATAATGAATTGTTTACTGCTGAGCGATATTGATCCTTCCACATGAGCTTGTAATTCAGCAACAGATCATTTGAGCAGGGAGGGAAAATTGTATGGATTTGGTAAACTAGCAAAGCAGACTCTAAGGTTGTAGAGAGGGATGCTTTTTTTAAGTGATTTTTGGAGAGGAGAGTGGATTTTGCAAGCCCAAATGTAAGAAAGCTTTTGGGCTGACTTGTAACTCAAGTACAGTTGAGTGTAGCTTGCACAAAGGAAGAGGGATTTGTTCACCTGCTGTTGATTTTCCACCCACTGTACTCCTTTTCTTCTCACCCAGTAAAGTGGGTGTATGTCCGGAATCTGGGTGTTAGCTGACTTCATTGTGAGAGGTAAGCAATGAACCAATGTAGTCCCCAATGAAATCTCCTTTGAGGACACATCACAGACTATTCTGAGTTGGAAGGGACCCACTAAAAGAGGGTTTCTCTTGAAACAAGTGCACAGAGATTTGGATGGTGGTGTCCTTCAAACAGGAGATTAAAGAGATGTTGGGGATGCTTGTCAAAAGGTGCTCAAGGATTTGAACCCAGAGAGACAAGAGTAAAACGAGTGAGCAAATGAAATGCTACAGAAACCCAGAGTTTGTAAAAAGTTCAATCTTCTTGTAAATATCCATCAGAACTCACAGAAGGTATCAAGAGTTGTTGTCATCTTAATTCCTAATACCTGTTAGGCAGGACAATGGTATTTTCTGTCATATTTATTGAGTCTCTAATTCTGAATCTTATTCTGAATTTGCAACTTATACCCCTTTACTAAAGGATGCAATATGCATAAATGCTGATTGCTCATTAGAAGCTCAGTTCCAACATATGTTTGATCATCAAGACCAGCCTCTGAGGGTGTGATTGCAGTAGATTTCCCATAATGGTACTTCAATTGTGTTATATTTTAGCATTTACAGAAAACTTACAGAAAATTTGATCAAGAAGCAGTAGTATTGTAATGAAGAATTTCACAAGAATTTTTTTTTCCTAAGATGAGCAGCAGCCCAGTTTTTTCCTGAAGAAGAGAGAAATGGGACTGTATTATTTTCAGAGTGTTTCTGTTTCAAAATGTAGGTCTCAGTAGTTCTATTGTGTTTTTCAATTTTGCAAATACAGCATTAAGAATCTACTCCATTGCACTTTCTATCCTCAGAGGGAAAGGCAGTGGTGTAGTGCCTTAACATATCATGTAACCTGACAGAATAAGATGTGTAGGATATGGTACAGCAGGGATTTAATGAGCCTTTCTTTTGTCCATTATCAGAAACTTCCTGCAAGACATGCCCATAGGAGTGGTTTAAAATCGTTACTTTTTTTTTTTCTATTTTTCCTATCTTTTAAAAGAAGTTTGTTGTAGTATAAATGTATTTGCTAAAGGTCAAGGACAAAATGCTGATGCAAGATGTGTGTGCAATTTTCAATAATTTATAAAAAGCCTGGCGTTTGTCAAAAGATGCCATCTCATTTCGTGATGCAAATACATGGAATGGACAAAATGAATTCTTTATTGGGCCTCCAGTGACAGAGATATTGTGCAAAAGGTGCTTGACTGTTTTACTATTTGTAGACTTGGTGTTTGGCTGCCTGTCCAAATGTTTCCTGAATCACCATCTTTCAGTACAGTTACAACAGGAGAAGTGGAATTTTTATTATTGTGACTAACACTTGTATCAGAGCTAAGCATTCTGAGAGACAGTGTCCAAGTGCCTCACTAATGCATGATGTGGAGGCAATAAGCTGGATGATAACCCCAGAAATAACCTAGAATTCTTTTACTGTACCAGGAAATTCTCACTTGAATGCTTGTAGCTGTTTCAAAAGGAGATAAGTGCTTCAGCCCCTAAAAACCTGAGAATCTGGGGGAAAATAATATCAATAAACAATTCTTGTTGCCTCTGGAGTACTCTCAGACACTCTTATGTGTCTTGCTATTATATCATAAATAGATATAGGAGAGTGCCTTTCAAAAGCCCTGATGTTTGCCACCAAAAATGAATGTTTTGTTATAGGAATTAATGGAAACTTGAAAAAAAATACACAGAAAACTATTAATAATGTAAGTGTACATGTAGGACTCTAACTGATGAAAGGCTGCTGGAGTGATCTGCAGGAAACACAATTCTGCTGCTGTTGCCTTTGTGTTCCATACAAAGCTTCCCAGCATGGCTGTGATCAGAGCTGGAGGTCCTTGCCCTCACAGATCCTGAGGGTCATTGCTGTCAGGTATTGTACAGGGGAATGGGGATGCGCAGAACCTCAGAGGGGCTGTGTCCAAAGCAGCCAGGACAATTTCAGCCTTGAATAGAGAGAGTAGAGAGTCATGGGTCATATAGATAAGAGACAACATATAGTGTCAAAACAAATGAGAATTGGCGTAAATGTTGCTTTTAATATTTTGATTACTGTGATGAAAGGGCCAGAGAAAAGAACAGAAGAATATCACAATACCACTATATAAATCCAAGCTATACCTGCATGTCTGGTACACTTTCCACATCCTAAAGGGATACTGAATGAAAACAAGGTGTGTGAAACAGCTTCTAAATATATGACTTGGATCGATATTTAGATCTATGGATCTTTATTTAGTTATTACCCTTAAGATTTTTTTTAGATGCTATGAAGTATTGCATCAGAAAATTAAAAGTCTAATTCATAGCATCAGATCATGAAGGGAGAAATTAGTTTTGGTATTACTAACTAAAGCAGATTTGAAGTCATTCAAAGAGAATAATAATGCATTTAGAGAAGTAAATAATATGGGGATTGATCTGTGGCATAGGTTTCAACTTGTCTGGACACAGACTAATTCATAAGGGTAAACCATCAGAAGAGAAATTTAAGTGACAGAAGTTGTAGAATGGTATTGTTTAAAACCCACTCTTCTTTCTAGAGCTTCTAGTGGACAGCAAAATGACTGCATGCACACAATGTAGTTTGATGAGAGGTATAAAGTCTTTTGATGTATGACCTCAGAACAAAATTCATAGGAGAGCTTATTTGGGTCACAGCCCTGCTTTCTCCAGTGCTAGGAAAATGGGCTGAACAGTCTTGTGTCTGTTTTTATAGATTCCAGGGTTCAGACCAACTGAAAGAGAGACTTGGACAGAAGCAGCCCTACAATGATTTATGCCCTGTAGGGGCAGGGCCCCTTCATCTGTGCCATTTCATCTAGAAGGGGCACAGATCCTGTCCTTTCTTTCAGGAATTGTTCATTAATATTGTAATGCATTTGGCAAAAGCTGGGATCTTTAGGGCAGATTTAAAATGATAGAAGATGAGTTTGTTGCTGGGCTGAACCTTGACTCACTTTACCGTTTCTGCCATGTGTCTTTCATCATGGTGAACAATGAGCATGCATGGCATCTTGGAGACAGCAAGAACATATAACAGACAAGTTTCCTCTTGACATCTCTGATGTGACAGTGAACACACTGAGAGGCAATTGCCCTATTTATCATGACAGGCTCCCTGCAGCTGCTTCAGGACATCTGCATTGCATACAGCTGTCCCAGAGAGGGAGGCTATGCACCAAATTTTTATTTCCCTGGACCTAGAGATTCTTGAATTGTTCTATCAGGAAGCACATTCCTCTGCACTGAAGAAAAGTCTGTGTATAGAACCAGAAGGTCTGAGAGTGATTGAGTAGCTGAAATTGAAAGAAAGTGATCAAAACCTAGCATGAGAAGAAATGTGCTGACATAGACTAGCAGGGCAAAACCCCGAGCAATTGTTACTGGATGGCATAGGAAAACTGATAATCCATTTTATTTTAATACAATTTTAGAAGGTATTTTGGATCTCAAGATTAATTTGTTTTAAAAAAATAACCGCAGAAAGGATGTTCTACTGACTGGGCAAAACTGCTATTTCAGATGAGGCTAAAAGAAGTGCTGCCTGCCACCACTGAATATAAAGACCTATTTTATGGCTCTGCAGACTGGCTTATTCTCAAAGTTCAGGCATATGCTGCTGTTTTCATACCTTAACTAAGTGCTGTGAAGTAACTGAGTTCACCCAGGCTGTCATAAAATGTGAGATTCAACGTTGTAGTTGAAAGTGCTTTCACAGAGAGGGATGGTGACAATGGCAGTGAGTGCCAGCATGAGTGAGTGATGGTGTTTAGCAAGTAAGAGTAGAGAAATTTGGGGTTTCTATCTCCATCCCAACATTGTTCAAATATTTAATCCAGTTACTTTTCACAGTAAAATGGTAAATTCTTCAGGGATGAGGAAGTGGATGTTGATTTGAAACTCTTTGGACATTGCACTTTATGTGTGGGCAGGTGCTTTGTTATGAGATAAAGATGCCTCCAGCCCTGTCTTAAAATTAAAAATCACTTTTGACCAGAAAACTGTCAGGTTCCTAATCCAGAAAGGAAGGCTTTGAATCCTTGTCCACTGTAACAACAACAGAGCTGAAGTCATCTCTTTTCACCTGCTCTCTGTAGATATAAGATCTGACATTGCTGCAAATGTCAGATGCACAATGTTGTTCAGGTGTATTAAGTGCATTAATTAAGTATATTTAGTAGTCAATTTAACTCTCAATAACCATATAAAAATGTAGCTGGGTCTTGGAATTCTAATCACAAGTCCTGAGGATTAAAGTATGTATTATATGTATTATATATAATACATGTATGTATTATATAAAGAATAGAGTTTTTAAAATAGAAATCATGGGGAGTAACATAATCCAACACAGAAAACCAGAAGTGTGCACTGAGCACATTGGTTCATGGGTTTGCAAGTTTTTTCATCTTTCTTTCAGTATTTCTCCAGCTAGACAATATTTTAACTTTGGATCTGACAGGATGTTTAAGTATGAGAAATAAGCAAAAAGTCAGCAGAGCACATAGCTGTGATTTCCTGTGCTGTCAGTAGCACTGGATGCAGTGTAGGAATTTTAGTTGTTTGAAAGCGCTGGAGGACCCATCACATGCTCATCTACTTGACTTGGTGCATAAGCATTTGCTGTTTTATTGATTGCCAAATGCCTCAGCTGACAAAATGTCTCCTTTTTGATGTGTTGTGGCTTGAAACAGTAACAACTGCTTCTTCTCAACGTCCCCAAATTTAAATTTTCATTTTCATATTTGATTTGAAAATGTGACATCAATGAACTGCTGGTTATGTCACATCTCCTAGGTACCTTATGGATGTGTTTATCATCTTTTCCTGTTTTCACAGCCTCTTGTGGGCAAAAAGCTATGAGAGTAACCAATTGTCACATCTGCTGAGTTTTTCAGGATTTCATGCCCTATTGATGGTTCAACTGTAGTTTTATGCAAAACTCACTGTGTTTAGTCCTACCTCGTCTCTATTCTGGGCTGTGTGTCTATTTTGCTGTATCTCACCTAGAAAATTGTGAAGCCTCAGACTTGGAAATCGAGAAATGCCCTGAGTACTTGAACTAATGAAGTCTATTTTGTATGAATTTGTGTCTTGAGGTTGATTGATGTTGATGCTTAAGAAAATGAGAATGCTGTTGCTGTTCTGTTGTTGAACTTTGGAAGCATGCTCTGTCTTGTAAATAATTGTGAGCTTACACTGTGCACCTTTTGTCACTCAGAGCACCTACATAGGCTTGATCCTTGACCTGGTGCTTGTTCATGCAATGAAGGTAAAATTTTAAGTTGTTTTTTGCCTTTCTAGAAAACTCTCAAATTTGTTCATTCCATATCTTTAAGGGTGGACAAACATGTAAAACTTAGCATTCCTGTAGAGATTATAGCACACTACTGTTTCTAAAATAGCTAAAATTTTAGGAATTTAGGATCATCTTACTTTGAGTAGGATAAGTAATTTCCTTAATTAATTTTGAAAATTCAAGTAGCAGATCATTTGGGATTTTTTTTCTCCTCTTAAGACAGGTGGAGTGTATTTCTGCCTGTGCTAGTCTTGATCTCACTATAACTCAGAATATTCATGGCAGAACTGTAGTATTTTGAAATTATAGTAGTAACCTTAATTTAGCCTGTGACCTATAAGGTTAATCTCAACTAACAATTAGAGCAAGGTGCCAGCCCTTGCTGAGTGTAAAATGAGATGATTTTGTGGTAAAAAACACCAATGTTGATCTTCAGAGATTTATTGATACTTCTTAGATCCTTTGTCTTAAATAGTTGACCCATCTTTGCGATAGATATCCTGACTTTATTTTGGTTTTTTGAAAAAGTGTCTTTGCTGAATATGGGTGCTGCTGAAGAATGCAGTAAACTCGCTTAGCCTGTCTACTGGGAATGTAATGTTAAATCTGTTTTATTTATAAAAATATCAAACAATTTGAATGTCCTTTCACAACAGGAGAAAGGCAAATATATATTTAAAAGAAGGATTGAAAATAATCTGAGAAAAGCAGAGAAAAAAGTAAGGTGCTTCTCCATAATTGTTTATGTACATGCTGACATCTGAGAGTTTTGAGTGGTTAGTGTGAAGCAGATATTTTGCTTTCATTGAGGGAGGGGGAAAGTGATCTTCATTTACTTTGCAGTTATTTCAGGGTACCTTGAGGTAAGAATGTGCCTGAGGATAGGTAGAGCAAAGCAGTTGGTGTCTGGTAACTTATTACACAAGGGTAAATCAGCCATTTGCTGGAGTTCTGTTTTGAAAATCTATCACACTGTTCAAATTCTGCCCTGTTATGTTTGCTGGTTTTTCAAATAGATTTGGGCAGCCATGCTTTGGTTTGCAATTAAACAGACAATTTCTTTAGGCATTTTTTTTCTGCTTCACTGAAGTAAAGAAAAATGTTTTATATCCATTTATTACATTCACTGGCAGTTTCATTACTCTGAATATTCAAAACTCATGGAATGAGAATTTCAGCTTGGAAGAAATCCAAAGTTCTCATTGTTAATGGTGTTTTAAAGAATCATATTCTGAATTATCTGATAAAGGTTACACTTTATTAGATTTATTGATAGCTTTCCTCATGGGTTGGGCATAGGGTTGAGTTGCTAAATGAAAAGAGTAAGTGTTTGCTTTCAGACAGAAGTTGCTTATATTCTATTTTTAGTATTACACAGTTCTTGGTCTTGGCCTTCTAAATCTTGATTAATCTCAGTTTTGTCTTGTAGCTAGCTCCTAATGATTGAAGCTGACATAGCTGCCAAATTCTTGTTTTATGTAATAGCGAAATCTCCTGTTTGTACTTTTTTGAGGAAAGCCCTGATTGCTCTGGCTTCCAGGACCTCTATATACAGCACTTTTTATTACCTTGTTGTTGCCCGTTTTGTTGAACCCCTGATAGTCAGGTCTCAGACTGGTGTAGTTCGCTGCCCGCGGGCAGCTCGCAGTATGAACAGCGCCATGATGGCTCCTCCTTCCTTCCGACAGACTCTGACATTGCAATTCCTGTACGGCCTGGCTCTGCTCGCTGTGGTCACCACACTCTGTCAGGCAGTGTGTCACTGTGTCCTGGTGCATGTGGCAGAAGAATGACTTATGGAGAGTGTCCTTAAATTCTCACACAAAGGACATCCCAGGCAGCTTTTAGGGAGAAGCCATTTAAGGCGGCAGTACCGGTGTGATCACAGTGCTGATCGTGTTCTATTTTTACATCCTCATGTGACAAAAAGCTCTCATTCATCCTGACTCTCCTAATCAGGGTGTTTCAGCCACTTTTATTTCTGTTGTGTTCAGTCACAGTTGGAAAATGAATGTATTCTTCAGTGCATCTCTTTTGAAGCAAATCTTGTTCTGAAGAACAATAGTGTCTAAAGATGCAATATTAAGATGGTTTTCCTGTCTATTATGGGTTAATTAGAAGAGTTAATATAACTTAGGATTTTTTCTTGACTTTAAAGTTTGCTGAATAATTCTGTCCATTGGAGCAAAGAAGTGTTCAGAAGAAACCAGAATGGCCACAGGCAGAAGCAAAAAAGAAAAACACTAAGAAACAAACCTGAATAGCTGCAGGTTATATATTTAGCCTTGCTCTACAGGGATGTATTTCTCGATTGTATTTATTTGTATTTCAGTGCTGCTTGAGAGTTCCTATTGCCACTGTCTCTGTGGTTCCCATCCTGAAAAAAATTGCTTTCTAACCAGCCAACACTGGCAGTGTGAGAAAGGAAGCCTAATCCCCATTTTACAGTTGGAAAGAGGCAGAGATGGAGTCTGGCTGTTCTCAGCTCACACAGGATGTCTCTGGGAGAGCCAGAAATTGAACCCAGATATGTTGCTTGAGTCCTACTGAGTCTCAAGGCAGTCTTTTCTCAAAACTAAAGAAAATGCATTTATTTGATATACTCATCTCAATGCTTTTCCTGTAGATACTATTTGGAACATCTCTTTTTTTTTTTTTTAATTCAAATTAATCTTTTTTCTTGCTTTTGATTTCATATTTAGCACTAATATTTAATGTGGGATGGAATGGAATTTACAGCTTCACTGTGTGAAGGATTTCATTAGAATAAATTTTAATAATAGTTTGAACATAATTAAACAAATTTTTTCAAAGAGATTACATTTTTTGATAATCTTTATTGTCATTGCTATGTAAAAGATTTAAATCTGTTTCATCTCTTTTTCATAAATTGATGCATATGCAAAAATAGATGATATTTCAGATGCTTAAAAGGAAAAATATTTCCTCCTCTACTTTGTTAAAAGCAGATAATAACTTAGACTGTAGGTTTTAATTATTTTCTTTCTAAAGTATTCAGAAATTGATAACTTTTAATGTACCATGCAAATCTTGAAATTGGTGTGTGAATGTGGTGGATCTTCCCATGATTTCATCTGGGAGAGAAGGTATTTGCTTTTGTATTGGGGAATTTCTTCAGCAATGTAGGAGCAAAACCAGTTTTATTTTTACTGATTTGAATTTCTCTTAAGATCTTTTTACCAGAACACATGAAGAGACTTGTCTAAGTCCCAGCCACTTGAATAACTCTACATATTTGAGAACCACAGCAATTTACCCTGTAACTGGAAAAACTATCTCAGGGAGCCATGGAAAGTTGAAAACTTTGGGCTATGCTGGTTTCAATATCTGCAGGCTGTTTGAGGTACTGAGTGCTTCTGGATGCATATGCCAAGTATCGGCCTTTGACATGATTGTGGCAGTTTGGCTTTGTTAACAGGTTAACATTCACTATGTAGAATGAATTTAAACAATCTGCTGAATTCTTACCATGAGGACTGGATTTACTGTTTTTTTTATTTTCCATATTTTACTGAAGTTGCAAACTGGTGTAATATTGTCTGTGGCTGTAGGCAACAGCAATAAAAACTGACCTAAAAGTTTGTTTTGTGCTAACACATCCAAGAGGAGAGTTGCGGGTGGAAGAGAGGTTTGGCACAGTGTTCAGGAGCTCATCTGTAGCCTTGGCTTTACACTTGCCATTCTATTTTTTGAAGCTCTCTGGAGGATCTACCTGGACTATCTCCAGGTGGAACAAGTAAAACCACTTTGAAGAGAAGGTGAATGAGCATCAACTGACAAATTGGTGTCATCACAAGTAGTACTGGCAGAAAGATCTTGCAGATTTACATCCTGCAGTGTTCCATCTTGAAACCTTAGGAAACAATTGGACTGGCTGGCAAAGGATCCATGTTTGTGAGTGTGATTCTTAAACAAGCTCAGTTTATGTTATACTGTATTCAATCTGCCTTTGGAAAATTAACTATGATCTGAAGGGCACCTTGGTATGCATCTGTCTTAGGATTCTACTGGAAAAATATTTCAGAGATTACAATTGTCCAGGCATATGGAATAGTAATTGCATGCAAATACATTTTATGCTTTTTAGCTTGGCTCTGTCAGCTGCAAGGGCTGGCTGTGCCTGTTTAGTCAAAGGATGTATTATAAAAACAGACTATTAAATGAAAAACTGGGGATGAAAACAAGAGGCCGAAATACAAAATATACTTTCTTAATAGTGACTGTGGAAATTCTGTACCTAAACAACCCTGGATTTTTTATGGGTGATCATACTGATTTAGTATTTATTCATGGGCTATATGGATTTTTGTTACTTGCTGCCTTCTTTTCTCTGTGCAAGTCTCTGAAGATACTGTGAACTGCACGAGGAGTGGCTAAAAAAGGAGTTTGTAATTGTGTATTTGCAGTACACTTAGGTTCAGCTCTTAGTTATGAGACCAAGGTGTTTTGGTTTTTTCTTTTGTCTTGGTTTAGGTGGGTTTTTTTTTGTGAGCTTCAATAGTTCATTGAAGGGTAAGCCTTGAAATTTTGCTAGCTTTAATTCTGATGTAGCCATGCTGTTCACTGTGTCAGAATATTTCTCAGATCACTTGGCTAACCATTGCTGCCACCTTGGTGAGGACCAGAGAAACCACAGAAACATCACAACCAACACAAATTAATCAGTTTTATTTGCTTATCTCTTTTTATCTGATAATTAAAATTGACTCTTTAGTTCAACAGAAAACCTATGCACAAATGACATTGATTTGTTTTGATAGGCTTATTGGAAGACAAATGAGCTTTTGAATTACTAGTAACTAAGGAGTGAGAATGATGATAAAATCCTGTGAGGTGCTTCATAAAACTAAGTTTTGAGGAAATCTATGGCTGAAGTTCAACATCTATTCATCTTTTTTAATTTTTCATGTAATCTAAACTGTTTTAATTATTTTCACTTCCACTCTGTCTGAAAGGGTGTGGGTGGTTCCTAAAGAACAAGGGGGTTCTTCAGTGCATGACAGGGGCAGCACAGAGCAGGACTTAATAATTAATTAAACACATCTGTTTCCAGTCAAACAAGCTCAAATCAGTTTGCATCAAATAGAATGGATCTCACAGCATTTTTTATTATTGAGCTTGTTAAGTGAATGGATGCATTCAGTAATGGGGGAAGTGCCCTTTGTGATTGAAAGTGTTATTTTTTTCTTTCTTGTTCCTAGGCTTGCAGGTAATAACCTTAACGTTTTAGGTGTGACAAGAACAATTGAATTACTAACACAAAATAGGCTTATTCTGAATTTGAATTTATTTTGAAAGCATGAGTAAAGAGCTTATCCTACAATAGGAAATCTGCAGTTCTTTGAAACTCAGATCTAGTCCAAGAAACTAGAATATGAAACAACTATTGCAAGCAATTTGTGAGCTGTGCTTTGTTCACATGTCAACACATTTTATCTTCAGTACTCTTAAAGGGAAAGAAAATTTCTATGAATATCTCTGGCACTTGGCAGTGGAGCAAGCTTAAAATGTAACTGACAAACCATAGAACAGAACTAGCTCCTTCCTGAAAATTGTTCTTTTCTGTCACTTAAATGTTATTTTGGGGAGAAGAGATGTAGAAATTGTTCTTTGAGAACTTAGGTATTCTTTTGACTTGCAGGGGAAAGAGATTTTAAGGAGATAAGCCCTTCTGAACATAAAACCCCATATTTCCTTGCTATGTCAAGTATATATGTAAACTTGCCATATAGTTGAGTGTTAAAAATGAAGAAGAGTCAGAGCTTGACCCTGATGTCTAATGTATCACCTTATATGTATGAACTGTGCCTCCAAGCAAAGTAAATAACACTCTGAACTGTGACCAAATCATGAGATAAATTAATAGACCATATATTTTGGACTGTCCTCTATGGCCTCTAAGCCTTTTGTATCAGGACAAAATCTGACATTCTTCATTGACTGTCTCCAAAATTAACTTTCCTAATAATCTTTCTTCTATTTTTGTCCAAAAATGTTACGGAGTCTGGGGTATACAAAACTTTGAGCCAAAGAAAGAATTCCAGCTGAGGTCAATAATAGTATTGTTTTATATAAGGAGGTTTTAGGATTTGGTGTCCCTGACACCAGACCTTTGGATTACTGGAAAGATAAAATTCCTAGTGTAGACCCAATACTTGTTTTTTCCATTAATGATATTTAAGGTTTACGTAATTCTTGAGGTAATTATAAAAAATATTTAATAATAAATAACTGTGCTGCTTTACTGAGAAATGTAACATGAAGCATTGCTTATGCAGAGAAGAGCAGGAATATTGTACAGGAAAGAATGGAGTAGCCTTTAGGACTGGAGCTCTTGGGTGAAATTTGCATTTAAAGATGAGGAAATGTCCTATTCCAGTGATGTGTTTTCCCTTTGATGCAAAGACAAGTGAAGGGAGCTGCCTCTTGGTTGATGACAGCAAGCCAGTAGTGTGATTTAGCTCTCATTAAGGCAAGCATTTCTTTAGTATTATCTTGGAAGCTGTTTCCAGGACAAGCAAAAGTATTGATGCTTTTGCAAAAGGCAATGCTAAAATTTGGAGTCCCAGGTGCAAAAATAAACATGTGTCTTGGAAGCTTGTCCTCCCCAAGGAAACAGGGCAAGTACAGCTAATTTTTCCAGGTGATGAAACTTGAAGAGTTTGTAGATGTACATCTACAGATCTATAAATGCATTATGAATGTAAAATTCAAAGGGAAAAGGGAAGACCTTTAACTTGAAAGTCAGTGATGACGTAAGGAACTACAAAATAGCTGTGGGTAAATTCAAGATAGAAATTAAGGGCTCGGACCACGTTTTTCCTACATCACTGGGCTTAGTCTTGTCTGTGCTATTACAAATGCTGTTTTAAAAACAGGCACAGTTTTGCCCCTGCTTTCTAACTCCTGTTAGAAAGGTTTCAGCACCCAAATGAATTGGACTCTGAAACTGCTGTCCACAAAATGAAGTGTAGGTAAAAGGCCCAGCTCTTTCACAAAGGAAGTTGTGTCCACAAATAGGATTGTGTGATGTGGTTAGCTCTGACCACAAAGAGCTGCAGCTGCTTTGTAACCTGCTGATCTATACAAGTGCTGTGCCCTTTCCTATTTCTGTTACTCCCTTAAATTCCAACATATCTGATGTTTTCTTTGAATAGGTTACTCTTTTAAGTCTGTTTTTGAAAATTCCTGATAGTGAATGGTGGTCATGTTCCTTTTTTGTGTTTATCTCTTTGCTTGAATGTGGCAACAGTGAATTAGCATAAATGGTCAGAGGAAAGTAGTTAATATAATTTGTATTCTTCTTTAATCCTTTGAATTTACCTCCTTGAAGATACATCAAAGATGAGTTTGGTTCATAAATATGTTCAGAAGATGAATACAGTAGGGGAAAAGAATCCTGTTTTATGGTATTTTAAAAACCAGAAATAAATCCTTTATAATCAGTAATTGACCTATATGATATGTTTTTTCCAGTTTGTTTCAGATCCTTGTGCCAGCAACCCCTGTCTCCATGGTAACTGCAGCACCAGCGGGGATGGCTACCTCTGTGTGTGCAGTGCAGGCTTTGAGGGAGCGCACTGTGAGCACCCCGCCCGCAGCCCTGCAGCCTCCCCGGGGACAGAGGCCACCTCACCCCGGCACAGCAGCCCGGCCTCCTCCACCCTGGAGCCTGACATTGCCCTGCCCCGCTCCAGAGCCACTGTCACCTTACCCACGTGGCAGCCAAGGGCTGGACAGAGAGTCGTGGATCTCAAATGGGATGAAATCGAGGTGAGACTATTCGGCCACAGTGAAAATTCACTGACAAAAAAACCTTTAGAGTGTTATTTTTGGGTTGTCATTTCTGTGTGGTTTCATGATGTCCTCATGAGAAGACTGAAGATGTGATCTCTGCCCTGAGTTAATATGCTGATAAAATTAAAAAAAAAAACCCCATCTGATCCATGTTATGAGTAATGGACTTAAGTTGGCTGGTGTGTTGTATTAGATACTTCTTTGGAATGGGGTAATATTGGTTCTTCCAGTCAATTGTGAGACAACATATCTCCAAACATCAAATAAATTTAGGAAATGCTAAAAGTTAAAGCAATTCCTTTAATATGTTTTTTGCTATTTGCCATTATTAGCGCATTTTGCCACATGTTTCTGCATTATGAAGACAACACAGTTGCTTGAAGATTAAAAGTGGTAGCTAATACATTACACAGGACACAGCTCTAGGGATGCAATGACAGTGGTGGAAACTTTTAAATGCTTAAATTTTAAACATTTGTTGTAACTCCTACAAACAAATCTCCGTCAAAACGCAACAATATCTGGTAAAACTACAGCTGGAAAGCACACAACATAGGATCCTTAATAAATGTGATCTTTCCTTTCCACTGCGTTGCCCTCTGTGCTGTTTGTAATGCCTAAATGTTTTGCATGGACTAAAGTATCCGCAAAAATTAAAAAAACTATCAAGCTTAACCAAGTTATTGTTAAAGTAATGATCAGCTTAGTACCAAGTGCTAGGAATAATGAAACTTGTTGCTGAAAAAATACTTAAATTTCTGTAGACCAAGAATTAGAATTTTTGTGACATATTTTTCTTTTTGAGAAAAGCCTTGTAATATAATTTTATTTCAGGTTATTCAGGAATAAATAGGTAAAATGTCAGTTGTGTCTTTTTTTTGAAATGTTTCAATGAGTTTGATTCTCCTGAGGTGTTTTAACATACTGCATAATGAGAAAGTGAGCAGGCAGGAGTTTAATCATGGAACAAGTGTATTTTTCATCACTCTTTTCTAGCCCAAACATATTTGTTGAAGTTTCCACTGTAAAATTTATTTAATCAATTTTATGAAAGTAGAATCAAACCATGTAAAATATATGTTTGGTGTGTTACAACTCTGATTTTAGCTAATGTAGAAGTGTTTATAGGACTGTATTCCATTTCAGTGGGAGTGCTGGTTGGCAATGTCTGGAGCATAAAGCTTTGTTTCCTGGAATTCCATCTCCCATATCTGTTATTTTACAGTAGAACATATGTCAGGCACCAAGGATGGAGTTTGGAGAGAGCACTGAAGCAGAAACAAACAATGATCTGCTCTTATTACTTAGTTTAAATGCAGTCTCATCTCTGCATGGGTAGTCCATATGTCCTGATCAATTAAGGGCATGCTCTTCCCTGTACCAGATTTCCCTGGTGTGTCTTCCTCAATCTGTGGTCTGGTGTTGTATAAGGAACATTTCTGCCTGGTTTGCATTTTAGGTAGATTCAGTAAGAATTTCAGTCAAGCAGATAATTCACAAGTGACTATTCCAATAGCTGAAATTCACCCTTCTGCATGTCTTCTGTTACCTAAGAAATGCAGATAGGTCATCAGTTGCTATTGCATGACTAACACTAGCATGGCAATTGCTTGCCATCCTATTACAAAATTGCTTGTGTTGATATGTTTTAATATACTGTGATGGGTCTTGTATTTTTGACAAGCCCTCCAGTGTGGCATAATGACCTTCTACCTTGTTCTCTGGAATTCACAGTGAGAGAGATGATTATCTGGAACAAAGAGATTTCAGTTGCTGATTCAAGACATTGTATCTGATCTCTATTAACTGAGGAGAGTTGATTTGCCTGGAGGTCTGTGCTCCAAAGCCTCCTTGGTGGAGGTTTCGAAAGTCAAATGTGTTAATAACAAAAACACTACCTTTCTTCATAGCTGTAAGAGCTTTGCAAAACTTGATCCTTCATTCTCTTAAAAGGAAGAGTAGCTGTAGGTTTTGTATTGCATAAATGTGCTTTTTTGATCTTTGAGTTTCAGAGGACCACAAATACTGATATTATGTTGTTTGTTTTTTCTAAATCTTCCAAGACACGCTGTTTTCCAAATTATTCTAAACTGATACTGGAAGTGAATTAATGTTCTTCAGACCCTTTTGTCTCAGAGAGAAATTTTGCCAGACTCTTTCCAAATGAAAGCTCTCACTGTCTTGCAAGGATGAAGTTTCCATGAAAGCTTTTCTGGGAAGTTTTGGGAACTCAAAGAACGAACACCTGAGAGAAGTAAGCTGTCTAGGAGAGGCATGATGTGTGCTTACAGTTGGACATGTTTTCTGTATTCCCTGGATAGCAGGGATACATTTAGCACTGCTTTCTGGAATCAACTGTCTCAGTAGTGTCTGTACCAGTAGGTAACACACAGGTGTCTTTGGATGCAGTTTAATTTCTGGTGGTCTTCATATAAGAAACTAATCTTTTCTTGATGTGCAGATTAAGGACTAAAACCATAGATCATAAGCAAGAATTTTTTCTCTCAGTTGATTTTCTTTAGTATAATATGATTTTATCTTTGTGCTCATCCATTGAAAGGTAATTCTTTTTCCTACTTGGGGCAACTGGTTCCCCTTGTAAGAGAGATCCAACTAACCACATTTCCCCAGTTCAATCATCTTTTGTGTTACAGTGTATAGGAGATATTTATTAGCCAGTAATGGAGGGAAAAAGAAACCATCTCATTAATCCTACTCAATTAATGGATTTAATAAAGGTTTCAATGTACAAAGTCAATGGTAAGAATAGCAGTACCATACTCTTATATACAGCTTTTCATAATAGACCTGAAATTCTTTTCAAAGGAAATCAGCTGTATTATTCCCATTTTACAGACTGAGATGCTGAAGCACAGAGCAGTGAAGTGATTTGCCAGGTGTGCAGCCAGAAATTAGAATGCTGAGCATGTGAGTCCTAGTCTAACCTTCTATTTATACTGCAATTTTGTGCTCAGATTCAAGGCTTTGGAACTAATGATTAGAGGCTACAATAAACTTCTAATTCCCCTTGCAGTGGGGACAGCATTTGTTTTATATGTGTCCTTAGTCAGTAAATTGCAGGCCTTTAGGAGTGTGGCTGAATCAGGTGTAAAATCCTGAGTGTTCCTGCTCTGCAGCAATGGCAGAATTATTTCTTAAGTATATTCTTGAAACAGGAACCTTCAAGTCTTGGCTACTTTTATGTGCTGCTAAATGTTGGTGCATTTTTTGGTCAAAGTATGGTATGGGTGCAGAAGGAGAAACAGAATCTGAATAAAAGCAGAGGAGATCCATTTGAGACTGATAAATACAGAATATAAACTTGATCTTTAAAAATGACATCTTAGGAAAAGCTTTCAATGGGTGCAGGTTGGAGTATATATGCTTGTCCTTTGCTTACCCTATTTTCTTCACATCCCTCTTATTATTGCTGTGAAGTGCTGGAATGTGTGTGATTTTGGTTTGACCTAGGACAGCTTTTCTAACTGTTTATAAGATTTGTTTTTGAAATTTCTATAATTTTTCTTTTGCTCTGAGAAAAATAAATTCTACAAACTCATAAGGAGAAGGAAGGAAGAAGAGATTTTGGTAGAATAATAATGGCTTTCTTCTAGGATAAATCTGTAACTTCAATAACTCTCTCCCCTGCAATATTAATTTATGGAGCTTTTTGTTTGTATAGAAGCATCATTTTCATAGACAACTTGATGTCAGCATCTCTGGATAGGGGCTACTCTTTATTTTCTAAATAAAACCTTAAATGTCTCTAAAAGCTCAATATGCTTAAAAAAAACTTATGTGAAGTTCATACAAACCTCAGTTTATTATGTTCCATTACTAAATTATGTTTAATACAGTCATAAATACTAGGTTTCCTAAAATTTAAGCTCTTTGAGACAGAAATTCTAGCAAGTACAATTCTGTCAAGATATTGAAGGTCTTCTCTTCTGAAGCTATACTGGTGGGTGGGCTCAGAATTTTTGGTTATCCAGAGCTGTTTTTGAAAAGTATCTGGATTCATTTAACTGCTCCTTCAGGAATCATCCTGTTTTGAAGTCCTAGGGAGTATGAGGGAAAAAGAGGAAAAAAAAAATCCCCAAAACCTGATGTGTTTACTGCCTTTCAGTGTTTTGGTGTAGAAATATCTACAGCTGACTTGACAGTCTTAGGTTGAAATTTATGTCCCAGCTTATCCACTGGAACCCAATGACCTGAGCTCATACACTGCATGCAAAGATTTGACTATGTGCCATTTTTGCTCAATGAACACTTGTTTACACAGTGTTTATCTTTCTTTTCAGAATAGCTCCATAGACTCTGGAATAATAAATGACTCTTAATTCTTGATGGAAGTAATCTTTGTTGAATAACTGTGCTGTGATCTAAGTAGAGGATAGGCATCTAAGCCTCACACAGCCACTTGCTCACTGCCCTATCCAGTGAGATGGGAGAGAAAATTGGAAGGGTAAAAGTGGGAAAACTCATGGGAAGATGAAGACAGTTCAATAATTTGAAAAAGGAGAAATAGAGAACAAGAATGGAAAAACCTGAACAAAACAAGTAATGCAAAAAGCCCTAATTGCTTACCACCATGTAACTGATGCCCAGCCAGTCTCTGAGCAGCAGCAGCTCTGGCCAAGTTCCACCCCCAGCCCCAGTTTCATTGCTGAGCATGGCCTCCTGTGCTGGGGATGTCCCTTTGGTCAGGTGGGATCAGCTGTCCCACTGTGTTCCCTCAGCACCCCCAGCCTGCCCCCTGGTAGGGCACTCTGAGAAAAGGCCTTGATGCTGTGTGAACACTTCAGTGATAACTAAAATATCCCTGTTATCAGCCCTGTGTTCATCACAAGTCCAAAACATGCAAGCATCGCAACATAGCGCTGTGCAAGCCATTGTGGAGAAAATTAACTCCATCCCAGCCAAAACCAGTACAGACTGAATGTCAGATTTTATGAAGCTGACACTGAATTTGGTGCATGGCTTGAGATGAGAAGGCAGCTTGCTGGTATGATAATCTAGGTAATCTGTCATTGTGTAAGAGAGCCTCCTGTGCCTGCTGATGCATCTTGGTGTGATGTTGGCATTGATAGTCTGTGACAGAAAAACAAAGTTTTAATAATGTTATCTGGAGGATTGCCATGCACTGGAAGGTGCTGGATCCTTCTGATGCTGTGGTTGCTGACTCTACAAAGTGACTCTTGCTCAGATGAGCAAAGAAACAGACTGCCAGCAACAGAATTTGCTGGGTGGATGTGCAGCCTCCCTTACACCAGGTTTCAGTGCTGTGATAACTGGTAAGCCTTCTTCATCTGATACTGTTTTTGGATGCAGTCTGTCAGTCTCCCCCTGGTTTTCCTCAGAGAGGCATTACTCCTACTCTAAACACTTTTGCTTTTCTCTCCCACTGGTGAGACATGTTAGAAGTAAACCTTGATTTTCTTTCTGTTCTGGTTTTCTTTCAAGTATTGTCCCATCTGAAACTCTGAGGGTAGAACCAAGTGCAGTGATGTGGAGATTAAGATAAATGACACTAGATTTTTCAGAAGCAGTAGTTTTTCTGTGCTACAGGGCAAAGGGTCCTGGAACTGCCGTTTTTTTTTTTTTTTCTTCAACAATTTTGTTCTGAGTTCAATTTGTGCTAGAAATGATCCTGCTTTGTTGCTTGACATCCTCACATTAAGTAGATAGTACTAGATCCCTCTCTTATGGTTCTATTCTGTTGCCTTTTATTTTCCTACTTCTCTTTTCACTTTTTATTTGCCAACAGTTGTTCAAGATCTATAGTTAGGATCTAACCTGTTTTATTTCTTTCACATATTATTTTTCCCTTACATAAGGAAGACTGCCAAACATGTTATGTCTTAAAAACGAGGGATACCTCTTGCCACACTTACAGGGTCAGAAGAGAATAAATCCTGAAGGCTCTATTCTGATAAAAAAAGTAGTTGTATGTTCAGAAAAGCCAAAATTGCACATTATGAAACTTGCTTTATTGAACTGAAATTTAATATGAAATCCCTTGGAAGAAAATCTGAAAGAACTAGCATTTACAAGACCATTCCTCATACTGCATTTGTCATGACACTTTCTGTCCTACTGAAGAACTGAAAGGTTTTCTTTCATAATGACCATACCAGTTTTCATGGGGTACCACCCTACAACACAGCCTTGCTTTTCTCAAAAAACTCATTTTCTCACTCCTTCCACAACATAATGTCTTTTCAAATATGTTTAAACTTTTAGTTTGGTGGTTTTTTTTGTTTTTTTTTTTTTTTACTTTTAAGCACTGATCTTTGCTGTAGGATGAATTTGTATCCATCTTTTTTATTTAGTTCAAGAATTATGTGTACATTCATACATTCTGTTTAATTCCAGGCTAATTTGCCTCACTTTGCTCTGGCTGCAAGTCTGTGCAGAGTTGTCTGTTGCTCCACTAGGAATTAAAAACAGGAGAAGAGCTTTTTGAGATGAAAAAACAGCAGGTTGACCAGAGAGAAAATTCCCAAGGCAATATTTTGAAGGAGAACATTCTCAGAATAGGAGGAATGTACCTGAGTCACAGGTAGCTGTGTGTGCCTGAATGTGCACACACATGCACACATACTTATTTGTGGTTAATTTGGGGATATTTTCAAAAGAAGCACTTTCACTGTATGCTGGAGTGGGACTTAGTGAAAGCTGTGGTGTCACTGAAGTTACAATGACAATTAACAGGAAATACTCAATAGGCAACTGGCTCATGGGGTGACTTTTCACTGACAGCCTCACAGTGTAGGTGAGGTTCAAGGCACCTCTGGATGTTTTTCTAGTCCAAACCCTTGCTCCAAGCAGGGTCAGTTAGAGCAGGTTGCCCAGGACTTTATTCATCTGAGACTTAAATAACTCAAAGGATGGAAGATCCACAAGATACCTGGGCAGCCTCCTCCACTGATTGGAACTATCTGTTGGTTTTCAGAAATGTTTATTAATACCTTGTTGATAGGGTAGTGAAGACTTTCCAAGGCATATATGAATTTGGCCATCCCACTTACAAACCACTTTTAAATTTGAGGAAAGTGTGGTGCATTTTGCAAGAAGTAAAAGCCTTCTGCCATTCTATCAACTTGGGGCTGAGATACAAAAGAAATGCAAACGTATCATGGCAGCAGAATGGCTGGATTTTGCACTGTCAGGATTAGTCTGCCTGTGTTGATAAGGCCTTGTAGAATCACAAATGTCTGCTCAACTTTTTAAGAAATCTACTATGAAATTTCATATACAATAGCTATCTTTAGAGAACTAATTTCAGCACTGAGAGGCTGCATAAATGTAGACTTAGTCTGTATGCTCCTCTTCTCAGCCTTATAGAATTAAAGTCTAGTACACTTAGGAAAGTAATAAAGGCACTCACTCATGTAAAAATATTGCCTTGGGATTTATGTATGCATTTCAGCACTTGTTGAATTAAGTGTATATCTCATTATTCTGGCTTTGTTAGGCAGGAGAATATCTGCCTAACTCGTGCTATTTAATTTCTTCAGAAAAGTTGTAATATGGAAGAACAGTCTATTTCTCTCTTAGGCACCAGTCCTGATTGTCTTTGCAATCTCTTCTATACCACTGCTATGACCTGGTAAGGAAATCTAACAAAATCACTGCTGGCTTGTTAAGGCCCAGGTGGAAATTGTAGGAGTGAGAACTCTCAAGATTTCACTCTTGCTTTCTCAAATGATGCTTCTCTTTTACCTATATAAAGTCTAAAAGTATTTGAAGGAGAAATATAGTTTTTATATATTATGTTATCTTTTAAGAAAAATGTAACATGATTTAGATGCAAACTTATGGAACATTTATGTAAAGAGGAATTCTGTATTTAATGTCAACAATTTGATATTTGATAATTTTAAGCTCTAAATAAGGTATTGAAGAACAGTCTTGGATGTATTCTCTGTTTACACAGGAGCTTATCTTTGTAATCAGCTCCTAAACATACTTTAGACTCTGGAGGGTGCATGAAGGTTTTATTTTCTTTGGTGACTATTTTTAAAGTAGCTGCATCATTTGTGTAAATGTTTATAAGTCTGTTCCCCAAGAACCTTCTCTCTGTCCTGATGTTTCTGTACTATTAAATGCTTCAGGAGAAGTGTTGGATGTCATTGCAGTTATGTTTTCTTTTGATTGTCTTTAAATAACATTAGATACTTACTCTATCTGTATTTTTTACTTTAGACTAGGAATGATGAAATTGTAAAACTATAGAAATACTATAAAAAGGAGTGTGTTATAGGTGTAGTATAAGACTGTATGAGAATAGAGATACTTATTTCTTTTTCCCCTTTGTTTCAATAGGCATGCAGATTCTCAAAGAAAAAAAGTTTAAATGTTGGCAAATATAAAAGGAAGAGTGTTAGTCAAACTAATTTTGGATGCATTGTACTTTGACTGTTAGTTCCATACTTTTGACTTCTGAGATTTAAAAGTTGTAATGGATGTTATATAATTTTTCAAAATTAATTTGAAAAAATACAATAAAATTGCATCTTGCTTTATTTTCATGAACTATATGTATTTGTATTCTATACATCAGGGAATTCAACAAGGAATTGAGCAATCTAGACACTGGGAAATCATTCACTTGGGAAATGTGAATACTGAGTATCTGTCTTGCCTGAGTCAAGATAAACTCTGAGTGTCCTAAAAATTATTACTTGCATCATATTCTGGACTTCTGTTCATGTATTATTTACATGTGTTTCATTACATTCATGTAATATTTAAAATTTCAATTGTATTTAAATTTACAAATTTTATTCTGGCTTTTGCTTTGATGTAAGATTAATTCATGGAAGTGTGTCAGGTTGCATATTTGTATTTTCAGATTAAGGTTGATGTAAAAAGTTTGAAAAACATTCTCTGTGGCTGAAAGAATAGCATTGCAAACTGCCTAGAAATTTGAAGATTAAAGTGATTTGTTGTTTTTTTTTTTCCAGTGTAACATTTCATAGGCAAGTTGATGAAGATACATGAAAAGTTATTTTAAACTTCTGATGATATTAAGTGATAGACTCAATTATGCCACATAAAGTATTCCTTATTTGAAATAAATGTACGCTTGGAAACTCTAATAATTTTCAGACTGTCTTTAGGAAATTACTGCTATGAAGATCTGAATAATTAAGGAGTCTCAGTGGTTCCTGCGTTGCATGACACTGTGTATGGTGTCTGGATGTAGTTAATGTAATAAATTATTTTTTGGCCTACTAGGCATCATTGGATTTGGCAAACGTGTCCTTTTGCTCTCACTGTGATCGTAACTTTTTTTTCTATCTGAAACTACTGTTTGTCCAAGCAATTTTTACTTGGAAAGAATAGGAATGGGCCAGTGGGAGAGTGTTTTTTAAAGGAAAAATGTGTTTGGGAAAAAACCCCATATTTCAGGGTAGTAGAAAGGCAATGTCTGTATTTGTTAGTATAAATCCTTCAGTATTGCATAGATTAATGGTGAACTGTTTATTGGATGTAGCAAATGTTAGAGCATCATTTATTATTCTAAAGGACCAGAAAACTATTCATATTTTTCTAAATAGGTTAACTTTTAAAGGAAGATGCCTTTAGAAGTTCACACTTTTCTGCAGGAGCTTTTTATTAAAACAAAACCCTGAAAGGATGGTTATGTGAATTTTCAGCACCTTTGTTGGCAGCATAAAGGTTTCAGTGAATGTTCCTGAGGATTTTTAGAAGATGACTGCTGGACTACTAGTGTCATTTGTAAAGAAAAATCTTTCATGTTTTCTTTAGTCAGATTTTATGGTTTATTGTTAAATAAAGTTTTTTTTTCTTTTCAGATAACCCCAGATGTGGCTTGTGGGAATGCCAGTTCCAATACTTCTGCTGGAGGCCGGCTTATCTCCTTTGAAGTTCCACAGAATACCTCAATAAAGTGAGAATATTCTTATATGTGATGAAATACAAAAGCACTTTTCTTTTCTTTTGACTGGATATTTTAGACAACAAGTTTTCAGACAGGCAAATTTGTCAAATGACTAAAAGATGAGAGAATTCTGACAGACTCCAAGCATGTAGCAGAGCCATGATAGCTCTTTGCTTGGCATAATTTCTCCCACATATTTAATGTTTTAGAAGATGTCAGCATGTAAGCTGTCTCTGGGCCATCATAATGCATTAGGAATTAGGGCAGATGTGTTGAAGGTGTCAGTTTGGAGAAGATATGACTTAGTGCAGTGAACACTTTTTCCCTCTTTAATCTGAAGATTAACTTGCTGATAGAAAGTCTTATTGTTGACTATATAAGTGCATATATATTGTGCATTTGTATTTGGTTTCTGGGTTATTGCTTTGGGTGTCCCCATCAGCTGTGAAATCTTTGTGTCCTAAAAAACATGTTTCTCAAAAAATTTGAATTTATTCTATGACTCACTTTTCAAAATCATGCTTTTTGGATTAAAATGCTTGTTTTGTTATGTTTAATTAACAGAACCTGACTTCCTAGAAAGATCTGATTCTGTCACTGGGATGAGGCATTTTCTTATTGGAAATTTTGTTTAAAAAAAAAATCTGCCAACGTAGTTCTCTGGCTCACAGCTTTGCAGCAATTTTAGACTTACATTTTCCCAAAATAGCCTACTTTTCTCATACTGTCATCTCATCTTTCAGAATCCCATGTTTCTGTTAAAAAAGGCCATGCTCACAGGAAAAAACAAAGTGATGCAAGCAGACAAGCTGCAGAGAGTTTGGAGCAGTAACTGTTAAACGTGGGGGCCATCCCACCCTTCCCACGGGGCTTTGAATTGTGCTCATTCATGAGCCTAAGGCAGGAGGAGGTCTGGGAGTGTGGATGCCCTGGCTGGCTGCAATCTGAAAGCAAACAAGTGGCTTTTCTTGGAATCAGGAAAAAGCCAGCATTTGTGGATTCTAAAGTTGTATTTAAGCGCCTTGATGGAGAAACCCAGTTTTAAAGGAGGTTGCAGAGTACACAGTCAGTTTTGATAATTTTTACATTGTGTATATTTCATAGAGTTTTATGCCTGAGTAGATTAGTGGAAGTCAAGATTGATTTTTATTTCATTTACTATCTTAAAGGTACAAGTAACTTACCTGATTCAATGGCTGTGAAAGGGGAATAATTTCAGTTCAATAAGTTGATTTTGTTTTGATTGTCATATGAGACCTAAACTGTAAAACCAGTTGCTATCCTGTTCTAAAAGTGAGACATTGAGCTTTTTTAATTGCAATTGGAGTTGTTCTTAAAGAGGGTGCAAATACTGTAAAAAATTTGCTTCTTATGGCACCTAGTTGCAAGATTTTTTTAATGTCTGTGGCACTTTGGTTTTCTTGTTTTGAAGTCAAATAACAAGTGACCAGGGATAAACTGCCTTTGTTTTTAGCAGGATTGAAACAATTTCAGTACAGGATGTTGTGGAATAGAGCTTCATCTCTAGGTATTTGGTGGTCTGTTTTCAGCAGAAGAGAATTACCAGTTTTTAGCAGTTGGATGCAGTTATGTTTATATTTCTGGAGGCTTGTTCAAACTCATTTTGGATTCCTTCATAGGAAATTAATGCAAATACTTGGGACCTTACCAGAAATATGACAGATTTTTATTGTTTCATTATGGAGGTGAGTAGGAAAAACAGTGCCCTGTGAGGACAAAGACTGGCATAATGTAGCTCCCTAATGGAGCTGACAGAGTGGATGCAGCAGTAGACTTTCTATCCAATCTGTCAATATTCAGGAAGGCACCATGGGCTCAGTGACCTTGGGAGCATTACATGACTCATTTGATTTACAAGAATAAACTGTCCTGAATCTTCGATCTGGTGTATCAGACAAATGAGGATTTCTACCAGGATCTGTCTCCTGGTATTGAGTGAACATTGAATGTTCTTCAGTAAACAGCAGGGCTCGGTGTACTTCAGCTGCAGAAAATAATGGCACTGTAGGATGGAGGTAATACTCAAAAAGGCATAATTAAAAAGACTGAATAAAGATCCCTCATAAGGATATATTTTACTATTATGTGGTATTTATCTAAAACTCTTCTTGGGTATTAAGATGGTGACTTTCAAGTATCAGAAATTGGGACTCTGTATGATTTTAATCTGCTATTACATAAACTATTATGCAAATCTTACAGTTGAAGCATTTTTAAGTTTTGTGGACATGCTAAAGACATTCAGGATTTTTCCTAATTCCATACTTGCTAGATTTAAGTTTCCCATGTTTGTTAAGGTTCAGTTCTACAGTGATGTACTTCCTAATTACACTGACTTCCTCAATGTAAATATTCTCATAATTTCTTTTCTTAGAATAAGGCAAGATGCTACTGCTTCTCTCATCCTGCTATGGAAGGTCACAAGCACTGGATTTAAACAGTGTTCACTTATTGATGGCAGAAGTGTCACTCTTCTCCAGGCACTGGGTGGACTTGTGCTTTCTGAAGAAATGCTTGCATTAGGCAACAACTACTTTATTGGTGAGTAACATGCTGACTTTCTGTCCCTCACCTCTAGGTGACAGCTGATGGTTTACTCAGCAGAACAAGGGACTAATTCCTTTAAGTGCTGAAAGATCCTAATGGGATATTGGGACCATGTTTCAGACATTGGTTCATTCAAACCAGACAAGAGCTACTCTAAATTCTTACACAGTTGGCACCACTCACTTTAAAATCTACATAGTCATTTATGTCTGATACCTTGAGATGATGCAAGTTATTTTATATATTCTAATTGAATAAGCTTTTGGCAAATGCTGCAGTATATAATTGAAGGCTTGAGGTGTTTCTTTGTCAGGGATTGTGTCATGGGATGCTATGTGAAGATGCTTAAGCCTGTAGACAGGAAAATTGAAAAAATACATTACAAGATCAGATTTCCTATTATATTTTAACAGTGTTTAATTGCACTGCTTTTTTATCTTCTAGTGTTGTCTCTGTGAATATGGAGCCTTAGAAATATGCTATTTGTTTCACTCAGCAATTAAATGTTTAGCATCTTTGTGGAAGGAGGATAATGAAAATAGCCTGATACATTATTTTTAAGGATGTGGGAAATAACACAGATTTAAAGCTATATTTTTGCATAGACACAATAGGCTTAATTAAATTGAGATTTCTGGGCAGATGTTTTATTATACCAATGACATGAAACTAAAAACATTGTAATAAAAGCACTTATTGTTATCTGCTTGAAAGGCTGCATATTTTTAAAGGAACTATAAGCTGCTACAATTGTTATTTGAAAACTTACCACACTAATAAATGTAAAATTAAAAACATTCTGATGTAGAAACATGGGGAAAAATTCCAAGTTCGTAGCCAATACAGAAAATCCCCAAATACAGAAGTAGTACCTTGTTCTCTCCTTTTTCAGCTATCACTTTCCAAAGATACTGCTTGAAGGTTGTTAGTAGAATAATTTAATTCTTATCATCAGTGGTTTCCATTAGCGATGTTTATTTCCTTCAAACAATTTTCCACTTTCTTTTAATATTATTATTCCTTCTAAGATACTTAGTTTTAGGCTTTTTTTCCCCCTTTTAATCTTGTTTTGCATTTAATTTATCAGAGTTAAAGCCTCCCTCTCATGTCTCTGAAATAAATTTTTGAATTTGCTTTTTAGTAGTTAATTTATGATAAAAGTATCCTGAAGACAGGATAATTGGTAGCTTTTATGCAGTGGTGAAAATGCCTAAAGGCACAGCTTGGTCTAAGCTCCTAAGCAGAGGGCCCAGCTTGCTCTATGAAGGCTCCACTTGGCTGTACAAGCCATACAACATAGGTTATAGATTTAGATAACTAAAATATGTATTGTGTTACTCTTTCATAGCTTTTCTTGTCCTCTCTTCTCTATAGCTGAATTTCTGTCGCTGGGATTCTTACTTTGAATTTTTTGTTGTGTGCTGGGTGACATAAGGTGAAAATGTACCTTTTCCTGGATGATTATTACACGAGGTTGAATTCACAAAAATGGCTTATTTCATGCAGTGCAAGTATTCTGAGACCTCTTGCTTCCATGTGGTTTTCAATACTTTCTTTGGTTGTTCATTTCCTGATAGTGAAATTCTTTGTAAAATTTTCCAGCTGCTGAAACTAAGGCATGAATTTTTTAGTTTAGGAAAGAGCCTGTGAATTTCTTTCTCAGTTGTATGGAAATATTCTGCTTACTTCCCATCATCAGTTTTTGTCCAATGAAGTGGAGGTCTGGGGTGATTTACTTAAAAAGTAACTCAGTTATTTGGTGTGAAAATGAATTTTATCTTCACTCAACTGAAATCCATAATTCTGCCAAGGCTTATAGAAAAATAATTTGATCTTTACTTCAGATTTGATCCAGATATGTGGAAGAGGTCTGTCAATTTGACGTGCCTTGTGAGTTTTTAATCATTTAGCTTTCAATAAGTCACTTGAATAAAGTTTTTCTTATAGACAAATTTCCACGTTTCTTGATAGACATGAAAAACTTATTCTAAGGTACAAAAAGTTGAAGTGGGTGATTTTATATTAAAAAACCAATAATGTTGCCAGTGCTTTTGTTGATGTTATTTAAGCTAGAATGATATGAGGAGGCCACAAGATGGTGTAGGTTTCTGTAAGCAGTCACACAGTAAGGCTGTGGACCATGTCAGTTGATACATTTACTTTATATAATTTCCTCTTCCTTCCCCAACTCTTTTTCTGTTTATTCAAGTGTATTTTTAAAGGTTTCTTCTCTTACTTGGTGAATTTTGTATGAGGGCACTTTTTTAATCTTGTAAAAAGTTTCTGAATGGAACTTTAAAAGAAAAATGAGGAAGATATGAGTGGGTTTTTTGGTTTGACTTTTTTATGTGTGTGTCTCTTTTTGATCTACATCCTTTTTGAGTCATTTCTCACAGTGTTCCTTCCAAGTTTTGTTACTCAGCAAGGTACTTTAATTGCCTCTTGCAATTCTTTCTGAATAAGTTATTTATATCAAAGATAAAACATTTAGGGAGATATTATTTGTTTTGTGTTACTTGTGGTGACACAAGTTTAAAGTTGTTTGTACAGGATTGAAAAGACTCAGAAGTCAGCAGTAATGTGCTGATTTGCTGATCATGTGGTTCAGGGCACAGTGTCTAGAGGTTGGGAAGAATGCTGTTTTTGAGATCTAAAAATAGACCCTGTCAGCACAGAGCTGTTCACCCCAGAGACAGTACCTGCACTGTGTGAGAATGAAGGGGGGAGCACAGCGCAACTCACCCAAAAAGAGCACTCTGTGTTCTCTGATGGGCTTTATAAAATGGCTGCTGCATCTGCAAACAGCCTCTTGCAGGGCAGGACAGAGAGATGGTGCTGTGATTATGCAGCAGGATTATGTGGATTAATTACAGCATTGGCCTGGCTGTGGCCAGCAGCAGGCTGGCTTGGACATTCTGTAACACATCCCTTCCATGTTTTGCTCTGAGGATTTTTAATGAGTTTCTCTAAGATTTGCGACTACGCACGTGCCATTCTTCTAAAATAATTTATTATGTTTTATTAGAGAGTGTACCTATTAGCCAGTGGGGAAGAACCCTCCCCCCAGTATGGGGGCTCAGGCTTTGAAGTGAGCAGGTGAGTTGTGTGGATTAGAGTAGGATGGAGAACATGGCCCATGCTGGGGCACTGGTGGCTTCCAGTGCCAGGTGACTCCAGACAGAGGTGGTGATGAGGTGGTTGGTCTGTAGGACAGGCCAGGTGAGCTGTTCCTCTCTGCTCACGGTTTGCAGCAACAATGTTTCTTTTCAAACCAAGATTTTAAAAAAAGGGTGTTTAATCAAGAGCATTTCTGAACAGGAAGTGTTTTTAGTATCTATTCTGTGGAGTGCTGTGGGTGGGCATCAAGATTGGCCAAAGAGGTAGTGAAAAAGAGAAGCAGGAGGGATTTAATAGTGTCTGTAAATAAGAGATGGAAATTAAGTGTTCAACATTACAAACATTATTGAAGTAAAAGGCAGGCTTTCCATTAATTAGACTTAGAGACTCGTACTCTTTGTCCCAGTGTTCTTTGAAGTTAATGAGTGATTCCTGCATAAACTATTTATGATATTTACGAAATGTCTCATCAGTATCTGTTTTATTTCTGGATCTTCATATATTTATGCTAGCAGTAATGGTACTAGAATGTTTGAAAATGAGTTAACTGCAAAACTTCACATTGTTGGAGTCATACACCTATTCTTCATTGCAATATATCTTGAAAAATTGAAATCAGATGAAATACATTTTACAAGTCTGAAAAAGTGAGATAAGAGGTCTCTGATGCACCATCAGCTGGTGGAGGAGTCTTTCAGAAGTCCTCATGAATGCTAATAAGTTACAGCTAAGGATCTCTGGGGTGAGTTGAAATTTCTGCTTATTATATGTTTTGGGGGAAATCTAATCTACCCAGCACTGTACAGTCCTCTCTTTCAGGGAATAATACACTGGATTTTGGAACATGTATATATTTTTCTATACTAGATTGTTGCAAATGCAGAAGATTTACTGAATTGATTAAATAATAGCTGTCTTGAGAAAAAATTATGCATTAACATTTTTCTTTAAAAAATAAAAAAGGGCTTTGAAGGACATTCTCAGCTTGTGTGGCATCTCCCACAAAAATTCTTTGATTTGTTGCATGCATCTCTTTTATCCAAGCATGCTATCATGCTGTGACTGAGAACTGGAACGTTAATTTTGAGAACATAGGTTGCTGTCAAAATACTGGAAAAACCAAATCCAATGTAGGCTAAAACATTAAAGCATTTCCTTTTTTTTAATGCTCAAATTTTAGAAGTTTTACAGTGATTGTACACCATCTGCTTCTTCATCAGTCAGTTTATTTACCCTGGTGCTAAATTAATATACCTGTTTACTAAAGCAACAGCTCTGTGCTTCAGGTGTATCCAAAGGGTCACCTGTGTCTGGCAGACTTGCAGTCAGGCAGGTCTAATTTCACACAGTTTCCAGTCTGCTTGGAAAACTCATATATATATACACCTGTGTGGCTGTACAGATAGCAGAACATATTTCACAGTCCAGGTAACAGCTAGGACACAAACAACCAGAGCCTCTCTTTAATGAATTTGGAGATTGAGTGATAATGCATGGAATCACAGAATATGCTGAGTTGGAAGGGACTCACCAGGGTCATCCAACTCCTGGTCCTGCACAAGGCACCTGAAGAATCCCACCCTGTGCCTGAGAGCATTGTCCAAACACTTCTTGAACTCTGTCAGCCTTGGTGCTGTGACCACTGCCCTGGAGAGCCTATTTTGTGCCCAACACCCTCTGCATGATAAATGTTTTCCTGATATCTGACCTAAGCCTCCCCTGACACAGCTTCATACCATTTTCCTTTTCATACCAATACAAAGCTGCATATTATTAGATTATTGTATGATTATTACTTAGTTTTAAGAAGTGTTTATCTGGAGGTTTTGGGCGTAATGTAGAAGGTAGAGCCGGCACTGCTGACTCTGTGCATGCAACCTATTTCCTTTCTTTCTCCTAACAACATTAAAAAATGAAATTATGTTTTCATGGCTGTTAGGATATTATTTCTGTTGAAAAAAGATCATCATCTTATCAGCTTTCATGATAAAATGTTGGTAAAATTGATCTTCCGCCTCAGTGTGCCCAGAGCTGAAGCAGTAATGATGGGAGCTTCTTCAGAAAAATAGTAAAACAAACAGTTGGGCATTAGTATTTTGCTTCCATTTTCCCATAGGTAATATGATAGAAAATTTGTATATAATTGTAAAAATAATGCTTGTAAGTAGCTTGAAACGACTTGCTTTTAGACTTTGTGCTTTATTTAGCACTTTCACGTTGCTGCTTAAGCAGCTGCTTAAAAAGCAGCTTTCATGAGATATTGCTACACTAGCTTTTTAGCTTATTGTCTGCTTATAAAATCAAAGGAAGACATTTATAAGCAAAATTGCTATTTCTCAGATAAGCCCTTGCAGATAATAAGGTAGAAAGTTTAACATTTAATATGAATTATTTTTATCTGAACAGAAAATAAGTCCTGCAGCACAACCTTAAATTATAATGTTTATTTTCATCACAGCAAACAGAAACTGACGTAGACTTGTCAGTTGACATTGCTTGGCATGTCACCTGGTGTTCTCCAAGATGCCCAGCCTTTTAGATCAATACAATATAATTAGCAGCTTTAAACTATCATTATCAAGTATTTAAAAAATGTTTCCTTAAATAAAATTGGTAGCTGTACAAACTCACTAGAAAATAGGTGCTCTAGCATCTTTGTGGTGAGATGAAGAGTACTGATGCCATTCAAATGCCAACACCTCTAAGGCAGCTTGCTTGAATTCTACAAAACTTTTTGATGTTTGGCTTAAAAAGGAAAATTAATGCTTGGCTTTTGAAGCACAAAATATCAGCTGCTTTTTAATAAGTGTGGAAGCCATATGGTTCTATGTCAGGAAGGATAATATTTTCCAATCCAAAATGCTGTTCTGCCTTTCAAATGCAACAAAGTATTTTCTATTCTAACTCTGCCCTGAGCAGTTATTTACTCTTCTGTTGTTCTTTGATTATTCAATGAATTTTCTTGCAAGACCTTAACATGCATTAAGGAGTAGTCACCACCAATACTTGGCAGTTTTATTGAACAGGCAAAATGAAACAGTATAAAAACACTATGTGAAATAAAAATAATATAGAGAGGTATTTTGAAACAAGTTGGTCTTTTCTAAGTCTTGTCTGGAAATAGGATTTTAGATTAGGAGGCAAATTGTAGCTGGGCTTTTGAGATGTGGTTTTTGTTGTTACAGGCCTCTAAAACATGCACACATTTCTGTCTAAAGAAAGCCATTTACTGCATCTTGAAATTGTTTTCACTTAAGCAAAAAATTAAATAGGACAATTTTATTTCACAATAGGAGATGTGTGAATTGAATTCACTGAAAGCCACGTAATCAAGTTACTCTAGCTTTAACAAGTTGCCATGTCTCAGCTGAGCATCTGTGTGAGCTCCCAGTCCAGGGCATATTACAGTCATTTGACTTAACCCTCTTTCACTCTGGACCTAATTAAATCTCCATGCCCCGCACATGCTGTGGGGATGTGCAGAGCCCCTGTCCGTGTTTGTGACTGTTCTGCTCCTTTTGTGCAAGGCAGCCTTGCTAGGGGGAGTTGTTGACAACTGCTCCAGTGAGTGGGGTTCTCAATTTTAAACGTGTGATTTGCCTGGAAGGGCCCTATTGTCTGCAGGTTTGAGCATTGTGCTCAACAGAACATTTCCCTGGTGTTCTGGGCACAGGAGCTAACCTTGCAGAAAATGGCCTTTTGGTAAGAAATAGCAGCAGCAGCAAAGTGTGAACTGCAAGAAAAGCGTAGTGAAGTGTTAATTTCAAGGATTTATTTTAAAAGATGGCCTTTCAGCATTCAGCTGAAATCAAACCATTCTGAAGAATGTTGTTGGCCTGTATTAGAAAGGGTGTCTTGGTAAGTATGATAAAATAAATATTCTGTCCTTTGTGATCAAGTTGCATGTACCTTGTCTCACATATAAGTAGATGTAAACGTCAGACTAGTTACTATTTCCATACATTGTATTATGTTTTAAGCTAGCATTTAAATAATTTTAGAATAATCTTTAATCAGTAAATTATTCAAAATTAATTTCTATTAACTTCTATTTCTAGCAAGTAACAATGGGAAATTATTTTTCTAGTCTGTCTTTAGAAGTTCATCTACTCAAATTTGTAACGTTTGGTAAGATACCTTTTGGTTGTTTCTTTAATTTTAAGATTCCTCTTTCTTCAAATATGACTTCTGTGACCAATTCGCAATCAAGATCAAGACATTTATTTTAAGTTGATCACATAGTTTGTATGAGAAGATCTTGGACAGACTGTTTAACCTGATCCATGGAATATGGATACTAGTGCATAACTGGTACATTTTCTCACCAGTGTGAGACACATTTTAATAATGCTTGTAAAATGTGATGAGATCTTCAGGTGGTAGTGTGATATGCTGTAACGTGTATTTAAAAGTAGAGTAGCCACTAATAGAGCCTCTCAGTTGAAGCAGTCACTAGGGATATATCCTAGCCAACCTTGCCATCCCATCTTCTGCAGCTCCCCTTAGTGCAGTCCCAGCTGTGCCACTTGTATTCCACCACACTTAACTACATCTGCCAAGTGTGGAATCAGAGCTTTTAGTGGTCTACATTTGGGCCCAAAATAGTTCTGTGCCAGCTTGGCAACTGGGCTGAAGTGCTGACAAATAAAGATACATTGGGAAATTGTGATACAGGAAATCTTTTAGAAGAATAGTCTTGTCACCCTTTGCAGGGCTTTCACCATTACTTTGTACTGTAGGCAGAGTCCTTGAAGCTGGGGGAGAAGGTCACAATAAGATACTGCCACAGCTCCTTAATAAGCTGAATGCAAGTGGCTTTGTAAGAGTAAGTGTACTCCTGCTAGCTGACTCTTTCATAATTCTGTCATGGGGTTTGGTCCAGCCAAGTTATTAAGTTAGATAATTGTTTAAGTAACAGTGAAATTCAGAAATTGACATTTGTATGGAGGAAATGTTGTGAAACATGAGACTTTGCTATGCTAAGTGAATTCAACTGTTTTGCTCAGTTCATAAATATATTTTTACTACCAGTCCTGCAAAAGTGAGCTCCAACTTGAAAGGCAAGCTGTGTGCTGTTTCTTCCCAAAGTTTTGGTAATAATTTTCTGACAAATTTTGCTTTCTCTTACACCAGTGTAACACTATCATTGTCAGTCTGCCTCTGGTAGAACTGTAGGATTGTTACTGAAAATGTAACTTGAGCAGCAGCACTCTTACCTTTTAGTGGTTATACTTGAGAAGAGAGTGTTTGATTGTAGGAGCCAAGGCTGTTTTTATTGTTGGTAGCAAAGGGAGAAAGCATATCCATCTAAAACTGACTGTGGCTATGAATGCAATTTGGAGAAGACAACAAATGTGATGAGGTTTTCAGTCACCTCCCAGGAAAAATTCTTTAAATTGGTGTTTCATGTGAGCTTGTGAAAAATAAAATGTTTGAAACAGTTCTTGAACTGATTCTCATTAGAATCTATATATACTTTCAAAAGCAGTATCTGACCAAGGCTTTTGTAACTAAAGCACAGTAAGCACGCTAATCTATATAGAATTTGGGAGAGTTGTGCCACCTGTAAATAGTTCTATTTGTGGACAAAATAGCAGTTTTGCTATTGCAGCTGTATTTTTGTTTCCCCAGATGCTGTGTTGCCTAGCAGCATCGTTAGAGAGTGATCTCAGATGTTCTGTATGGTGCTGATGGCACTGATGTACTGCATCAAAGATTGCAAATGGCATTGATTACCTCTTCCTCACTTCTCATTTTCTTATGTATGATAATCATCCTGAGGCAAACTAGGAAAGGATTCCTGACCCATTTTTCATATTCTGTAGAACAGTATTGGTGTCAGGGTCCTGAGGGGATTGGTAGGCTTTAATGACCATGAGTATCAGTGTCATGGAGAGGGGGGGTAAATGTTTGTGCACTTGTAAATCAAAAGCAGGCTTCTATTACTTTAACATGTAAAGGTAAATTTTCAGAATTGAGTGCATCATGAGAACATCTTGTCATGCTTTTTCATTTGTTAGGTCTCTAAAATGAGTTGGACATGGCTTGTATGAACAAGAGAAGGATTGAACTTGCTTAGATTTGATAGATGGAAAACTATTTGAGATTGTGATATACAGTGCCATAACAGAGGGAAGTCGGTTCATATAGTTAAAGTAAATTTCCAACTTCATGCTTGGATCCAAGAAGGCACTGAGGCATGGTGGGTGATTAGTACAGACCTCTGTTTCCATAGTAATTTTCATGGTATTGAATGTTAGCTATATCACATGACATGGACATGAAATAGTCTTTGGATAAAATTTGGACATCAAACATTTTAGGAGGAAGAACTACAATTCATTCTTTTTTTTTTTTTTCCCTGGTAGGTACTGTAATAAAAATATAGTTCTCTTTCTTTCCTAGCTTCCTTTTTTCAAGTATTCTTATGTCTGCAAAGTTCAATGGCCATTAAAAAAAGAGGTTGAGCATATTGACCACTCTTGTTTAGCTTGCTGGATAACGTTTTCTTTTGTGGTGGGAGAGATGTGTTCAAACAGAAAATTCCTCTGGAGTCTTTTACACTTTAGGTTATTTCTATGGCTTTCCATCAGCTGTGGATGAACTATCAGATATACTTAGGTAGCTTCTCTCCTGGACCAGTAAGGTTTATAAAGGATGCTCATTATGCTCTGATAACAGCAGTGTTTTCTCTAGAAGCTGAAATCTGATCTGGAAGTATCTCAGCTTCACTATGTTACTGCATGACAAGAACTGAAGATATGGTGCAGGCACACCAAGTACTGCTGCTTTGATCCTGAAGGACTGATATGATCTGTTTTTCTTCCACTTAACTATATCTCAGTTTCCCATTTTCCAAATAATGAATAGCTGACTGTACTGTACATGGGAAATGGGGTGGAGACTCTACATCACCTTATTCTGGGGCCCTTTTTAGTTTTTCTACCATCTTGCCTTACCAATGCCCTTGGTGCAAGGGCTGCTTGCTGTGCAGGGGAGCTGTAGGCACTTAGTGTCTTTGAGAACTTCACTGCTTTGCAAAATGTTGAAGTTGGCTACTGACCCCAAAAGCTTTTGGTGTGGGAAAGTGTTGAGAGAGAAAAAGAGAACAGATGGAAACTGATAGACATCCCACTGCTGTCTCATTTCCTTGGGAAACCAGGCTAAAAATAAGTTGAAAACTTGAGGACTGATACTTTGTTGTGAGTGCCCAATCCTGCCTTGGCAGTCATTCTCACTCATCCAAGAAACCTTTAGGTGAACTCAAAGATCTACTCTTCTTTGAACTGGAACTAAAAGGACAATCTACTGTTTGAACCAAAGGTGGATGTCTTTGGAATGCATGTATTCACTGTGTAGAATACAGAGATACATTTGAGCCAAATGCAAAAGGCGTTGGTGTGTGTCAGAGCATGTGGGGCATAGCAAGAGTTAGTGAATGATTTCTAGTGGAGTTTTGCCCTTTGCTAACATTATATGCAATATGATAACCTTCTTGGTGGTCTGTTAGCTTCAGTCTTCCCTATTTTGACTGTCCACTGTGGACAAGCTCACTGAGCTCAGACTGTTGTGTTTAGAAGGAAGGTACTGCTAAGAAATGGGGCTTGTGGGGGAAGCAAATCAGTTTGTCTAGTCTAGAAAGCATACACTCAATTAATGTTTGAGCACTGGTAATCTGAATGGCATGATATGATCTTCTGAAAGTATCTCGACATAATGATGACACCTGTCATCTTTTAGTTTGACTTTATTCCTTTTTTTTCATTCTTAACTTTCTTGATGTGAGTGAAACAGGAGCACCCATACCTCGTGCTCCTAGACATATGTGTGTGGAACTGCCAGGGTGGAAGGAGCTGTAGTGTATTTTACCATGCTTTCTGCCAAGGAAATTGTGCAGGCATTTCCCAGACTATCAAATGTCTGTGCAAAAAGCTTGAAAATGCCTCCTCTGCAATCTATGACTACTCACATCACATTATGATTTATTGGGCTTGAGAATTGTTTCTGTTATATTACTGTAAATAACTCAACCCTGAATTCTGCAACTAAAAATGCTTTGATGCCATTATGTTTTAACTGGGTTTAGAAAACCAGCAAGGTTGAACTGAACAAAATTACCTTTTGGTATAAACTGCTGTAATATTTTTCGCCAGACCTGAGATGAAAGGAGCTGTAAATATGGTTCTGAAATTATTCTCCCATCTAGAAGTTAAAAATAGAACTTAAAACTCACTGTAGTTCAGTTGCTGTTATGAGAATTGGGGAAAGAATTAATTGAAGTGCTGTGACCTGAGTTAAGCAGGGTGTTATATTTAGATGGTCAGACAAGCTTCTTTTAGCCTTAAAACCTAGAGATCTCAGAACATTATATGCAACTTCTATAAAGTGAAAATAAATACCCATGTTTGTATGTTTCTAGTATTTACAAATTAGGTGACATAATTAGAATTTGCAGGAAAATGTGTGGCAATCTAGAGAGAATAATGATTTTTTCAGTGGTTGGCCTAAGGGCTTTTGATACCAAAATAGTAACAAGATTCAAAGTACAAAGAAGGTTGATTTAATATTTCTTTAGGGAACTGTCCTGAAGAATATGTAACAATCTGCTTCAGACAAGGAAATGTGAACCCAAAGACATTTTCTAAATACCACATTCTTCCAAACATTCACATATAATTGCATGACTGCCAATGACAATTGCATTCAATTGTTAAAGAAAAATTCTGGCTGCATCTTTGAACAGATGGGTAAAAATGGGGTATGTATTGAGGCCAGAATAAATTGGCTTGCTTTGAAGAGGTCATCAGATTACAGTAATCTTCACTAGCCAAAACAGACCATTAGGCATTTGGAACTATACCCAATACATGTGTTTTTTTGTTTTTTTTTTTTTAATCTGATCCTTTAGAACATTCAGCTAACTTGTAGAGGCTGTACTCAAGCCAGTGGTGTCTATGTAGGACATAAGATTTTCCTGTTTGAAGGCAGGATTTAGGGATCATAGACAACTAACAGCTGAAGGAATGAAGCATTTTAAAAAGTGAAATCTAAAAATGAAGAACAGAGAATTCAAGTCTTCCACATGATTTTGTGTGGAATTTGTAGAATTAGTCATGCTTGACACTTCCATATGCAAAATGTAAGTAATGCTTAGCAGCTGTTCTGAAAGAGAATTCTCTTTAAGTTCTGTTTCATTAAACTTTTGTTTGTTCCTGTTCATTAAAAATATTTTGTTTTATTTTTCTCATGACTAAATGTTGTGCTATCTCCAGTCTATAATGCAAGAAGCTGAATTGCATCTTTGAAGCTCCTTAGAGGTTTAGGCTGTAAATGGATTTTGCAATTTAAAGTGGAAAATCTAAGAAAAAAAACATTCTGTGTCATACACTGCATCTATTTAGTGTTGTTCTTTTAAAAATTAAGGATATTTATTTTAAAAAAATCCATCAATTTTTTGCTTAAATTATTTTTATATTTTCTAAAGAAAAGGAGAATCATAGAATGGCCTTGTGCCTGCAACGTTCCATTTTGGTACTACAGACCTTTGGAGTCTGCCTGCTTGGAGGATAGTGAAGTCAAGGTTTGGCAGTTCATGGAAGGATCTTTGGTGGGTTTTATGCATAAATTCTGCATACAGTATATACACTGTACCAAACCCACATTTTTGTGTCAGTGCACATTTATTCTCCCCAAACAAAATAATTAATTGATGCCACACATGGAAGGGCTGTGGTGCAGGAGTCTAATCAGAGCGCAGGAGCGAGGCAGTTCAAGCACAAGTAGAGGAGCAGGGGCTGTGTATTTTCCCATGAACTCTGACTTTATCCCATATGTCATGGACTGTGTGTGTGCCCCATTTTATCTTTCCTGTTGTCCTTATTTTATTTTTCAGATAAATCTGTTAGGAATGTGTGTGATAGTGAAGTTGTTATTTTCCAGTGTGTTTTAATAGCTACCAATCACATTTTTTTTCTTCCATGCAATTACAGGTGCTAGCCAGAGATTCATGAATCTTCCTGTTCCTTGTCCAGTGTTACTATTTCCATGTTTAGTTCATCTTTACCTTCCATATCAGCTCATAGAGACATCAGATCAGACATTCAAAAATATTTGTATTGCAAATACACAAAGAAGTGCTGTCAAGTGGTATAAGTATATTCTTGCAAACTTCATAGAAAACAAAACCAAAGGGATTCTCCATCTTTTACCAATGTAAGGAATCTGGGTGTTTTTAGCTCTGAAAGTAACTTTTATGAATTCATTTAAATTAATTTCTCCACAAAATTTTATTTTCATGTTCCTTGTCATTAAAGAAATATATATTTTAACTTTTCAAAAAGTAGCCGGCAAAAGCATTTCATTTTGAAACCTAAAAAAATTAGGTTTGAGCTCTGGAAGTAGATCTGTTTCACCATCCTGTCTTCCTTTATTTTAATCAATATAATGAGGTTTGTCTCCGAATTGTATTTTAATTTGTATTTACATGCCTTGCAATCATAGAGGTGTGTATTAAGTATGAGCAATTTTGTTCTTAGTTGACAGTTTATTTCAAATCAGTTTTGTTTGTCTAGCTGCAGAGCATTAACAGTATCAGCCTATTTTGTCATATAACAAGAATATTTTCTTTTTTTTTCAAGGTTTTTTGAATGATTCAGTTACCAAGTGCATTGTGGCTCTACGCTTGACAGTGGTGGTGAAAGCGAGTACCTGCATGCCTGTGGGGAGCCATGCAGACAACTTCCCCTGCTCAGGCAAAGGGAAATGCATCACCAGGCCAGATGAGGTAAGGTCAACTCGCCAAAACATTCCTGTAATGTGGCAATTCTATGGTAATTGAAACACAGGGCAGATTGTCCTTGGTATTTATACCTTGCAGCTGTGGAACAGGCATTGACATCTCACAGGTGTTACTAAATAACAATATTTATCTGCTGTACCTGAAAATCAAGCACTTGAAGTAAGAAAATAACAGAAATGAGATGCAGAGGTTCATACCCTGCCCTAGCAATAAAAACAATGGTTCAAATCAGGTGTAAGGGAATTTGTTCTGCATCTTAGAGTCATTATTGAAGAAAGTTTCCCTAAAGGAGGACCGTGGTGTGGGCACTTGGGATCTCCACTCTCCAGACCAATGTACTCAGATTTGTTAAGTTCTCAACCTTGTCATAGGTTTTAGGTCAGCTTTAATCTAGTGCTTCTCTCTCCACCTCTTAATAACTGCTTACTCAGAGTAGACTCACCAGTGCAATGGAATTACCTGAGCATAATTATGAGAAGAAGCAGAATAGAGTAATTTGATAGTGGTTGCAAGGTTTCCTGTACAGCTTTGTCCTTTACATAATACTGCATTAGGGATTACAATGGCAATTCCACTGGACACTGGGGATTTTGTGTGATCTAGCAACATAAGAAAATAAGAACCAAATCTGTCAAATTTGCAGTCTATTCTGCTTTTACAAAACCAGACTGGGTTTTTGTGATTTAGATACTGTATAATCTTTTACCTCCTATACCTGTTATTTTTTATTTCATGGATTAAAAGTCATTTACAGCACAAATATGCACAGTTCATTTTTGGTTTTATTATTATTCATTTGGGAGATAAAAGCAGTAGTAACTGTTGAGTAAATATTAACAGCTGTGAGCCTGCTGTGAGCACAAAAAATTTGGCATATTGAGTGAATTCACTTGTAGTTCATCTGCTACCATTTTCTGATTTAAATTCTCAATAAGCATGTTTGATAGAAAATGGTGTTTTGAATTGTAACAACAATAATTAAATTGCCACAGTAATCTATACATACGTGGCAGTACTAACATCTGGAATAATTATCTGTTTTAGTTCTCAAAAATGAATTTGTACAATGCTTGAGGTAATGTGTGAACATAATTATTGCAAGATGAATTTAGAAATAAATGCTGCTTTACTATACCAGCTGGCTGGTATCCAAATAAATTATTCATCCAGATACAGTGTTGTATTTCATAGTCCAGTTTAGTTTTTGTGCTTTAATGTATTTATCATTTTTATTTTATAAAGTCAGTATTTTGAATTTGGCTTACATAATATGTTCAAGTTTACTATGCATAACAACATATCAGAATATTGTCTTTATCCAGTTTTTGTCAATTTGAGTGTTGTATCTTTTGTAGATTGCCTCATTTCATATATTTTCGTGTTTTTTGTCCAAATTTATGACTCTAATTTCTTTCTCTTGTTACATGTGATGTTACAAAATAAGAATAAATTGTTTCCTATATCTATGCAGAAGAATTAATGCATTTCTGTATTAAGGGAAAAGCATATATAGCTTCTAATAATTATCCACGTGTTATTATTATTTTAAGATGTAGCAAATAAATAAATTTTTCTTTAAAAAAGACAGATTGGCTTCACAGCAAGAAAGAGAAGCAATTATTTAACTCAAAACAAAGATAAACCAGTATCTGTATGTTCCTACTTGTAATCTTGACATTGGAAGCTTTGTATGTTAAAAGCAGAACAGTGAGTGATGAGAGAGTCCTGCCTTGTGCACATGCAGGCTGCTGCTTTCTCTGGCAAGTGAATAGAAAAAATTAGGATTGTTCATATCTTTCCACTATTCTTTCTCTGAACCTAATAACCAGAAAATTTATTAAGGCGGTATTTTTGGTATAACATGCACTAGGCTGTAGTTGACCTGTGGCTGAAGCTGTGGAACACACAAACCATGTCAAAATCCACTTCTGAAGAGTATCTAGTGATTAATGGCAGTCAGAGATCAAGAATCAGCAGGGTTCTCAATATTTCTAAATATAAAAAAATTATAAAAATTATGTAAATATATATGTATGACCATTAAAGATATTTATATATCTTCAAATAAAATTTTAACTTCAGAAATGCAATTGCTTCTATTTTTGCTGTCATAAACTGCTCCTGAGTTTTCTAGAACTTGAATAAATGAGGAATGCTCCCAGTGATCCCCTCAAATGCCATCAAACCTGTGCCAGGTGCCTGCTGGGCTGGGGTAGCTTGCCAGAACATCAAATACAGTGACCAAAAGGAAATTAATTTATATCCAGCCTCCTACTCCAGGGGGAATTAAAATGCCATGTTGTCTTTTTGCCTGTCCTGTGTTTCTAAATCCATGAGCTTTCCTTGCTCTTTAGCCTATATTGGTGCATCAGAGAACTTCAGATAGGACCCTGCTTCATGCCCAGCATAAAATAAAAATAGAAGGGCATATTTCATTAAGTAGAATGTTTCTGCCATTGTTTAACTGAAATTATGTGAGATGTGCTCTAAAATGTCTTGATGATTTCCCTAATGATGGAGCAAGCGGCTGCCAAAATTGCATGCTTGACATGACAACCATTGTGTCTGTTTCCCACAAGGCACTTCTTTTTGAGAACATAAACTTTAATTTTCTTTAAATTTAAAATGCACCCTTTGTGATTTGCTGTTTGTTTTTATCCATAATTCATTCTGGTTCTGCACAATCTAGTCTTGCAGGATGCAAAGCAGCTTCTTAGAAGAATGCATAAAAGGCCCAATGCCATGAGCAAGCTCAGAGCTCTACTGGCTGTAGTCATTGCTTCCAGTGCCAAGAAGATGAATGGTTGTCTTTGAGCTTTTATGTACTTCATGGTTTTATTTCAAATCTAGTAGAATGTAAAAGAATGTAGGAACACATCTGCTTATTGGGAAATTTAAATGTAGTTAACAATCTGCAGTGATACAAGCACGGGGGTTACTGTTATGTATAGAGTGCATTTAACTATAAACAAATGAATTCTGGTCTAACCTGGGAGTCTTGGCCAGTTTTTGCTCATTCCTTGCTGATCTATAACTTGACTTCTACTCAGCTCGATGCTTTCTATAGAGTGTGGTTATGAAAAGCAAAGTTCTAACGCAAAGTTTTGTTTTCAATTCTTGTTGCCTTTGAACAGAAGATAAAATTCATCACCTTGAGTGAAGTTGTGCGCAGTGAGGTGATGCTGAGCTCAAGAGATGCCATTTTCTTCCTTTGTATGAACTTTGTGCCTGTTTTGCTGCTATGCTTGCCACTTGTCCACAAGAGAAACAGGAATGGGTCAGAAGTACAGCACTGGTCTTGGCATCATCACAATATAAATACCACTCTCATATTCATCTACTTGCCTTTACACCAGGATGAGTTAACAGTTAGCAGTTAATGGAAGAGACAAGTTTTGATGTTAACCCAATGGGGAGAGATTTGCCTCGTGTGAATTTCTGATTTCATGTAAGATTTTGAAGTGAACTTGGGCCATCCATAGATTGTGAGTGCCACAATTTTGCTTACAAAAGAGGTTGTTTCTCTCACAGATTGCTCTATTCCATAACTTTGACTCTCCCATAAAAAATATGGATGGGCTGAATGTGTAAATATGAATTTTTATTGCTAGATTTAGAACCCATTTCACAAAACCTTTACACAAAAAAAATATCTGGTCTCTGCCTGCACAGAGAAATAGTATATGGAACTGAATAGCAATTGTTTCCATGTCTTCTATGCAAGCTGGAATCTTTGGGATAGATCCATTTGCTAATAATCTGTAAAAAGTCATATTATAAAACCCCTCATATATACCTGAAGTTATGCTGTCCTGCATATGGACTCCTTTTCCTAAGTACAGTATGCTCTGAAGGATGTAATGATCATGCAATATTTTGTTCAAATGTTACAGTAACTCACTCCGAGTTGTACTAAATACTGAAAGTCTTTCTCAGTAAGAGAGAGTAGACATTAGTTTTGTTCTGGCCATCTTAACTTCTTTGCCATAGTAAAAAAAGGATTTATTACCCTCTTAATTAGACTAGCAAAAAAGTACTATATTCTAGCTATATTTATGATATGGTATAGGTTGTGTTACAGCAAATTATTTAAAAAATGTATTTTATTACCATCCAAAATTATACTATATATTTGCACTTAATCAAGTAAAATAAATGATCTTTTGGTTGATAGTAGATAATTTTGAAGTTTTTACTGACATTAATTCTAGCATATTGGCAGTGTGGAGCTTCTTGACTCAGTTTGGCTCAAATATGCTAGTGCATTTTATCTATTCAGGAAAAAAAAGTAGTATCAATTGGGGTAAGTGATAATAACCTAATCTTCTCCACAGAATAGCTTGTCAGCATCTCAGAACTGTTACCTGTCATTAGATATTTCAGATTGAAGTGTTAAAATGCTTTTCTTTTGCAACTTTCAAACCCTATTTTGTTAAGTACTCTTTATGGTAAATTGATCCCTATATCAAACTCTTGGATAAAACTTTAAAGATAGTTACTGTGCTATGTGAGTATAATAATTTTGACTCTCTTTTGCTTGACTGTCTTTCCTTGCTGTTGAACTACAGCCTTTTTTGGAAACCTGTCATTGGTGACGGTGAGATACTCAGAACTGTTGGGTGAAGAGGCTGGGGTGAATTCCAGAACATGTGTAGACTGTACACTCAAGAAGGGCTTCTGGCACTCCTGATAAATAACATAGTCATGGTTTTGAGTTTTGAAGATGTATCATATTTATTCTTATATAACTCTGCCAGTGTAATAGTTGTAAGGAAGAGTGGAATCTGGAGTTTACTGAGTGAAGTTTTTTATTTAGGTGAAGATGATTATTTTCTACTTAAGTCACAGCTGATTATTCATATGAAGCAAAACCAGAAGCCCCCATCTCTTTGTTTCTAGTTCCATGCGTCTTCTGCACTTTGCATTCCAGTGTTTGTGCATGGGACAGCTGCGTTCCAGCACTGAAGGTCTGGCTTTGGAATAGCTGAGAGTGAGTGATGTTGCCATCTAGTGTTTGAAGAACAAAGATTCAGATCTCATCTAGATGCATACCACAGAGGAGAGAGAGCTTTCCTTGCTGCTTTTCTTGGAGACTTCCTTGACAATCTTAGTCACCTAAAGAGTTTTTAAATCTGATTTGAATTATTTTATTACCAACAAAAATGTGCCATATCATGCCTCCTGTAGGTACTTTAAGCCTTTAAGAGGTGTAGTGGTCTTGATTTTTATTAAACAGCAAAGTTTAAGGTAGTGAATACACTCAGAAGAAGACGTATTTTAACAGAATTGAAAGGGGGTGTTACTGCTGCAGTACCACTCTGGGAGCTTGTCATGTAAAGAGTGCATATCTGTAACAGGACTTTGTTGCAGTAAATCTGCACATTATTGATTCTGACAGTTATTTCAGCCTACAAATCTAATTTCTGGAATGGAAGAAAAAATGTATAATGATTTAGATATTATGGATCTGATCTCAGACTCCTTGTCTAGATGAAATGACCCAACATCGTTAAAAATTTAAGCTGAAGAATTGGTGCAGGTTTAGTATTTCAAGGAGTAACTTTGTTCAGTTGATGTATTTATAGCAGCTACTGTTGTTATGAACATGAAAACCAAACCATCTTTGTTCAGAAGTGAATAAAATGAAAACATCATCTTTGAAAATTTATTGTGAAATACGCATCCTCTTTGTTTTTTAGGCAACATTTTTTTGTGAGTGTGAAGATGCATATAAGGGTTCCCTGTGTGAAGAATTTGATGCCTGTCAGAGCCAACCTTGCCAGAACAATGCAACCTGCACTGATGTAGCACAGAAACACGACAGGAACAATTTCACCTGCAGCTGCCTGCCTGGTAGGTTCTGAATTCTTGAATAATGCAGCTTTGCTTGACATTCGGTGCATCTCTTTTTGCAGAGCAGTGAACTGTGAAACTTCTGATGCCAGAACAGACAGAAAAAGCAACAACAACATAAGGGCAGTGGAAGGTTCTTCACTGGTGAAAAATGCCACTGAAAGCACATGTCTGAACCTTAGCCCTGTGAGGGAATTAATCTTAACTAGTGGAATTTTACCTGCTAAAAACACAGGAGCAAAATTTAGTTTACATCAGCTTTTTCTTTGTCAGGGTTTTTTTTTTTCAGAAGTGTTCTGTGACCACCACACATAAGCTTAGGTTTACCTTTTTGGGTTTTTTTTTTTTCAATAATTCTTCTTAATTTTTTAAACATGTAATGTCTAATGGTCATTCAAATGGCTCAATCATTGTTAAGTTCAGTGGTTTGTGCTTCTACCCATAATTATTGTATCCACCAAAATTTGTGTCCACACACTAAAAAACAGTCTGGAAGACTAACTGTTGCTATTTAACTTTGAATTTCTAAAAAAAATATTAATTCCATATGAAAAATATTATAGAAAATTGTAGGTAAGAGTTTAATTATCCTATGTGTCTCCATGTGCAAGTTTCAGAAACATTTATATATGAACATGATCATGCTTCCCAAATTCTGTTAGAAGGAAATGTTATGAAGCTAAATGTCAGCACAAAATGTAGAGATGTAACGATTCTTAGTGTGTATCTCACAAAAAAACTGCTTTCCCCCCCCTTCTTTTGTGATTGTTTAGTGCCTCTGTATTTCTAGTCCCTGCAAAATATTTGGGATGCTATTCCTGAATCAGAGTCTCTTTCAGATGGACAAAACATGCACTACAGGTGGTAAAAAGATAGGACATATTTATTTTTATAAATGATTGCAAACTAATTATTTAATAAAACCATGGGTGCCCCCCCCCCCCAAACTGTTTAATTGGGGGGTGGGGGGGTGGTTCCCCTTTGTTTTCCTTTTACTCCCCTGTATCAGCTGTCCATGTATGTCCTCTGTATCCCCTTGGGGTCTTTCTCTTCTACACCTGTTCATAGCAGTGATAATCATACCTCACTGGCCTTGAACACCAGCCATCTGGTTAAATAAACTCATGATGGAAGATTATTAATAATTTTTGTCAGGTTCCTTTTAAAACAATAAGACAATGCTGTGTGTAGCATGTAGTTTTTTCTTCAGTCATGCATTCAAGATATTTTCTTGGAAGTAATTAAAAATTAGGGAAGGGGAATGTGTGGTATTTGTTATGAAATTTAGGTATGGAGTGTAGAATAATTTAAATTGTATTTTAAGTTTGTTCATTTTTGGGGGATGTGTTACAGACATCAGACATATGGAACAAAGCAAACTTATGGTCAAATAGTACAGTACACACAATCTGTAGCTTGTGAACTTATAGAAGCTTATTTGGAAGAGTTTGCAACTGTGCTGAGCAGTTCTTCACAGCTCCCACTTAAAATAAACACTCTTCTTGAAGCCCAGAAGTAGGAGCAAATGACAGACATTCAGCATATGCACAAATAATTCACAGTGTTAAGTTCTGTTTAAAGCCTTGCTAGAGATTATTGACTTGGGATTCAAGTTGCATTTGAAAACCATACCAAAATGACTTTATTTTTTTGGTTCGATGAGTACTAATGAGGACCCAAATCTATTGCCAATTCACTGGTGATGTCAGAATATTGCTGTTGGTAAAATACCACAGATGTAGTCTCTAGACTTCTGCTGGTTTTGTATGCTTCTCTCATGAAGTATACATTTTAATTAGAAATCTCATTTTGTAAGAAATGAGAGACTGTCCTCATTATATTGGTTAATTTGATTAAAGAAAAATAATAGTACTACTTGGCTGGCTGAGCAGTATGTTTAGTGGTAAACCCTTGTTTTTGCTCCATTTTCTGAATATTGTGAACTGTTTTGTAGGTTACACTGGAGAGCTGTGCCAGTCAGAGATTGATCATTGCATCCAGCAGCCATGCCAGAATGGGGGGACCTGCTCATCCCACCTCAATGGATTCAGCTGTCAGTGCCCTGAAGGTAACCACCAAACTCCTCTCTAGCACCTCATAGAAAATGCTGGTTTTATTCTAAATTTTCAATTATATTGACATGTAGATATGTATATTTAATTTTTTTAAATTGTGCCTTAGCTTGTAATTGTAGGCAGAAAAGAAAATGAGATGAGAAATTTTGGATAATCAGCAGCAGGATATGAAATGTTGTAGGAGTTTAGTGTTTCCGTGTAAATGTGGTGCGGAAATGTTCTTTATTTCTACAATAGAAATCAGGCTCCAGCACTGATGAGAATGGGGAATTTGAGGAGACTCAGGGTGTGATCTGATTTTTATGTTGACCACTAAATGTGTGAGAAAAAGATGTCTCCCTTATAGTATTTGCACTTTTCTGCACATGGGCCAGTTGGCTAAAATGTGTGTCAAAGTAATAACTAAAGGAATTATTTCAATCCCAAAAAGTTTTAATTAATTCTCCTTTCCATTTGGACGTATTCCTTTCCTGACATGAAAGCTTCTCACTGATTCTCACTGGTAAATCTTGTAAATGTGAAACAAGGACACCCCAATGCCAGAGTGTGCTTTCATAACACTGTGCTGACTGCAATGACAGATCCCTAAATTGCACATGAAAAAATTATCATGAGTGGAAGTTTTCAATTATGAAGCCTCCTATTAGTTATTTATAATTAAGATTGGAACTTTGAACTAATTATACTTCTGTCCTTCCTTGATCTGTGGATGTTGGTTTTGTTCTACCAGTACTTTAATGCTTGCTCTAAGGGTGCAAGTCTTTGATAACTGCTCTGGTAATATCTATGTGCTTAATAATGAAGATTATTTGTAGTTTCTTCAGGCTGATTCCTTGCTTTTCTAGAGTGCTATGCTTTAACATTTAACTGCTGTGTTGAAGCTGACATATTGACTGCCATGCAGATCTTGCATGTGGAAAATTTTTGGAAATTGTTTTCCTTATAAATAGTAGTGAAATTCAAGAGAAAAAATATTGGATGTTAGACTTGATCTATAATTTACTTGGGATTTCCCTAAGAAATCTTTAAGGAAGATTCAAGAATCTGGAAGGAATGTTCAAAAATCTTTAAGCAAGTAGTGCAGCAAATGATCTTTCCAATAATGTTGGGAAGAGCAGCTACTGGGATTTTTGGTTGTTTTATGTCTGCCATATATGTTTCTGTGTGTGGCTCATTAATTGCTTGCTCCTGATGTCCTGTTAATGAATATGCTGATCATAGCCCAGCTTCTCTCCTGCTGCCCACGGGGCAGGGTCACTGCTGGGCTGAGGGCCCTGCAGGGCTGCAGTGCTGGGCACTGTTGCTTCTTCATTTTGTTCTGGAAGGTCTAATGTCAATGAGCTGAAGAACTCAGATATCTTGTGGAATGAAAGAAAGAGTTGATTTAACAAAACGTATTGCGTAAGTTTACTAATGACTGTCCCTTGATCATTCTTACATCTTTTGAGGTGTTACCCTTTCACAGAGGCATAATTTGGGATCTTTTGCTTGGGTTTTAATCTCTGAAGAGATTCAGTAATTTTTGTAAATACAACATAGTAGTTAATTGAAAATTGCAGGTGCAGTAACTTGCAAATTTGCCTGCCAACCCCCAATTTTCTAATTTAAGTGAGGTCTCTTGCTCTGCCGCTATTCTGCTCTGCTTAATAGTGATCACTTGTTGAGAAAAGGCTTTTCTTTCTGTACCGCTAATTCGGCACAGTGGGGAAAGGTAACCAAGGAGCTTTATGTTTGTGTAGGAACTACAGTCTGCAGGTATAATACATCTTGGAAAAGGATAAGAAAATGTAGCAAGTATCACAAAAGGAAAAGAAAAAGATGGCAGATAAAGGAATCAGATGGAAACAATGAAGAATGATCTTGAGATTGTGCATTTCTTTTACAAACGATATCTGTAGTTCATAAAAAAGCACATAACTGACAGAAAGCTAGATCTGAGGCCTTGAAAAAGCAGCCTATCTCAGATGTGAACAATTCTTGATAATTCTTTAAACAATTTTACTGTCTTAAGAGTCCTTTAGTAAAGAAAGTTTCATTATGCTTACAGATTCCATTTTCTGTGGGATGCACTGTAGGTTTTAATACCCAAAATACATCAGAAAATAAACTCTTATATGAAGTTGGTGAATCACTTGTAAAGAGAAAATTGGATTTTGTATTTGAATTTGTAGCGAAGAAGCTTTAGCAATACTAAAGACCAAAGAATTTATTTAAAATTTTGACACTGTTACTTTCAGAATAATGTTTGGATCTTGCATTTTCTTACAATTGGATATGGGTCTTTGATTATTTTATTAATTTTATGTCAATAAACATACATTTAGTAAGTATTACTTTCAAATATTCATGCAAAGGAACATTCTAAAACCCTACATGTAGCAAACATGCCAACCTGAAAATGAATATTTGAAATTTATATTCAGAATCATTCCATCCTTATCACTCTTAAATATCTCCTCTCATTTTCTTCCACTTATTGTAGTATATAACACACTATAGTATTGACAGTAACATTAATAGATTTTATTTAAACTGCTCGGGCTACTGATCATCAGTTTGGAAATTTGGTTACTCCATTTTCTTTAAGCTTCTGAGAAGTTATGTGTATTTCCAAAATACCCTGAAGTGGAACTAAATACACAAATAATAATTGGAAATGTAAAAAACCCTGATTGGTATAAATAAATGTCATTAGGTTAAATTAATAAACACATATTATTAAATAAATCAATATAAGTTTTAGAGATGTTGAAGCTGGTGATCCTTATTTATGTAGTTATCAAATTCACAGAAACCTTTGTTGAAAGTTAAAATAAAAAAAACCCAACTGTATGGAAATTAACTGATTGTGTGGTGAGGAAATGTGTTCCTTCCAGACAAAATTTTGTAAAATTAGATAGAATGAAAGACTTGGTACTTGAAGGTACTTCACCCTGTGTGAATTTTGCTCATACGATAATATTAAAATGATTTATTCGTGGGCTGTGTTTTAGAACAAAGCCAGACAGTAATGGGCAAAGTGCAGATCAATTAGAATAAAGAAATAAACTTCTGTTGCAAGATATTTCTGAAGTTCTGTTCCATGCAAATTTAATGTTCTGATGATAAGTATAGATTAACTGCCTTCAGTGTTATAGGAAAACATTAATCTTTGATAAAAATAACTTGCATTCAGCTGGCCAACCCCATCAAACTGGCCTGAGTTCTTGGGCTCTTCCTACATGCTTTATGTGGAGGTCACCAGCTTGGACAAATGGGGCAGAAATATTTTAATTTGGCTTAATATATTTTTGAAAAATGGCAGCAATAATGGATGTCAGTCATCCTCTAGAATAAAAGAAGACAGAGTGAAAACAATGCTATGATAAGGAGTTTAACATATATAGATTACCTGAAATTCACATTTTAACATTGATTTTATTTTACTTTTGACAGTTTGATTTGAGTAGCTGCAGGTAACTACTGCTGGCAACACACTGAGCAAAAGTGTCCTGAAATATCTGCAGGCATTTCTGAAAATACTGGAAAGCAATAAATTTATGAATGCTCTTATAATGGCTTCTGTGGTTTAGAAAATAGAGTTTGACAGCTATAGAAGATGCTAAGTTGTGATTCATACATGTTGATTTGCAATAGCAGCTAGAAAATGCACATTGTTACCATTGTCACCAGTCTTAATTGACTGGGAGAATAGAAATTATTTTCTGGGACTTAAAATAGTTTAAGTTTCAAGGTTTTCACTATTTTCTCTGCTTCATTGTTCATGTAAAAGCCTTTTTCTCTAGTACATCTTGCAGATGTCATTCTAACTTCTTTAGGTTTACATAGAATAAACCCATTTACAGTCTTGATCACAGGAAACTGGGTCACGCAGCTGTTGCATATAGAAGATTTCCCAAGGTTACTGGTGATCAGAATGCAGAATTTTTCATATTACCATAAGAGAGTTTAATTTACCTGAAGAACATTTTGTCATTAATTAAAATTTTTTATGGCTGTTTAGTTTCTGGTACTTTCCACTAATCTAATGTTTTTACCTGGCGCCTTCCCAAATTGCTCTTATTTTTAATAGACTTCTCCTTAATGCTTGAATGGGTTTAGCCTCTATTCATCTTCATCAAGAAAGACTTAGCTATAGTGAATTTCAATCAAAATCTTACAGTGTTTTAATGGTTTCTTGATCCTTCTGATTAGTAACTTTTTTCTCTCTACAAAATTCTGATGAAATACCATTTATTTCTATTTCCTTACAAGACAAATTTCTATAGGGAAAATAATAAATTGCTTGTATTTCTTTTAGTGCTTATCCCTGCATTTCAAAGTTAAAAGTTTTGTAGTTCTGAGCCCTTGCAATTCACAGACCTAATTTTTCACATATTTGTAATTCTTGGAATTGGGTCTAATGTAACATTCAGACAAGTTAGTTGTTCTACAAGCTGTATAAAAGGCAGTTCTGTGGTGTCTTCAGAAAATGTTTGACTTCCTTGACTTGCACATGGCTCTTTTGCTTTCAATAGCCAAATAATTAAAATCCCACTGTGGTGAAAAATTGGGCTTTTATTCAGAGCTGTTCTGTCTCTGAAATCTGATCTAGTTTCTGTCACTGCCCTGAAGGTCTGTAGCAATGTATAAAGCATATCACCTAACTTAGGACTGTTCCACTTCCTGACAGTAGCCAAATTACTATCCATGTAAGCACAGGCATTGTACTGTGCATTTTACCAGTATAAATATTTTCCATTATTGCCTTTCCCCTTTACCTTCTATGTTATTCCTAGCTAGATTTTGTATTCAGTTCATTCAAATTACCACTAGACTTTGCATTTCAGTCATGTCCTTTTTATGCCAGCAGTGACCTTCAGGCAGGGTTGGGTCCATGTTAGCTGGTTGAAGAGCAGTTCAGGGGATATTTTTCTGCAGATAAACAATGATGATTTTTTTCTTCTGGAATTTGGTTCTGTTTTCAGTCAATACACCTATGAATTTGATTTTTATAGTTATTACTTGCATTATTTGCTTTCAACAATTGAACTAGTGTGGATTTAAGTGTACATTCAGAAATGCCAGAATAATAGATTTCCATATTTTCTGCTTTGAGTATTTTCAGATATTTGACTCATGCTTGAGAATTGAACTTCCAAAATCACCTAAACGCATTTCACAGTGCAGTCAAAGATAGCACAAGGGCAACATGTTTTGGTGTATTTTAAACCTGCATATGTTCTTGAAGTGCTTTGTCACTTGAAACATTAGCCATCTGCCAGTAACCTCCTCTTTGGAAGGAAGATTACTGCAAAGGTTGTATTAGTGTCATTGTGTGACCTCAGATCTCCTTAAACCTTGTTAATCTGGTTTCAGAGTTACTTGAAAGATTTCACTGGGCTCGCTGGCTGATCTCCTCCTGGTAATAGTTAAAAGTCCTTGCAGATTCTTTTAAATCTGACCAAGATTTTATTACAACAGTACAGGCTTTGCTAATTTGCTAGGGAACCATTGCTGGAATTACATCCTTGCTCTTGAGGTTTCTGTTCTTTGCAGTTTCTGATGGTTTAGTTATCATCTACAGGAGGGACCTCTAGTACAGGATTCCACAGTGTTTGTTTTTAGGCTCTCTCTGTTCAGCATTGCTGAGCAGGTGTTCCTGACAAAGCCCATGAAGCAACTGAAGCCATAGGACAGCAACATGGGGAGGACAGAAGGCTTTTGCCTGTTCTTCATCTGTGCCCTGCCAGACCTGATTTTCCCTCCTGGTCTGTTGCAGAGTTTGTATGACAAAACTTAAAAGTCCAATCTTTAGGTTATTTCTTTTCTTTCCATCTTTCTAGCTCCCTTTTTTTTTTTTTTTTGTAAATGAGATTATTTTTCCCATACTTTTCATTCCATAATTCTGATGTAAGACTTATGGATATCTAAGGGAGATGCAGCGTTGAAAGTAATTTTTCCAGAACCTAATATTTTGAAGATGCCCCTAAAATCCAGGTGCCAGTTGTGACCAAAAAAATCCAAAAACTCTGGCATTCACAGAGCAATTGTGGCCTCCCCATGTTTTCTTAGTTCCATTGATATAAGTTCTGTTAACTCTGTAAGTAGATCTCTGTAGGATGCTCTGTGTGGGTTACTCACCTTTGTTTATTATTCTACTGTGATATTATGAGCTTTTTTACAATGTAAGATATTCCAGGGAATTTTAAGCCTGAAAAGTGATGGTCTGTACAAAAGGACCAAATACTTACTAAAAGCAATATAATTGAATGGGAAGGACAGTTGGTTCTTTTATTTGGAAGAGTTCTAGAATTTGAATATGCTTTTCTGACTTGCTTTAGGATACAATAACCATGCATTGTGTTACTACATACATCATGCATGTATATGTATAGATAGAAGCTGCAGTTACTGTAATTTATTAAAACATAATTCTTCCCTACATCTGATTAAAAGTTCCCTTGCAAGAATATCCTTTTCCTTGTATCTGTTTTTGGCATGGTGTTGCTTTAATAAATCATTGTCTCTCCTGCTAATGAGAAGTTTGTTCTTCTAAAAGATATTTCAGTTATTGAAACTCAATGAATGCGTGTTATGTTTAAGAGGTTGTTACATTTTACATACATGCTAACAGAGGAAAATAGGTCAGTTTGGGCTTTTTTTCTTGTCTTTTAGGCTAGCCAGCTCCTGATCTTTAGAAAATCTCTACTTTTCAAGCCAGATTCACTCAGAAAGGAGATAAGCACTGTCAGTTTCAGAAAATATTTTTGCAATTCACTGCCTTAAAAATTTATAGTATGATATTAGCTGAAGCATCTCTTTTCAGAGAATGTTAATAGGCAAAATTAGAGTTTATGGCGTAAGAAGTCTGTATTTTTATAATATTCATAGAATTAAAAAAGAAAGGAATATAGATCTCTTTGTGGCTTACTTTTGACTTGCTTTAGTTCTTAAAATTGCATGCATATCAGGATGCTTACTTATCAAACCCATTTATTTCTTTTAGGGTTTTTAGGAACCACATGCGAGGACAAAATAGACCCTTGTGCATCATCTCCGTGCCAGAACAATGGAACCTGCTATGCAGACAGACTTGCCTTCTCCTGCAGCTGTAGTCCTGGGTTTACAGGACCCACATGTGCTCAGCTGATCGATTTCTGTGCTCTGAACCCATGTGCGCACGGCATTTGTCGCAGCGTTGGAACCAGCTACAGATGCCTCTGTATCTCTGGTTTGTACCAACTTACATCCTCTGGAAATCTTCTAATATTTTTATATGTAGGTTCCATATATAGCTTAAAATGACTTCCTTTTCTTCTCAGTCTATAAAACAGATTGAGCAGATGTTCTATCTCTTTAGAGCAATGATAGGAATCTACACATTGCACTTGGAAAATCAAAAATTGCAGAGTGAGCACTGAAATACCCACTGAGATCCATATGGCTTGAGCGAACTCTACAGCTGTATTACAAAACTGCAGTCTGCAGGATAAATCTTTCCCAGGCAAGGCATCAGCACTGTTGGAATTACAAAATTTGGTAGAGAGAATGGAAAATGTGACACTGATCATTAGGGAAAAACAGACAAGGTGGCTGAACAAAGGTAGAGAAGGAAAAATATTGGTTATTCCAAAGGGTTGAGCTCTGCTCTCCATGTTTACATAAATTGTCTCTCTAGAGAAGGTCCAGTAGGGCTGCTCAGGTGAGTCCAGTGAGGAGACTCAGCTGGGAACTGTTTGACAGCACAGCCTGACATTCATGGAGTCTGTGTAGCAACTGGTTTAGCTCCAGATTTTTTTCATCCTTGTACCAATAAAACAGGATATTGGAGTGCTTACAGCTCCCTTTATCCATTTTAGCAATGATGATTAGTAGGTGAAGTAGCAGTTAAAATGTCTGATAACCAGTGCTACACATCCACTGCTGCTTAAGCACTTACAGAGTGAGCATCAATCTTTGTTTTCACTGGAATAATTTTGACATCTTTTTTTTTAGTCTGTTCATATGAAGCTATAAGCTTGAAAGCTGAAGAAATTAAGGATAAAGCAATTTTCCAGTGTACAAGGGATAAACTAAGGAGTGACATTTGATAGTTAGAAGCTCCGCTGTGGCATTCACGTTGCTCTACACTCCTTTCAGAGGAATACCTTCTCTCTGCTGCTTTCCCTTGTTTTCTGAGAAACCAGTCAGAATTCTTCATCTTTTCCATCTCAGTTTTCAGGATATGCATGTATCCCACCAATCTATTAATGGATATTTATGAATATGGGGATTTTGTAATGAAATTAACATATTCAGCATTTTTAGGTGGTGTCATAATTTTTCTGCTGTTTAGAGACATGAAAGAGACCATTAGAAATTTTTGGGAGAAACTCACAAATTACCAGAAGCTATGGAAATTTGTTGTTGGAGTTGACAGATTTATAGTTAAATTACATACCCTTTTATAAAGGAGAAAAATATGAAAGTGAAATGCAGACAACACCACAGTAATGTTAACTTATAATGCATTTGTTGACAGTACTTGTCATTAATAGTAGGAAAAACTAGACATTTATCTTTCCAAGAAAGCCTGGGAAGTTTTAATCTTCTTCAGCACGTTCTTTGCGTGTAGTTCAAACAAAGAAAAGCTAGTGAAATATTCTTGGTCAAATAAAAGGTTTTTTCAGAACTTTGTCACCTAAACCTGATTAGAATTTCATAGTTTGGTTTTTCCAAAATTATTCTGTCTCTCTGAGGACTTAAAAGTAGTCTTAGATCTCTCATCTTATGAAAACTTATTTTTGTTTGAACAATACTTATACTTTTAAAAATTAGAGATGAGACACCTTAGACATGGCATCCAGGAACACATGTGGCATTTATTTAGTTAAACTCTTTTGTCTTGCTCCATGTATGACATTTAAAAAAACCTATTTTTTCCAAACATTTTGTAGGGTGCTGTAAACTTCACTTTTAAAAATAATATTACTTTTTTCACATAGAGGTGAAACTAGAGGCAAAATTAAGAGAGCTCATCATTAATCTGTCAATAGTTTAAAAACTTGGGTAACTTATTTCAGAAGGTCATTTAAGAACTGCATCCAGATAGGCATCAAGATAGGGGTAGACAGAATGTTTCCTCCTTTTGTACCTTTCATGCCTTTTCCTTGTTATGAACATAACATTATGGGCTTTTGTTAACTCAGAGCAGCAGAATTTTAATCAATTATTTTCAGATATTTTTCCCATGATTTAAAAGCATAAAGGACAAGTGGCAGTCAACTTCAGTGTAGATCAGCACGTAGGAGGCACTGTGACTTACACTTTGCCCCTGGTTTGGGTAATTATTGAGTGTAAGGCAGGTAAGAGCAATTAAACTTGAGGATTCCTATGTTGCAATTCCTAAAAAAACCCAAACTAAAGTAATGACTACAAATCATAGCCCAATACATTTTTGGTATGTCTATCAAAAAGCAGTTTGCTAGAGGGGGTGAGTAATGTAGTTATGTCTCTGGGATATTAAGAAGCTGGATTCTATTTACAGTTTTGCCTGAAGAGACCTTGACAGTATCTGTTACATTACTTGTAAAGTGAATGAATAAAATTTGGGTACAGTTTAGAAGCATTATCAAGGGTTAATAATAAAGATATTACCAGGAAAGAAATGGTCTCTGCCTTGTGACCTTGAGGTTCTCTGACTTGCAGGCTCTCAGCATCTGTGCCTGCTCCTAGACCATTGGCTTCTTTGTACAGGAGGCTTTCAGACATATCCCTGAATTCCTACCCATTTTTTTTTTTTAGGTATTTTAATGGAAAGGCTGTTATATGACATTTTAGAATTTTCTTCTGTATTGATTATCTGACATGTCTGAAAAACAGTTTTATGACGTTTGGAATCTGTCACTTAAATTTTGTGTTCAGCTTTAGGATGGTATGGTCTTTTTTTTTTTTTAAGTATTTGACAGAGGATATAATTTTCTAATACAGAAACAAAGTGCCTAAGAGTTTTGCTTATACGTGTGACCTAACGCTGTCCTTCCTTTAAGCACTGTTTTACAGTGTCAGTTGGATTTTGGATTTTCGTCTGTGGTACTTCTGTCTCAAAAATTAAATAAAAGAGGAATTTTAAATTGTTCCAATTAGTCCAAGGTCTGTGCAAGTCTCCTTGCTTGGTAGGCAGTTTGGCTTCTTTGTTTCTTTGGCCAGTGTACAGATTGGAAGAATGATAAATGATAGTAGTTATACTTGCATAGCTACAAAATTTGCAGAACATGAACAACCAGACATTTGCTACTAATTTTTTTTGTGTGTGTGTGCTGGCTTTCATTGTGGGCTTTCATCTAATAGCTTGTAGAGGAAAGCTAATTTGTATAAGCTAACTTGGAAAGCAGTCTAATATTTTGAATGTTCCTATTTTCAGAGTGGAAGGAAAAGTGTGTAAGTTCTTTCCAAGTTGCACATGAATGTCTGCTGAGGGGCTCTGTGGAGCTCCCAAGCGTATGCAACCATACCTGCTTTGTACTGTGTGTGTGATTTTTCAATTGCACTTGAAACCTTACCTTAAATCTGTATTTCTATGCTTACACACCCCAATTATTAGCACTTATCACCTCACCCTTTACAGGTAACAAAGAAATACTTAATGTTTGGACATTAGATTCAGAGGTTGTTTCCTGTTTTACTTCTTACCTCATATTAAAGAACTAATTCTAATAAAAGTTCTTGTGCTCATTTGCTGGCTTCTCATCTGGTTGGTGAAACCAGTGGGAACCCTTTGTGTCTGTTTGTAGAATATTTATTTATTCCCTGGATCCCAAAACAGTTTCCTCCTCCTGATAAACGTTTTTACTCTTTATATGCAATTGTTTTATAAATTTCCAATGCAAATATTTAATATAGTATTTTTAGTTTTGTCTGATCCAAAGCAGAGAAATGTAGCTAGAAATTGCATGGCTTAAAATCACAGTAAGGTTTTGGATTTGGATTTTTTAAAGACACAGATTTTGAAACTGCACAGCACATGTACAGACATTAACACCTGCCTTCTATATGGATATATATGATGGCATATATAGAACATTTGGGAAAAAGAAAGAAGAGAGGAGTTTCATAAAAAGTGCTGCAGTGTATAAAATTGGCTGCAACTTTAGAAGTAGTACCATGGAGTATGTTCCCTTGATTTCACTGCTCATGCAGCTTAATAGATAGTTCTAGGAGCATAAGTTAATTTTAGTGCCTTTGCAGAGGCCAGAGCAAGATTTGTCTGCAGCAGTTGCAATTTTTCTTTTCTCTGTCTTTTCCATTCCCACATTTTGTAACTGGGGCAGGATATGTGAGCTCTGAAAGAAGTGACTTCAGGTTAATTCTAGTTCCTGACTGTCTCTGAGCCCTTTATTGCTTCTGTTTCCTCATCTTGTTTCCACTTCTACATTAAGACAACCTTTCATGCAATCTGATAATGGCTGGTGAGCATGGCTTCCTACCTTCCTGCCATCTGGAGTATTCTTCTCTCTTATTTAATTGCTGTATAAGCTCAGATTTAAGTGTACACATTTATTTCCTGGCTATATGACATGCAACAATAACACATTCGTGTTAGTGAACAGCCATAAGTATGAACTGATGCTGTTCCCTGCACAATAGAGCTGGCTTGCATTGTACCCCATCAGGCCTTCCCATAAAGATGGGATTTATGTTCTGCTGCCTTGATTGGGTGAAATGTTAAGTATGGATAAGCTCAGGGAGTCACTATTGAGGGGTTAATGTCTAAAAAGGCTAAAAAGATTTCAGCTTTGTTCTTTATTGATTTCTAAAGGGAGAGTAAGCTTTTGCCTCTTTCTTTTGTTAACCTGATAGTGCAGATATTCTTGAGAGATTATTCTGCTGTATCTTTTGCTCTTGAAGGCTTTGACAAACCCCATGTCTTCTTCTCATCAGCCTGTGTGACACAGATTGTGGGCTCCCTTTCCCATTTTCTCTGCAGTTTTTAACAGCTATGTACGAAGACAGTGCAGTTCAGCACGTAACTGAAGGCCATGCCTGGGCACAACGGGATTTTCTCTGTTCTCAGGTGTAGTTTTTTCTGCTGTTTTTATAATATGTTAGAAAGCAATGAGATTTTAATTCTATCAGGAAAATAACCTGCTCTCTTCGAGGCACCCTCCCAGTTGCTCAAGAAAGGGGAAGAAGAGTTTGGGGACCAAGAGGAGAATGGCAACAGATCTGTTTCTGCTTTTGTAAAATCCAGTAGCAGTGGGTAGTACCAGTGGGATGGCCACATAGAGGGAAAAGGGGTTACATAGGGACATCTCTATTTTAGGGTTTTTTTAGGTTCCCTATGCATTCCTCAGCCTCTGAAGAGAACACATAAGAATTGAACCTTCATTTTCAGGTTCTGCTTGAGTTCATGAAGATTCTAGTACTAAAGGTTTTTCCAGTTTCATGTGGCCTGGAAAAGATGCCCTTTTTTGAAGCTGCAATGCCTCCTGTGGGTTTTTTTTTTATCCTGTTCAGGACACAGTATATGGAGAAGTGTTGTTAATGTAGGTATATTTTCTTTCTTTCTGAATACATCCACAGAAATATTGCACACCACAAAAGAGGCAAGGAGCTGCATTTGGCATTGGCTGGGAACATAAAAAGCAGCAGAGTCGTAACACTTCTAGAAGGAGAGGAAGCAGCTACACTAAAATCCATTACTCTGAAGTGATTTATGAAAAATGCTCCTGTTTCAATCTCAATTCTTCAACAAAAATGTATAAATTATTTATGTAGTCTTTTTGAAGATATCTGTATGAATTCAGTGTACTACAGGGTTTATGTATCAGTATAATTTAAAAGCAGTAATACCAGGAGAAATGCTCATTAAGAATGACAAGGTAGCTCTTATTTCCCTGAGGAGAAGCATGCCTTTCCCTCAGGTGGTCCCACAGTGGAATGTTCTCCATCCCAGCAGTTCCAGCAGAAGGAGGCTGCTGGCCCCAGAATGAGGATGTGAGGGTGAAATTGTGTGTGGGTGAGACCTGCCCTCTCGTGGAGAGAGGAAACATCTTTCCTGGCTGTGTGCAGTGCCTGACAGCGTGGGCTGGCTGCAGCCTGAGGAGGTGATACCATCGTTCATATTGATTTTGGAAACCAGACAGCTATTTAGTCACAAATTCCCTTCCTTCTCTTGGAAAGGTGAGAAGTGGGAAACATTTTTTCCGAGAGTATCTCTTTACATTGGTGTTAAACACTGGGAATTCCCATCTGTTTTTCTTACTGATTCTCCCATCTGATTTTGGTGGTTTTTATGTGTTGGCTACAGATCTCACTACATAAGAATATTTCATATACTCATAAACTAGATAAACCTCATTGTAGGCTAGCAAGAAAATCCATAACATTTAGCATAATTAATTCTTTATTGCCTGGCTGACAGCTTTGGAGAAAGTGGTTCTGAAACGTTTCTTAATACCTTTCTAGCCCAACTATTTCCTATCAAAGGGAGATTTTTTGAGAATCATAATGGATGGTATTGTCTATATATCTTGACTAGTACTAACAGTTGTATCTTCAAAAAATTTTGTTTTGAATTATCCATTGTATGGAGGGAGAGGGTAAATGCAAATATTGTCTGAAGAGGCAGCATTTATCCTATTTTCTATTATTCTATGAGAATTTTGGGGAATATTTAGACCAGGATGCTAAATATAGATTGATTGCGACTTACTAGGAGAATATGCCCCTCTCTTTGGTTCTGTGTTCATGAAAGATACCCTCCTTTCATATCTGAATTTTGCTACTAACTAGAGATTACTTTAAGAAGTAAAATCACACTGAAGAATCTACACTTTGTATTTTAGGCCTTTTTCTTGGCATCTGTATTCATGCCCATTGCATATTTATTAATTGTATGTCCATTCATTTAATTTTTATTTTTTTTAATGTAATGAGGAAATCAAGCTTTTATAAGCACATGAACACAGTTCCAGTGCCTGGTATTATATCATAGACTACTCTAAGTCTCTAATTTCAACTACTGTTAAGACTATTGATTGTGTGGCACACTAAATCATGAAAAAGGTGCTGTTTTCATGTGAATTAACTCCTTCCTTCTTATCTCATAATACCAATTACTCAGTGGCTGTTAACAGGCCATGTAGCTTTTCTCTGCTTCTGCTTTCTATGTTTACCTAATCAGCCCATAGTACCTACCTATGGCTTGGAACTACTGTAAAGATGAAAGTACCTTAATGCTTCTGCAGTGCTTTGACATTGTACAGCATTAATGCTAAAACACGTAATCATTCTAACTCCTGTTATACAATTATTGTCTCTTGATGAACAGTGGCTTTGATGCAAGGATCCAAAGGAGCTGGGAGATAGTCAATATTCCTGTATTTCTTTTAACTGACCTCTGCCACCAGCCTCCATCCTTACACCTCATTGTGGTTTATCACTGGAGCTGGGAATTCTCTCAGAATACTGTGCTTCCAGTATTTTCTTGGTAATTTTCACCTGGGGAACAGATGCCTTTAAAATCAATGTCTTAACAAATATCAGTTTGCACAGTATATTTAAATAAACAAGCATCTCCCCACGGTCTATAGTTGCCTAATTGTTAATTTTTACTGCAAAGTGTTTCATAACTATTTTTGTTTCCCCTTCATATGATTTAGGTTACCATGGCCTTTACTGTGAGGAGGAATATAATGAATGCCTCTCTGCACCCTGCCAGAACGGAGCCACCTGCAGAGACCTCGTCAACAGCTACGAGTGCGTCTGCCTTGCTGAATATGAAGGTAGGCTGGGCTTTGCAATTGTTCTCTGCAGTTTTTGTGGCAGGTTCTGTTACAGAGATACCATATCCTGAGCAGAAATATATCCCTCATGTAAAATTAACAGAGACAAACGTCAGTATTGATCCTGATCCCTTAATCTTTATTCAAATTAATAGTTAAGATTTAGCTCCTCTGTGAATAATGCATGTCCTGGTCTGGGCACAAATGGATTTTTCTCTGTTTTTCTCAGGTATAGTTTTTTCTGCTTTTTTATGATATGTTAGAAAGTGATGAGATTAAAAAAAAAAACCATAACGTTAAATAGACTTTTTCATCAGTTGTTGTTGGAGCCTTTACACAGAGAGCTTTCAAATTATTTTTTATTTTCTCCAGTGAAGTGAGCTAAAACATAATAACGAAAGATTAGTATTTGAAATAGATTAGCACAAAGGAGTAAAAATAAAAGCTTTATCTTGATTGTTCATTTAGAGGACTGTAAAGCCCAGAGAGGGTAGTAGGTCTGTGACTGCATTTCCATGTTAACTGCAGCTATTCTTAGATCTGTGTTCAAATGGAATCTAGCTTTGGCATTTTTGAAGTAATTTATAAAATAGATGAGAATAGCATTTGTTTGGCTATACAAAATCTTTTCTCTCGCAGCAGATTTCAGCTCTAAACAAATTAGCACATATCAGTGGTCTGTGAGAAGTCCTTGTGGGGAAGGCTAAAGTGACGCTTTTTTAGTGTATTCTGTGTTGAATCGTGAGGACACTTTGAATGTCACTTTACATGCTATTAGGATTATAAAGAAATAAATATTCTAACAGAATGACTGTGTTTTAAGGAACATTGCTCTAGCATTTTCTCATTAAGCATATCAATCCTTATCTGTGCTGATAAGTAACGCTCACTTAACAGCTGCTTGAGGCTAAATATGTGTTTCACACTGGTGATTGCACTGCTCTTTAACTATAGATACAGAATTCATCATTTTAGAGGCCTGGTGAGGAAATGACCCTTAGCTTTTCATGACAGTTTAAGCAGCACTTAATCATAATGTTCACCATAATATTTATCTTCTCACCCGACCTGTTGGTGGAGCTGCAAGCACTGTGTGCACAGCACATCGCGCTGGAAATGAAAGCAGGGGGCATCTGGTCCTGGAAGCAGCTTCTGCTGATCACTGAGCTCCCATCATTGCAGTACTTGGGGAGCTCAGTGGCACCATATAACTTTTATCTGAATAGTAGACCCCAAGACATAATGCATGTAGCAGTGGCATTAGATTCTCTCTCCTGGTCCCTAGGTGGGAATATGCTGTGTTACATGTTTTGTATACCAGGTGCAGCTTGCACTGTCTTCTGCAGGGCAAACCTGCTGGATTCACAAGACCTACACTGGGCATGAAAGAGTGAAGGTAGTGGCATGAAGTAGAGCCATCCAGTTATGTATTTTTAACCATACATTTAAAAATTATTTTTTTTATTACCTTAGTAATATTCCTCATTTCCAGCAACAAGTAATGAGAGGCATCTGAATGCTTATCTATGGTATTAAATAAGTTATTACATAAAATTCTTAGTCAAGACAATTATTGTTGACATGTTACTGAAGAATTTTAGGTAACTGATCTGTTTATGCTTCAGTACATGGATTTTCGTAGACATCCAATAGTTCTAAGCAGAAATTGCCTCTCCTAGCCCAAAGCTGTGGGAAGAGCAGAGAGGAGGCACATGTGTAAAAAGTTTAGCCAGCATAAACCATGTGGCTTTAGTGGCATCATTAGCCCAGAAGGACAGGTTTGGAGTCTGCACACTCATCCTGGTGAAGTCAAGTTATCACATGTACTGATTCCATGCTGCCCATATCAGTCATGTCAATGGCAATTACTGATTTTTCCTTTTCAGGAAGGCACTGTGAATTATACAAAGATCCTTGTGTTAACATCAACTGCCAGAACGGTGGCACTTGTGACAGTGAAGGTCTGAATGCTACGTGCATTTGTGCACCTGGATATGCAGGCAAGTGATTTGTGTGTTACACAGAACATCTAGCTGTCATTGTTCACTGTGTCTATAGGAAGACAAATACCAAGTAAGACTGTGTCTGTTCAAGAAAGGAATTAATGTGGGCTTTGCTGTATTGTGAGCAGTCTAGTGACAATGAAAAACTTTTGATATTACTTACATCTGCTTCGAACTTTGTAGCAAAAAAGGTCTGTTACTAAAGTGACTTCACAAAGCTAACAGCTATTTAACATGGCTTATGACCTTGCTACTTGAGACTAGACTGCATTTTAAAAATAGTGTTTTGAAGATTTCCAGGTAACCCACTATACTAATTGGACACTGTTGAAAATGAAAAATATTTTAACAGTGACCTTAGTTTCTGTGTGCTCAAGAAACCTCTTATTCCATTATCTTAATATGCAATTGCTGAAAGCCCTAAAGTACTTGTTATGAATCAATTTACACTTTCAGAGTACTGGTAAGAAACTCATTTAATCTTTTGGCCTTGTACTTAGACTGATGTGATTGGCATAATCCAAATATCTGATGTCAAGATAATTTACAATGTAATGTTCTGTTAGTCATGTAAGGTAATATACAATGTGAGAGTAATAGGTAAACCCATTCATAGCTGGTTTATAGGTCAAATTGTACTTTTTGATCTCTTCCAGCTAAAGACATTCTTTGGAAAAGAATTAGCTTTCCATTGTACCCTGTCAGTTTCTCAGGCACTGATTATCTACATAATTGCATAGCATATCAGAATATCCATGATTGTCTGTTATACCACATTTCTTGGGATGGAAATTATATTTAGAGAAATGAGACAGAGTCTGTGTGAGGTTATCAAGTCCCTTAGTCCTCAGGCTTTATTTTCACCCTGTTGAATAAGGATAATACTTCCTTCTTGGAATTCTTTTGATGTTCTGAGAATAAAGATGTATTGCACTATAAGGAGCTTTGCAGCAAGAGAGAAGTTCAATGACTGAGGATGTACTTGCTACATCAGGCACCTGTCATACATAATTCTGGTTTTGGGTTTCTTTCCCTATGAAAGGTGAAGACTGTGAAATTGATGTAAATGACTGTGACAGCAACCCATGTCACCATGCTGGAACTTGCATAGATCAGCCTGGTGGTTACACCTGCCATTGTCCTCATGGATGGGTCGGTGCAAACTGTGAAATACGTAAGTTTTGGAGGTCTCTAAGCATTTCTAAAAACTGTAAGTTACATTAAAGGAACTTTTTCTTTATCTCTAAATACCTATCTGCACAAATACTCTGAATCATATGTAAATGAACAAAATCATGGTAAATTCATTTTATTTTTGGCCATAGCATTTCAAAAGTGGTTGTGAAAGGTAAAAACTTCTTTTTCTGGGCACCCTACTTTGAGATGTGTCAGACTAGACTGTCAGGGATGTTGTCGCAGAGCTGGGCACTTGGTTTGCATTTTAACTGTGCTCATGCTTCACAGCCTCTCTGCACACTTTGGGTCAAGTGTGTTCCATAGCAGTATAAGCACATTCCTAACAGGCTTGTATTGAGTTCTGAGCACCTGCAGCTCTAGTGATGTCTCAGCAAAACAACTTGGAACTTGCTTACCTAAGGAAACTGGTGTAATTCTTCTGTAATTTGTGTGTGCAGGCATTTAACAACTTTTTCAGGAATAACTACATAGGCTAATTTCCACCAAATTTGTTAGAAAGAAGAAGGGGTCCAAGACCAAATCTTTCCAAAGCATTCAGTAAGACTTAAGAGAGGTTCCACTGGAAGGAACAGCTTCAATGTGGTCTTCTTTCTCATTTTAGAGAGAAACTTCACTGTAAGGGCATCCTTATGGCACAGTGGAGAGTCCAGGAGAGGCAGAAAGGATGAAGTAGCCATGTGAAGATCTTTGTACTCACTGTCTTTCCCTGAGTTGTGAATTAAGAAGCTGATGGGAACTTACTTCTAATCATCTCTAGATAGGCCATATCCAGCTCTTTTATAAACAGGTGCAGCACTTCTGAACTCACTGGAGACAATGACAATGGAGACTTGAGACAATGGTGCAGTGGAATCCTTTGAGCTCTAAAGTTTGAATCTATCAGTAAATGTGCTTCTGTTCATCTTTCCAGTTCTCTTTGTCATATTTATTTTATTTCAGCAGTTTGTACATAATGGTAATAATGTGATGGAAATTAAATTTAAACATGGCATACTGACTTTGTATTGGACTGTCCCTCTGAATGCCAGAAAAAGACACAAAGCCAGACTTATCAAGAAACTGGTGTTTGGGTGGCATTTGACTAAGTAGATCACATTTTATCCTTTGTGATTTTCTGTTCCTGACCATGAAGGAGGCTATTGCTACTTAATCATTTTTGTAGAACCACCCTATTTATAGTTTTTTCACCAGCTGGTTTAGCTGCTTGAAGTGACTACCTTAACAGGATTTCAGGGTTATCTTCTTGTCAGACTGTTCTTTTTAATTTCCAAGTGTTGTATATACAACAAACTAGATAAGATGTATGTTGTCTGGATGAATTGTGATATTTTTTAATATCATCTTATGATCCTTACCAGTATTAGCAATTCCAATTAAATAGGATTAAATTGGTCTTAATTATAAAGAGGATATTCTTTCTTTCAAAATTAAATGCATTTCCCTAAAAAGTTAATGGAGCATTCACTGTAAAAATGCTTACAAATGTCTCATATGAATTCTCTAATGCCTGCTGGTTATTTGTTAATATCATTACCTTTGCCACATTAGTAATTATTAATGTAGTTACTGAGGTAAGCCAAACCATGTGGTTACTTGAAAACTGACATTATGAAGAATTTCTAGTATTGACCATGGTGTGCATTGAAATCTTATTCCTAATTAATTTTATGAATTTTAATATAACAACTGAAAATGCTGTGATTTTGGGCTGTCATATGCTATTTCTAATCTCTGGAGTATAAGATGTTAATCTTTATATTTTGATACGGTGAGGAAAAAGGGAAGAAATTTTTCTCATCTTTGTCATCCAAAGATGGAAGACATGGAATCTAAATCAGAGATGTCTTGCAATATATCTGCACACATTAGATCTGAATTCAGCCTAGTCTGACAGCCTGACAGAAAACACTGTGTGTGACAAATGTGCTGCAGAACAGAAATAGAAGCCCATCCCAAACTGCCCAGAGCACAGCTGGATTCCCTCCCTCATATCCTCACTGGGCAAACTGCAGTAACAGAGCCTTAGGAACATTAAATCACTGAATGATTCAGGCTGATCAAAACTTTACTGACCTCTGAAGAAGATAAGAGAAACAAACAGCCAGTCCTTAAACTCAGCTCCCATTTGTGGACAAAGTCTGAGCACCCCTGAGCTGGGAGGTGCTCCAGGACAGCTTTCACTATTGTGACAAAGAGCAGCCATTTCCCCAAACTCTGCCCATCTGAATCCCACATGTTACAGCTTTGGCCTTTCTCACCACCTGCCTCTAAAACAGATTTTTTTTTCCTGTCCTTGTACATTTCCTGTATTTCTACTGTAGATCCAGATTTTATCCACTGCTGCTGAACTGGAGATTTCAGCTCAGGTGCTTGAATTATCTGCCATCATCAGCATCTTTGAGAGGTGGCTTCTGAGAATATCTTAACCTCCCAAAGCATGTACTTGGAAGCCCTGTGCCCAGCCTGTTTGTGATTGAGGAAAGGGAGATTCTAAATCAGTGCAAAGCAGAAGTACATTTGAAAAAGGAACAGGCACCAACTAGAAATAACTTTTGCAGAGTGCTACATTTCTGTAGTCAGGATGATTCAAGTCTGTTCCTGTTTTGAAATAATATGAGACCATAGGCTGCCAAAAATGAACC